>NC_091617.1:149340361-149643000 GCF_027580195.1 Bos mutus | reverse complement strand
CAGGCCTCCCTGTCCATCACCAACTCCCAGAGTTTACTCAAACTCATGTCCATTGAGTTGGTGATGCCATCCAACCATCTCATCCTCTGTTGTCCCCTTCTCCTCCTGCCCTCAATCTCTCCCAGCATCAGAGTATTTTCAAATTGAGTCAGCTCTTTGCATCAGGTGCCAAAGGATTGGAGTTTCAGCTTCAACATCAGTCCTTCCAATGAACACCCAGGACTGATCTCCTTTAGGATGGACTGGTTGGAGCTCCTTGCAGTCCAAGGGACTCTCAAGAGTCTTCTCCAACACCACAGTTGAAATGCACCAATTCTTTGGCACTCAACTTTCTTTATAGTCCAACTTTCACATCCATACATGACAACTGGAAAAACCATAGCCTTGAAGAGACAGACCTTTGTTGGCAAAGTAATGTCTCTGCTTTTGAATATATTGTCTAGATTGGTCATAACTTTTCTTCCAAGGAGTAAGTGTCTTTTAATTTCATGGCTGCAGTCACCATCTGCAGTGATTATGAAACCCAAAAAAATAAAGTCTGCCACTGTTTCCACTGTTTCCCCATCTATTTGCCATGAAGTGATGGCACCAGATGCCATGATCTTAGTTTTCTGAATGTTGAGCTTTAAGAGCCTAGAGCAAAAGCAGGTACTTGCCCCTTGCACACAACACCAACTAAGGGATGGGCAAAACACCTAAGCCACCCCTCTGGCCCGACCCTTGGACACACTCCTACCCTCACTGCCCCCCATAAGGAACAAGCTGTCCCCCTGCTGGGGAACAAGCCAGCAAGGGGATCTGTTGTTTGTTCTCTCTGTACACTGCTGCAGCAGGGACTCCAACGAAGCCCTGGCTCGAGTGCTTGTCTGGCCTGTAGTCAATTCTATTGATTCAGCAGGCCAAGAACCCTGGTTGGTAACACACTCCAGCAGCGAATCCTGCTACCCTCAGCTTTACAATACATCCTGAATCTGAGCCCTTCCTGAACCACTGGAAGAGCCTCTGATCTCGGCCTCCGCACTGCTCCTAAAATGTAAGTAGAATCAAGTTCCTCCTTCTATCAGAACCCCCAGAGGCTTCCCATTATACCTCGAATTGCCTGACCCCACTACTTATCTCTGTGACCCTTACTAGAGGAGAGATGATACCTCCTTTTGTTGTTGCTCGGTCATGTCCAACTCTCAGTGACCCCATGGATTGTAGGATTCTCCAGGCAAGAATACTGGAGTGGGTTGCCATTTCCTTCTCCAGGGGATCTTCCTGACCCAGAGATCAAACCCGTGTCTCCTCCATTTGCGGGTGGATTCTTTACCACTAAGCTGAGAGGGAAGCCCCAAGGTACCTAGAAAATTTTAAAACTCCCCTTTAAAGTGCAGCTATACCCAGTCATTGCACAAATTTTATAAAGATCTACTACTTCTGTTACTGTCATTGCTAAATATTCTTCCTTTAAAAACTCAAAGCGAAGAAACATTTCAAGAGAAAAATTAAAACAGTATATAGGCTATCTAAAAATATATATTAATTACCTTTAGAGAGAGACAGAATAACAGTTGGTGTTGGATAAAAGCAAAGAGTGGATACTCACAGCACTACTGGAATGGACACACGCTTTAGCGCTTCCTGGCCGTCTGATTAGGGTCATGGGAAGTGCCCTGTGTTTTCTCGTGCCATCCACTTTTCTCCACTAAGGAGAACACCAAGAGCACACATTGAAAACATTCTCTTGAGGAATAACCTTTTCAAAAAGCTGAATGGGAGGGGACTTCCCTGGTGGTCCAGTGGTTGGGGCTCCACGGTTCCCCTTCAGGGGACACTGGTTCAGACCCTGGCTGAGGAAGACACCACATGGCCAAAAAAAAATACAGGATGGTGTGATCAAGTTTGTTAACTCTAGCCATGGTGTCAAGAATACAGGGAGGTTTCCCCTGGTGACTCAGTGGCAAAGAATCTGCCTGCCAGTGCAGGAGACCAGGGTTCGGTCCCTGGTCCAGAAGGATCCCACATGCTGTGGAGCAGCGGAGCCCGGAGGAGCCAGAACTACTGAAGCCTACTCGCCTAGAGCTCGGCAGCAAGAGAGGCCGCTGCAAGGAGAAAGCCCTTGCACCAACTGGAGAATAGCCTGTGCAGCAAGAAAGACCCAGCACAGCCAAAAATGAAAATAAATATGTAAATAAAAATTATTTTTGAAAAGAATACATTGAAAAAAAAATCACTGAGGAAAGTACATCAACTATTCATTGCTGCTGTTGAGTGATTCAGTCGTGTCCAACTCTTTGAGAACCCCGTGGACGGTAGCCCTCCAGGCTCCTCTGTCTGTGGGATTTCCCAGGCAAGCATACTGGAGTGGGTTGCCATTTCCTGCTCCAGGGGATCTTCCAGATCCAAGGATCAGACTTGCATGAGCCCAGGTCTCACGCATTGGAGGAGAATTCTTTACCACTGCACCACTTGGGAATTCCCACATCAACTATACTTCAGTTAAGAACAAACAAAAGTTGGACTGAAGAAAATATTTTAAAAGCCGAGTGATGCTTATGCAGTAAGCATTCCTCAGTCTTATTTCAAGTACTGCTGTGCTTCGAGGCCTCCTTCAAGACACCATTCCAAAGTCATGCCGTTTTGCAGCGACATGGATGGACCTAGAGATGATCACATTTACTGAGGCAATTCAGAGACAGAAAGACAAATATCATGTGATGCCACTTATGTGTGGGAATCTTTAAAAAGTGATACAAATAAACTTATTTACGAAACAGAAATAGACTCACAGACATAGAAAACAAACTTATGATCCCCAAAGGGTAAAGCGGAAGGGAGGAATAAATTAGGCGTTTGGGCTTAACAGTTACACACTACTGTATATAAAATAGATAAACAGCAAGGACCACCTATATTAGCACAGGGAGCTAGATTCAGTATCTGACTCACTGTGCTGTACACCTGAAACTTACACAACATTATAAACCAACTATACTTCAATAAAAACACTTGAGACACCTCCTCCATGAAGACGTCCGCCTTTTTAGTCTTCAAAAGAGTCCATCTTCCTGCCTTGGCATTTCCATTTGACTTCGCCCTTTTCATCTTTTCCTTAACAATAAGCCCAGGCCCTGCACGTGAATGGTGTTAAATAAATATTTGGAGAATAAATAACTGAATGAAAGTATTAATCATCTGGAAAATTGACTGTGGAGAATGCTGCCCCCTCTAACCATTCCCCACTTCCTTCTGAGGAGATGACGTGTCTAAAATCCAGGAAGATTAGAATTCATTTACACTGAACCGTTGTCAATGAGCATGAAGGGAAACTCTTTCTGCACTCTGCCTGGTACAAAAAATACACATAGTTCAGCACTCTGTTGGTACAAGAAGATCTAAGTAAAAGCAGAGCTTTGACATCTCCAGATCAAACGTGCTATTGCTTACCTGGACATTCATTCAGCACACCTGCATAAAAACGCCTTTCCAGAAAGGTTGCTGGCCCCCCTGCTTCTGTTCAGAGCACCAAATACCCATCACGTGTGATTTTAGGAATCAGTGAGGATCAACAATAAAAAATAAAGGGACCCAAATGCTCCTCTGGGCTGTACTGGTGACCAGCTCATTCAGAAAGTTTGCTCTTGGGGTGAATACCACCCACCACCACTCGCCAGGTGTCCACGCCCAGACAAACAGGGAAGGAGGGACGAATCCCTCCACAGCTCTGGAAATAGATCCTGGGTGTGCAAGCCATTTGGCCAAGTTAAGCATTAAACATTTGGAAAGTCCAGTTTTGAGAGAGTCCATGGAACTGCATTTCCATGCACCTCCCAAAATTTCAAACCAAGAAGAACAACAGACAGTTCAAATTAGACAAAACATTGGAATTTTGTGAAAATTCCAAAGAAAAACATTTACAGAACTGCAGAATTGTTCTCCTTTCTTTCCTTTTTTTTTAAAGACTAGAACATAACAGACACTGGTCCCCTTTGCAAAGGCATTGGGTGTCCGATGGGCTTCCCAGGTAGCTCTAGTGGTAAAGCACCCACCTGCTTACACAGGAAACATAAGAGACATGGGTTCGATCCTTGGGTTGGGAAGATCCCCTGGAGGAGAGCATGGCAACCCCCTCCAGTAATCTTGGCTGGAAAATCCCATGGATAGAGGAGCCTGGCAGGCTGGAGTCAATCGGGTCGCAAAGAGTTAGATGTGACTGAAGAGACTTAGCATGCACGCACACAGGGTGTCCTACAGAGGACCACACCGGAGCCTCAAGAACCCTGGGACCTTGCAGAATGGCAGTCAGCACAGTTACAAGGCACAGCTTTTAGATTTAACCACAGGGCGCCTCTGGCAAGCTGCTTGGTGACCAAAGCATTGAGTAATGATAGAGGAGGTTGGTGTTCACTGTTGCCTGCAGGTAGAGAGCCCTCTTCTCTGGGTCCTCATCCTAGAGGATGCTCAGCGGTTTGCCACCCTCCCCTGGGTTGCCCCCCCACCACTGTCAGCCTCAGCCCACCTGGCACACCATCTACGGAAAGCACCAGTGGGAAGTCCTGGTCCACCTTCTGAAGCTGGAGATGTTGACAATACACGAACCGATCTCTTTTGCAAAGCTCTGGCTGAACTGGGCCCTGTGGATCTCCATCTAGTCTGACCTTGAGATCCTCGTGCCCGTGGTAAGTCCTCAAGGATTCAGAGAAACTATCCTGCCCCAAAGGCTTAGCCACAAGAGCAGGATATCCACACCAAGTGCTATGCAAGGTGTGATGGATGATGCTAAAAACTGGGATGAAAAAAGCCTTTCTCTGGGATGCCATCTCTGCCCCGCAAGCAGTGGTCCTGCCCTCTTTCAGGTGGCCACCTTCAGCACTGGCGGCCCCTCAGACCCGCCCCATCCCACACACCCCCTGCACCCAGCATGCTGCTTACTCCTTCTTGACCCCTAGGAGAGTCCAGAGAAAAAAAAAAAGTCCTGCTCTGTCTTCCAGAAGGTAATGCCAAAAGCCATGTTTCCCATCCTCAACATGGCAAAAATTGGACTTCCCTGGTGGCTCAGATGGTAAAGAGTCTGCCTGAAATGCAGAAGACTCAGGTTTAATCCCTGGGTCTGGAAGATCTCCTGGAGAAGGAAATGGCAACCCACTCCAGTATTCTTGCCTGGAGAATCCCATGGATGGAGGAGCCTGGTGGGCTACAGTCCATGGGGTTGAAAAGAGTCGGACATGACTGAGCAACTTCACTTTTCACTTTAAAGTATAATTCAAATTGGCAAAGATTAAAAAAAAGAAACTTACCAAATTAATACTGTGGAAGTTTGAGCATACTCTCTTAGGCTGGGAGATATGACCTTATTTAATTTTTCCATAGACCCATTTGGTTACAAATATCAAAAAATTTAAAACTTTGTAGCTCCCTAATTTCACTTCAAGGAATTTATTCAGAGGGATTAACAACAAAAAGAAATCTAGGCAGAGATATATTTACTGGCATGTTTGCCTCAGTTTTGTTTGTAATAATAAAAATTTGGAAGCAATCTCATTTTCCAATAATAGGGAATTGGTTACATAAATTGAAGATGTGTATATAATGGAATCTCATGCAGCTATTAAAAGTGATGTGTAAATATTGTCATGGCGTATTATCAAGGAAAAATTTAAATGACTACCAAAAAAAGCATTATTACATCAGTTGTGTAAAAAAAAAAAAAGTCAGAATATATCTGGAGATAACTACAAAGATATTAGAGGTTCGGTTCCAGATCAGCTCAATAAGGCAGACCTGGTTTCCCAGCGCGTATAAAAGTTACGCTTACACTGTCCTAAAGCCTATTTTGTGTGCAAGGCATTATGTCTAAAAAAACAATGCACATACACACCTTAACTTAAAAATACTGCATGCTACCTGTCATCTGAGCCTTCAGGAATTATCATCTTTCATGGTGGAGGTTCTTGCCTTGTTTATGGTGGCTGCTGACTGATCAGAGTGGCAGTGGGGAAGGTTGGGGTGGCCATGCCAACTGCCTAAAATAAAACACAGTGAAGTTTACTGCACTCATTGACTCTTTCACTTGAACACTTACAGGCCATTGTAGGGTTATTAAGTGACTTAATTTCAATTTTGTTGTATCTCAGGAAATAGAGGCACCCAGGGAGAGGGAGAGAGATTGGGAACAGCCGGTCTGTGAAGCAGTCAGAACACACAGAACATTTGCTGATTCAGCTTATTTACTGATTATGTGTCTTACGTGGGCATGGCTTGTGTGGTCCCCAAACAACTCCAGTGTGAGCATCACAGATCTCCGTAGCAGATATAATGATGAAAATGTTTGAAGTATTGTCAGGAAATGGGACACAGAGATGCAAAGTGAGCAATCATTTACAAAATGATGCCAACAGACTTGCTCGAGGCAGGGTTGCCACAAACCTTCACTTCTGTAAAAACAAAGACGAAAAACACAGTATCTGCAAAGCACAATAAAATGAGGGCTGCCTGTATTAGCGGAAAAAAAAAGTCCTGAAGAACAACTGGTGAACTTTAACAATGATATCCATGTCTGGAGACATTATGGAAAATGTTCTGTTCTTTGCTTTTCATGCTTTTCTTATTTTAAAAGGTAAGGAACCTACAACACCTATTAGAATGGCCAGAATCTGGAACACTGACAATATGAAGTGCTGGCAATGATGTGGGGTAGCAGGAACTCCCATTCATTGCTGGTGAGAATTGAAAACTTTGTAGATGAGCAGATAGGTACATCCAGACCATGGAACAGCAATCACTGCTAAAAGGGAATGAGTTATCAAGCTGTGAGGAGATGTAGAAGAACCCTAAATGCATATTGCTAAGTGAAGGAAGCCAGTTGGAAAACAGTACAGACTGTATGACCCCATCTACACAACTTTCTCCAAAGGCAAACATACGGAGGCAGTAAAAAAAATCCGTGTTGCTGGGTATGCAGGGGGAGGTGAGGCAGAGCTCAGGGAACTTTGGGTGGGCGATGAAATCACTCTGTGTGACACCCTAATGATGGACCCTTGTCTTCGCACATTTGTGCAAACCCATGGGGTGTGAAGCACCAAGAGTGAGCCTGATGTAAACTATGGAAAAGTGATGATGACGTGTCAATGCAGGTTTATCAATTATGACAAACGCCCCCTCCCCAGAGCGGAGGAGGGGAATGTTGACCGTATGTGGAAGCAGGAGGCCTATGGGAACTTCCTGTACTTCCCCCTCAATTTTGCTATGAACACAAAAATTGTCTTAAAAAAAAAATTCATGAATCAAGTCATCCAGTAAAAAGTTAAATGATATCTTCCAGGGCTAATGACAGATTTTTCTTTCAAATTGCTCTCTGCATCAACACTCGGTAGGAAGTGCTGTGTTCCAAGCTTCCCAGGAGGCACTAGTGGTAAAGACTCTGCTTGCCAATGCAGGAGACGTAAGACACGTGGGTTTGATCCCTGGGTCGGGAAGATTCCCCTGGAGGAGGAAATGACAACCCACTCCAGGATTCTTGCCTGGAGAATCCCACGGACAGAGGAGCCTGGCAGGCTACAGTCCACAGAGTTGCAAAGAATCAGACATGACTGAAATGATTTAACATGCTCCATCAACTGCCCTATCAAAACATGGGGAGACAGGACACACAGTTCGGTAAAATGATGGAAAAGTGATAACAGTTTGTCTGTGAATAATACCCTCTGATGTTGAACCTATTTTAGGAAAATCATTCTGTTTTGCCTCTCCAGTTCAGTTCAGGTCAGTTCAGTCGCTCAGTTGTGTCTGACTCTTTGCAACCCCGTGGACTGCAGCACACCAGGCCTCCCTGTCCATCGCCAACTCCAGCACATTCTTATTCCAATCTATTGATTAATTCTTTCATTCATCAAAAGTCTTGAGCCCATTTCGTGCCCTGCACTGTTGTAGATAAACAGGACACAATCCCCACCTTCGAGGGTTTACGTTTGAGTGGGAGCAGGCAGGAGGGTGGGAGAACGGCAGCAAACAGGAGCAGTGCTGTGAGTAAGGTGCTTTCTGGCTGTGGTGTCAGCAGAGACGTAAGCCAGGTGACACGATGCAGGAAATGATAAGGGGCTTCTCTCGATCTGGAAAGGGCTCCAGGAGGGAGTAAGTGTTAGGGAGAAACTGGAGAGAGGAACAGCAGGTAGCAGAGACGAGGAGGGGAGGGCGTCCCCTGCAGGAAAAACAGCAGGTGCAAAGGTCCTGGGGTGGGAAGTGACCAGAGTGTTTGAGGGTGGATGGAGTCCAGTGATTCAGGGTGGGTGTGAGGTGAGGGGTGACGGGACCTGGGGCTGAGTCTAGACCACAGGGAGCCTTGACTGGGCCACCTCAGCTTGGAGAATCCGGTGACACGTCAGGGTGGAATTAGAATCAGAATCCTCACGTCTGGAGCTCAGGGGAGAGACTGGGGCTGCAGATATGAATCTGTGGAGTTTCCAGCACTGGGTGGGACTTAGGGCGATCAGCTCATCCCAGTTTGTCTTGGACTTCGCTGGTTTTCAGCGCTTAAACTCCCACATTCCGTGAAACCCCTCAGTCCCAAACAAACCACAATCGTTGGTCACGCCAATGTCATTAAAGCTATAAAAAAGGATGATATTACCTGGGTCAAGAGTGTTGATGGGGAAGAAACGAGGCCTCAGATGGGATTCCAGGCATTTCAGCACTTAGAGGTCAAAGTCAGGAGAAGCCCTGAGTCTGAGTCTTGCTCTAAGAGCTGCCAGGATCCCCTCTTAAGGCAGAAACCAACACAACACTGTAAAGCAATTTTCCTCTGATTAAAAAATTAATAAAAAAAAAAAAACTCAGCCCAGAGACACTGTGCACAGTGACATTGAGGGCATTATGCAGAGCGTGCATGAACTGTGTTATATTGAGGGGAGAGGGTTCTGGGACTTGGGGTGCAGAGCAGAACTCCCTGACATCAACCAGTGGGAATCATGAAGCTGGTGTGCACTCTGAGACCTGTAGGATCGTGAGGCTTACATACAGGTGGGGGGCAAGAGTGCAAAGGGCAGTTTTCCAGGCAAAATGAGCAGAGTGCAAAGGTCAGAGACAGAAATTCAGAGACCTGTGGGTCTAAGGTCAAGGCCTGGAGGCAGGGCACAGGGGCACAATGCATGGCTTTTGGTGGGAGAGTGATGGGATCGGCTTTGCATTTATTCACTTATTTAAAATTTTTATTGGAGTATAGTTGATTTGAGATGTTAATTACTGCCATACAGCAAAGTGACTCAGTTATACACGTGAATTGAATACATACATTCTTTTTTATATCCTTTTCCACTGTGATTTGTCACAGGATATTCAATACAGTTCCCTATGCTCTATGGTAGAAACTTGTGTTTTAAAAGGACCGGCGGCTTCAGCGCAGAGAAGGCATTCGTTCAAGGAGAGTAAGGCTAGAGGCGAGGAGGCTGGCTGGGGGAAAGCAGTCCTGGTAAATGCAAGGCGAACCTGTATGTGACGTTAAGGCTTTCACTTTTGCTTACTTCTACTTTCAAAAAGTTCCCTCGAGAGCCTACATCCCTTTGTAAAGAAGAATAATCAATAATATGCTATTTTTAAGGGGGAAAAGTACAGCAGTCAGTGAAAAAGAGGGAATGCAATTGAAAGATGAACGTGATGGAGTGGGTGTGGAAGACCATGGGGAGCCCCCGAGGGGAGCCTCACCACTGTCCCCAGGCGCGCCTACCAAGGTCAGGCATTCATCTGCCCTAGACTCCCAGCTCCCAGCTACACACACGAGGGGCTCTTCAGATGATGTTCCTTTTCTGGAAGATGCAGCCTCGTGTCATGGTGATGCACCCTCAACCGGGGACCTCACCTCCAACACCATCCCAGTGCATCTCGCCTTATCTTTGACCAGTGTGAACGAGACACCATCGTGTGTGTGGTGGGACAGAGGGGAGAAGGTGGGATAGAGCCTCTTCCAGCAGCTGATCCTTATCTCTCATTTCACCTTCACAGTCAACTGAGCCTTGTGCTCATTTTCAGTTTGGAAACAGAGTCTCAAATATATCAAGTCCTTGGTCCCAAATAACAGAGCTGGCGAGTAGCAAGAACAGGGTTTGTTCTGACCTCAGGCTGCAAAGCCATTGAAACACAATATGGTGATCTGTACTGTAGGGTGGGCTCAGGAGTAGGACTTTCAGTTTAAATTTCAGCTCCACCACTCTTGATCTGTATGACCTTGAGAAAGATCCTAATATCGCCAGACCTGCATCTGTGCAGTAGGTCCCAATGAGAGTACCCACTGCCTAGATTTCTTGGAAAAGGGGAACTGCAAATTCATGGAAGGTGTTCAGGTCTTGCCTGACCCAACACAGCTGTTGCTGTTCAGTATCTCAGTCATGTCGGACTCTTTGTGACCCCATGGACTGCAGCATGCCAGGCTTCCCAGTCCTTCACTATCTCCTGGAGTCTGGTCAAACTCATGTCCATTGTGTCAGTGATGCCTCCCATCTCATCCTCTGTCACCCCCTTCTCTTGCCCTCAATCTTTCCCAGAATCAGGGTCTTTTCCGAAGAGTCAGCTCTTTGTATCAGGTGGCCAAAGGACTGGAGCGTCAGTTTCAGCATCAGTTCTTCCAATGAATATTCAGGGTTGATTTCTTTGTGGATTTACTGGTTTGATCTTCTTGCTGTTCAAGGGACGCTCAAGAGTCTTCTCCAGCACCACAGTTCAAAAGCATCAATTCTTTGATGCTCAGCCTTCTTTGGAAAACACTGATTAGAACCACCAAGAGGCAGAATTCTGAGACAGCATAGGCCAGTTCTGGCTTAACCTGAGGATTTTGTCCTTGGGCCTTTCCTGGTGGCTCTGACGGTAAAGAAACTGCCTGCAATGCAGGAGACCCAGGTTCGATCCCTGGGTCAGAAAGATCCCTGGAGAAGGTCCCAAGAATCTTCAGAATTCTTGGCTGGAGAATCCCAGGGACAGAGGAGCCTGTAGACTATGCAGACTTGCAGACTATGGGGTCGCAAAGAGTCGGATGTGACAGAGTGTGCAGGCACAGTCTTCTTTATGGCCCAACTCTCTCATCAGTACATGACTACTGGAAAAACCATAGCTTTGATTCTATGTGCCTTTGTCAGCAAAGTGATGTCTCTGATTTTTAATCACCTTTTAGCTTATAAATTAAAACCAGATAAAGTCAAATTATGTACTGCTTCTGCCCTTCCAAGGATATTTCTCATGGTCAGAACTGCTGGAAACATCCAACTTGATTCTTTTTGTTTGTTTAACTTCATTTACCTTTATTTTTGGCTGCACTGGGTCTTTGCCACTGCACGCAGGCTTTCTCTAGTGATGGCAAGCAGGCTTCTCAGTGCGGTGGCTGCTCTTGCTGCGGGGCAAGGGCTCTAGGCACGTGCGCGGCTGTAGTTGTGGCGCCTGGCCGTAGCTTCCCTGCGACATGTGAAATCTTCCCAGACCAGGAATCAAACTTGCATCCCCTGGACTGGCAGGTGGATTCTTGACCACCAGGGAAGTCTCCAACCCGACTCCTCTCAGCACACGTTGATAAGCACCAACCTAAACTAAGCCTCGGTCCAAACTAAGCCCCGGTCTGAGCTCTGGGCAGTCCTAGAACAGTTGAGTCTAACAAGGTGCCTTTTGTGGCACTGAGTCACTGATGACCTAGTGACAGAGACCAGAAGACTGTTGATGAGTGGGGACTGCTTGAGGTAGAGGAGAAGGCAAAACATCCCAAGAAAATGGAGGGAGCATGTTACAACAAGTTTGCAAAGCCGGATGCTTCGCGGCCGGGGCTGCAAGGTGAAAGGAGCCTCTTGGTGGGAATGTGGCCCTTACCAAGCTGTGGCACATAGGTTTCCGGCTCTTTCTAGAGGTTTGTTGAGTGAAAGCATGGCATGATATTTATGCATTAATAATTGCAAGGAGAAACATCACCGTCAAGTGGTTGAGTAGAGCCTCTCCCCTCTCCCCAACTCAGGCAGATACACTGAAGAAGACAAATTATTAGATGACTGGAAGGCAGCTTGGCCAGGCTGAAATCTCAGCCATTAGAGTGAGTCATGGAATCTAATGACTGTGGTCGTCATTCTAGAACCCTGATACCCTTTCTCCCCTAAGGAGCTGCCGTGCGGCCCAGACTCCACCCTTTACTCTGTGGTCAGTGCACTGCCAAAGTATTGCCCATACGGATATTATACGGGATATTATTACATGGAACACTGTTTTCCCCAAGGCAACCTGGAGTAGTAGATTCCAGATTACAAGTCAATGGTGGAATCAGCCTCAATGTAAATATTATAAATAGTCAAGAACTAATTTGAGAACTCATCCACATCAAGGTTATAAAGAGGTCAGGCTTGGGAGACAGACGGTTTGTGAAAAGGATTTCCTTGGAGAAAACTATGAGACACCCCCATTAGGGCGGTATGTGTGCCTTTGTCCGTTTCAGATCGGGGGACCAGCTTTGGCAAGGTGGACTGGAGACGGCACTCTGTGTGCCCTGGACTCTGGGAGGCCTGATGGTCTGATGTCTGACATCTGTGCAGAGAACCCAGGGATGAGAGGCTGCGGGCTGTGGGTTTGTGGCAGCCACAGTGCAGGGAGAAGGGAAGGGGACACAGGGGGCATGAGGTCACGCCCACTGGTGGCCGTTTCCCGTGGACCAGGTGTGGGTCATGATGGAGGCACAGTGGATCTTACAGTCTGCTCGGAGGAACCTTCTGGAAGGGGGTCCTGCTGGAGCACATCCAGGCATGCTGCTGTACATCTGTCCAGGGACAGAGGTGTAGGTACCAGCACACACATCTAGGGACCACGGCAGAGAGCAGAAAAACATCAAACGCGAGTGAGTCCCTGAGACCGAGTCATGACGTTTCCCCTTGGATTATCGTTCTGAAAGAAGAACGCCCGCATGTGTTCACTGTGAAATGTCCACTCTCTGCTTAGACTCTGCAGGGAACAGAGAAATGACAAGGGTAGGGAATTGGTATTTATCTTCCTCCACGCTGCTTCCCTGGCCTGCCCTGTGCAGACTCACAGAGGGAGAGCAGCTAACCAGAAACGCACATGACAATTCACTGGACACATGGTTTGGCGCCTTAATTGATTCCGTCTTTGCTTTTTCGATCAGCCCAACAGACAAACACCCTGTTTAGCTTTTAGTTCCCCTGCCCCCCGCCACCCCCAGGTGGCCCAGTGGTAAAGAATCCACCTGCAAAGCAAGAGATGTGGATTCAATCCCTAAGTTGGGAAGATCCCCTGGAGAAGAACATGACAACGCACTCCAGTATTCTTGCTTGGAGATTCCCGTGGACAGAGGAGCCTGGTGGGCTACAGTCCATGGGGTCCCAAAAAGTCAGACAACACTGAGCAGCTGAGCGCCCTGCCCCTAGAAAGCAGAGGGTCTTTACTTTAACTCAGGGAGCACGTCACCGTCTCCACCTTATCCCCCTATGACACAGGGAGCTGAGGTTTCCCTAACACATCCCTTCAAGTTCAGCCAGTTCGACTGATTAATTGAAGAACTCCTCCCAACCCTGTAGAAAGACGCCTGGAGGCTGTGATACGGTCTCCCTGCTTCTGCGGGGAGATGGCGCTGCATCCAGAACACGTTTATCAGCCGGCCAGGGGCTCCCAGACGGCCGTCTGCCAAACCCAGCAATTACACTTTGCAGTTTCCCCGATTAAAAAGTGTTTAAACATCTGCTACTTAAAGGATACTTAAAAAGTCATAAATTAAAAACAGGGGGAAAGGAACTCAAAGTGAACAGAGAACGAAAAGGTCTATGTAAATAGAGAGGCCGTGTTTTTTTTTCATTTCTGGAGGTATCCCTTGACAACTTAAAAATAAGCACTAACTCAAGTGTCCAGAGTATAAAATAAATCTGAGTGAGCTGAACGAAAGTCAGGCAGCAGTCCATAACGAAATGTAATATATCCTCACCTGCTTCTAATGTCTCTGAATGTGCTCTGCGTTGGCATTTGCTGAGAGAGAAGAGCCACCTAGTTGATTAGGGCAAGTGTGGGGTCCAGGAGCCCAGGCTCGTGCAGGAAGGGGGGCAGGGAGGCTGGAGCATGCAAACGTGACACACAGAGGATACGTCTGTAGTGCCTGGTTACTTTTAGAAGGAATTTGTGGCTTTCCTTCAGGTATGGTTCAGTTCTAAATAACCCTGCTAACTATTGCTCATGACCAGCAAAGACTTCATCACTGCCGCTTCACACTTTGGCATGTGTGGTCATCTCTCTTAAAAGTCAGATAACATTGGGACTTCCCTGGCAGTCTAGCGGTCGAGACTCCTAGCTTTCACTAGGGGCACAGGTTCAATCCTTGCTTAGGGAACTAGCATCCCACAGGATGCGCCATGCAGCCAAAAACAACGACAAATTAGATAGTATTATGGGTAGAATCTCAATTTTTTTTGGTAGAAATCTCAATTTTTAAAAAATTTTTATTGGTGTGTAGAAACACAATGTTGTGTTTCTGCTGTACAGCAAAGCAGATCAGTTATATATATACAAATATCCCCTCTTTTTTGGATTTTCTTCTCATTTAGGTCACCACAGGGCACGGAATAGAGTAAGATAGTATTATATTGTCCCTTGCAGTTTAAGCACCTTTGTCTTACCCATGACATTATTTAAGAATATTCTACTAAAAGAGAGTGGGTATATCTATACGTATTAATTGTCACCGATTCACTTTGCTATACAGCAGAAACTAACACAATATTGTAAATCAGTCGTACTCCAATAAAAATCAAGAATAAAAAAAATAGAATTCTGGGGGTCAAGAAAAGAATATTCTAACCCACAGTCTTTTCAGTCACACCTATTTGTAAAGGAAAATTTAATGTCCAGAATGAAAAGTTTAGTTGTAGCACACCAGGTACATGGAGAGAATGGAAATTAATGCAGATATGGCCACTTGAATTAATTGTGTCCGTCATTTACATGAACGCGTGTCTACAGGTCTTCTGTAGTACATACACATAATTTCAGTTCCCACACTCTTCCAAAGCCTCTGATGGAGGCCTAAATAATTTAACATACTTGTAGTTTATTCTCTTTTAACAATGATTGATTTGGTATTTAGCTCAAAAATAGATGTTCGTTTTGCATATTATGTTATAGACGTGGGTGGGGGGGTTTGTGTAAATAAGCATTCAGAGTGTGTATAATCTATGCGGCTCGCAGCTGCCTCCCTCACCCTTTTCCTGTCTGGATAGAAACCAAGTGTCTCTCCTCGGTCTCTTTTGCAATTACACGGAACTTCAGTTATGACTCTCACTGGGTGTATGCTTCACCCATGCAGGATAGAAATCCTGTCGTCAAAATGGAGCTCAACACGGAGGGAATGGACTTGGGGACACAGTCAGGGAAGGAGAGGCTTGGACAGGCGGGAGAGTAGCACTGAGATATACACACCACTGTGCATAGTGGATGGTGATGCAGCCATGAGATTAAAGGACACTCGCTCCTTGGAAGAGAAGCTACGACCAACCTAGACAGTGCACTAAAAAGTAGAGACGTTACTTTGCCAACAAAGGTCCGTCTAGTCAAGGCTATGGTTTTTCCTGTGGTCATGTATGGATGTGAGAGTTGGACTGTGAAGAAAGCTGAGTGCTGAAGAATTGATGCTTTTGAACTGTGGTGTTGGATAAGACTCTTGAGAGTCCCTTGGACTGCAAGGTGATCCAACCAGTCCATCCTAAAGGAGATGGGTCCTGAGTGTTCATTGGAAGGACTGATGCTGAAGCTCAAGCTCTAATACTTTGGCCACTGGATGCAAAGAACTGTCTCAATGGAAAAGACCCTGATGCTGACAAAGGTTGAAGGCAGGAGGAGAAGGGGATGACAGAGGATGAGATGGTTGGATAGCATCACTGACTCAACAGACATGAGTTTGAGTAAACTCCAGGAGTTGGTGATGCACAGGGAGGCCTGGCCTGCTACAGTCCATGGGGTCACAGAGTCAGCCACGACTAAGCGACTGAACTGAACTGAGCGGCTGAACTGACTGAGCTGAACACTACCGTGTGTAAACAGGTAGTTAGTGGGAAGCTGCTATCTAGCACAGGGAGCTCAGCTCAGTGCTCTGTGATGACCTAGAGGGTGGGATGGGGTGGGTGAGAGGAAATCTCAAGAGGGAGGGGATATACGTATCAGTTCAGTTCAGTCGCTCAGTCATGTCCGACTCTTCGCGACCCCATGAATCGCAGCACACCAGGCCTCCCTGTCCATCACCAACTCCCGGAGTTCACTCAGACTCACGTCCATCGAGTCAGTGATGCCATCCAGCCATCTCATCCTCTGTCATCCCCTTCTCCTCCTGCCCCCAATCCCTCCCAGCATCAGAGTCTTTTCCAATGAGTCAACTCTTCGCATGAGGTGGCCAAAGTACTGAAGTTTCAGCTTTAGCATCATTCCTTCCAAAGAAATCCCAGGGCTGATCTCCTTCAGAATGGACTGGTTGGATCTCCTTGCAGTCCAAGGGACTCTCAAGAGTCTTCTTCAACACCACAAATCAAAAGCATCAATTCTTCAGCACTCAGCTTTCTTCACAGTCCAACTCTCACATCCATACATGACCACTGGAAAAACCATAGCCTTGACTAGATGGACCTTTGTTGGCAAAGGAATGTCTCTGCTTTTCAATATTCTATCTAGGTTGGTCGTAACTTTCCTTCCAAGGAGTAAGCGTCTTTTAATTTCATGGCTGCAGTCACCATCTGTAGTGATTTTGGAGGCCAGAAAAATAAAGTCTGACACTGTTTCCACTGTTTCCCCATCTATTTCCCATGAAGTGATGGGACCAGATGCCATGATCTTTGTTTTCTGAATGTTGAGCTTTAAGACAACTTTTTCACTGTCCACTTTCACTTTCATCAAGGGGCTTTTTAGTTCCTCTTAATTTTTTTCCATAAGGGTGGTGTCATCTGCATATCTGAGGTGATTGATATTTCTCCCGGCAATCTTGATTCCAGCTTGTGCTTCTTCCAGCCCAGTGTATACGTATACACATATGTATACACATATCAGATATACATATACACATAAATAATTCATATTCTTATACAGCAGACACTAACACAACATTGTAAAGCAATTATATTCCAGTTTTAAAAAACACATTTTTTAAAGATGGAACTCAAGGTTATAATCAGGCCACTCAGGTCAGGTCCTGGGTTTGCCTCTCACAGGCAGACTAACCTTCATAAAAATACTTGGTCCCTTTTTTTTTTTCCTTTTCCAAAAAGTAAAATGAGAATAATAACATCCTTTTCTAACTCCCAGATCCATCTTCAAGTTCAAGTGAGTATATGAATATGTGCAATCATATCTAGAGTTTTTTTTTATATATTATGATTCTGTTTAGTAACTTCATTATCTCGGTAACAAATTTTAAAATAAATGAAAAGAAAGACTTGTGATCAAAGACCTGTGAAGGTGGTTCACTCTTATTTCCACACAAACAGGGGATTCTGAGGACAGAGACTTGAGCACTCGGTGGTATTATTCTTTTAAATGACTTCTGTTGTATATTCCTAATTCCAAATGAATACATGTTCCTTCCCTAAACACTGGAGGGGAAAGCCACTGAAAACCAGATATAATTCCTAGCATTTTGGCAACAGTTTACATCTATGAAGATATTTTTTTTTCCTTACAAAATGTGGATCATAAGACATGCAAATCTGGGTTCTTATTTTATTTCCTTTGGATAAGTTCTCAAAAGTGAAATTATTTGGTCAAAAGGTAGAAAATCTTTGAAGGCTCTTCATAAATTCATACACATCTTCTGCGAAAATTCATACCTGCTGGTAATGCAACTTGTAGGGGCTGAGAACACATCTTGCAGCAGCCTCCCAACCACTAAATGTGATCATTACTTCAAAATCTTGGTCAAATTTAACTTATTTAATTACTACTGAGGCTGAATTTTTTCATATTCTATCGGCCATTTGTGTTTCTTATTTTTCACATAGTATTCATCAGGAATACTCAGAGATGCAAGTAAGAGAAAAATCTGACTTACAATAATGGAAACAAATAGAGGTTTTCTTTAGAGTTTTGCAGAAATTGGCTGTCATTTTTGGTTCGGAAGCTCAGTAGTGTCAACGACAGCATGTCTGCCAATCTCGTGGCCTCATACTTGTGGTGGCAAGATGGCTGCCCCAGATCCAACATCACATCTTCATTCAAGACAGAATCAAAGGGAGAAGAACAAGGCAGCCATACCTGTTCCTTCCCAAAAACCTTCCCATGAAGATCCATGCTTCTGTGTCATTCAATTATGACACTCAAGAGGCTGGGAGAAAATGATCTGTTTTTTGAGCTTCTGTAATAGAGATGGGCAAAAGTAGAAGGAGTTTGAAAATGAATGTTGGGTTAGCCAATAGTCATAGTCTTGTCTTTTGTACACGACCACTATAAGCTTCTTTCTGATTGTGAAACATCAGCCAGCCTTCCCAGTAGTTCTTAGAAGTATTTACTACCACTGAATAAATAAAATTGTTGATAATCCCCTTAGCCCGTGCTACATAGGTTAACCACGTGACAGGCAGCTGGATCACAAACCAATGTATGCATTTTCAAGGCAATCTCCATATGACTCTTTGCCTCATTGGAAGCCACTGTTCCTTTTTCAGCCCATGACATCTAAACACATTTGCCATATTTCTTCAATGAAATGTGCTTCTTACAAAAACGCGGCTTCACTCACAATTCACATGATCTTCATCAAGCGGGAAAAAGAAAAAAGGGTAACCAGGTGAAAGGCAAAAAACTGATTGCTTCTGAATCACGAGGGGCTGCCCATCCTAAGGCCATCAGCTACTTCTCCATGCTATGTCACACCCATGGCTCCTTCAACAGAAAAGAAGCCTGTGGTTGGGTTTTCCCTAGCTAGTGGTTGGGTTTCCAAGCCATATGAAGGTTTTGTTAGTAAGAAAGAAAGGGGGAAACATGGATTTGGGGTGAGCTGCTGGCAGCACCTGCTGCAAATATATACAACCATGCTATCCAGAATCCTCCTTATTGAAATCTCTTCTTCCAAATTATTTTACAGCAAGTAGTAGAATTGTTACCAACCAAGGTTTTTGGCCTTTCCCAATTTATGTGAAGAGTTGACTCATTGGAAAAGACTCTGATGCTGGGAGGGATTGAGGGCAGCAGAAGAAGGGGACGACAGAGGATGAGGTGGCTGGATGGCATCACTGACTCGATGGACTTGAGTTTGCGTGAACTCCAGGAGATGGTGATGGACAGGGAGGCCTGGCATACTGCGATTCACGGGGTCGCAAAGAGTCGGACATGACTGAGTGACTGAACTGACTGACTGACTGAATTTATAGAAATTCATAGAGGTTCAGGCAAGGCTTTATTAAGAACCCTGTTACAACAGCAGGGAGCAGAAGCAAGTAACAGGGTCCCTTGCCTACTCACCAGTGTTGGCAGGCTAGGGACAGCGTGTTCCTTGTAAGGGGTGAGGGTGGGGGTGTGTCCACAGGTTGGACTGGAGGGGTGATTTAGGTGGTTTGCCCACCCCTTTGGTGGTGTTGAGGGCAGGGGGCATGCGCAGTACCCTGCTTTTGCTTCAGACACCCTGTTTTCGCTCCTGGTTCTTAAGAAGTGACAGGATACATATATTGGGGGGCAGGGCTTTTTCTATCTTGTTGTTCATAATTTTCAATCACTCATGCACGGAAGGTTTTTTTAGTCCCTCATAGTTTCTTTGTATTTTGTTGCTTTCCAGGGAAGACCCCCTGGAAAAAGAAAAGGCTACCCACTCCAGTATTCTTACCTGGAAAATTTCATGGACAGAGAAGTCTGGTGGGCTACAGAGTTAGACACAACTGAGTGACTACCACCTTAACTTTCAAGCACTACAGCAAATGGTCCAGGCCCTGGGTCCCAATCTTTCTCAAAATGAGTACAAACTCCTAGATACTGGCTAACTATCACAGTTTTCAGCCCTGTTTCCTTGTATTAGGCTCTCCTTTCTTCAGCCCGGGAGACTCCCCTCATCTGTCTCACAGACAAGCCTGCAGAGATGCAGACAAAGCCCCCCGGGGCCTGTGGGTTCATAGCTGAGAGCCCAGCAGCTCATCAGTGGAGAGCTGTGAAATCACCCTTAACCCACTGCTGGCTCTTTATCTTTTACCAGGAGAAACAATTTGTATCTTTGATGTGCCACACCCTGCCTTGTTCCTGTGTATGTGAGTTTGTGTATGTGTGTGTGTGTTTGTGTGTACACAGGCATGCACACGTCATGGCTTCTTAAAGAAGTCTCAAAATACAGACCCAGGACTCCCTCCCTTGTCCCTGTAATTTTGATTCATCTAGAAGGACCACTTTCGCTTTCTGAATGGTTCCTCCAGTGTACCATGGAATTTTGACAGGCGTTTCTTAAATGGTCCTTTCTTGCTTCCCTAAACATTTTAACTGCATAAAAACCAAACAAAATATACACTATCTTTAAGGGAACTCAACAAAGCTTACTTCATGAAAACACGGCCATTTCCAAGTGTTTTTCTTCCCCTCACTTCCTCTTCAGTCTTAGGAATTATAGATGTGAAAGAAGGTTAAGCACGATAAGGTCTCTATATTTCAAATCTGCCAATGACTTCATTTCTCAGTGGTGGCCACACTGACAAATAAAAACAGGTGTCAAATGCTGTATGACAATTGGACACAGGTGGGAGGGTCCACTCCTTCTAGACAACTGGTCCTTTCCATCACCTCCCAATGAGCTACCTTGAGGGTATTTGTTGGTCATATGTGGTTAGACGCTCAGTCATGTTCCACTCTTTGCAGCCCCATGAACTACAGCCCATCAGGCTCCTTCTGTCCACGGGATTCTCCAGGCAAGAGTACTGGAACAGGTTGCCTTTTCCTCCTTCAGGGGATCTTCCCAACCCAGGGATCAAACCCAAGCCTCTTGTGCCTCCGGCACAGGCAGGCAGGCTCTTTCCCACCGAGCCACCAATTCAGCATCACCTGAGGCAGAAGATTCTGACAGTGGTAACACAGGAACCTATGCCAATGAATTCTAAAATGCTGGAGCTGAGAGACCGCCCTGATCAACTTTTTCATTTTAAAGATTCAAACCCTAAGGCCTGGGGCTTCCCTGGTAGCTCAGAGGTAAAGAATCCGCCTGCCAATGCAGGAGACGAGGGTTTGATCCCTGATCGGGGTAGTCCCACTTGCCACAGGGCGACTAAGCCCGTGCACCACAGCTACTGAGCCGATGCTCCCCAACACGAGAAGCCAGCACAGTGAGAAGCTTATGCACCACAGCTAAAGAGTAGCCCCTACTCACCACAACTGGAGAAAAGTCCATGAAGCCACAAAGACGCAGCAAAGGACAAAAATAAAAACAAAACAAAACAAAAAAGCCCTCCAAGGCCTAAAGATTTCTAGGTTCCCACACCTCTCCTTCCAGTCGTAATTGTTCTGTTACATTAAACAATGCAGTTTGTTCATATTCTCTCTTCCTATGTTGGGCTGCAACTGGCCTAGAAGTAAATACAAAAAACAAAAAAGAGAGAGAGAAAATACTCTGCTGCATTTATGTGTTTTATGTTCAACCAACCTGAAGATAATAAAACAGAAGGGAAATAGGATCAAAATTACATATTTTCCCACTTGGTCACCTACCTTCCCCACCACGCCAACACCCCAGGTCCAGACCAAGTCCGATGGGCCGATCTCTGCACACCTCCACTCTGCCGGCTCCGAGTGCAATCTCTCTCTGCCGACGGTGGTGTTTGTCATTTGGAAAGGGGGGAGGGGAAACTGACTTCCAGCCGTCACTGGTCAATGTTCCATGTGCGTTCACACAGCCAGCCGAAAGTGTGCGTACCCACGGTTTCACACTCTCTCACCCCCACCCCCAGGATTCTGCGGGTTATTTCAAAGATGCTGAATGGAAAGACATTTCTGCTTTTGCTTTCTATTTTCATTTTTGTTTCAAAGAAAGCAGTTCAAGAAAAACAGTTGGCTGAAAGTCTCACCTAAAATTAAGACTGAGACACAATGAGTGCGCGAAAGTTAGTTGCTCAGTGTCAACTCTGTGTGACCCCATGGACTGTAGCTCGCCAGGCTCCTCTGTCCAGGGGATTTCCCAGGCAAGAATACTCGAGAGGGTTGCCATTTCCTTCTCCAGGGGATCTTCCCAACCCAGGGATCAAACCCGGGTCTGCCGCACTGCAGGCGGGTTCTTTGCCACTGAGCCATCTCCACCTGCACTAAGTGACTTAAAGGAGATAACCAAATAGCAGAGACTCCAGAGAACACTCGGGATGGGAGAGAAGTCCATGCAGAACTGAGCCCAGGGAACATTGAACTGATTTACAGCTGCTCTAACTCTAAGTGGCATCTTTCATAGAGAGGAGTAACTTTTCTCTCAAAACTTTGCTTTGTGAATTTGTCATGCATATTATAGATGATGCAAGGAGGGAATGGATCTCTATTTCCTGGGGTTAATTCTTGGGAAAAAATCTGATCATCTAAGGGTTCCAAAGGAGGTTCTCCATCCCCACATGGATATCTAATGGGCTGCAGATTTTGAAGTTGTAAGACATGTTCCTTGTTAATGTCACTTGTTATTAATCGTCACCACCACATTTCTTGAGTGTCATGTGCAATGAGCCATCACATCAGTATTACAAGGCACACTGACTATCTTCCGTGTGGTCTGCTGAATGCACGTTTCAATTTGCTTCTACACCATGCTACCTGTGTGTGCACCCTACCACAAAAGTGAACTGGGGGTAGGGATAAAAGCAAACAAATAAACACAAACAAACATGAATTACTAAGAGACATAACTACCACTATCATCCTAATTGTATCTATTTTAATACAAAATTGACCTAAGCTACAAAAGTCTGCAGTCTGGGAGAGGTCAGACTGTGGTGGACAGGACCCAGGGTCTAGAATCAGGAGACAGATATTCTCAGAAAGACTGACAACGCTGGTGTATAGCCAACAGCAATTCCTGGCTTTTGTTGGGGCTTCCCCAGTGGCTCAGCAGGTAAAGAATCCATCTGCAGTGCAGGAGACACAGGAGACTTGGATTTGATCCCTGGGACAGGAAGACCCCCTGGAGGAAGAAATGGCAACCCACTCAGTATTCTTGCCTGGAAAATCCCACGGACAGAGGAGCCTGGCTAGCTACAGTCCATGGGGTCACAAAGAGTTGGACGTGACTGAAGCACCTGAGCACGCAGTTTTGCAATCTGTGAAATAAATGCATTCACTGAGCACTGCCTAAGACCTGCTCAGCCGTCCTGTGTTATACTTGCATTGACCCACATGCAGCAGGCTTGGGAAGGGAGTGAAAGAGAAGAAAGAAAAGATAGTGTAGTTGACATTTGTTATTGGCCTTTCCAGCGCTCACTGCTTCGTCTTTGAGTGGAAGTCCCACGATGAGTAGGGTGAACACTCCAGAGTTTCCGGCTCTTCTACACATCTGAGTGTGCTCTGTGATCATCCGGCAACAAGCCTGCAGGCAGAAAGTCTCACATGTTCACACTCAGGAGCCATCTGTGTCATGATGACATCCAGGGACACCCAACATCTGTGACAAACAACTTTTGGGGATAAGTGTGCATGAAGGAGGTGGATTTTGCTTGCCACAATAATTGGGGGTGCCTACCTGTATTTGGGCTTCCCTGGTGGCTCAGATAGTAAAGAATCTGCCTGCAATGCCGGAGAACTGAGCTCAATCCCTGGGTCAGGAAAATCCCCTGGAGAAGCAAATGGCTGTCTGCTCCAGTATTTTGCCTG
This sequence comes from Bos mutus, assembly GCF_027580195.1. NCBI lineage: Eukaryota > Metazoa > Chordata > Mammalia > Artiodactyla > Bovidae > Bos > Bos mutus. Next base: position 149,619,222 of record NC_091617.1, on the reverse strand, counting down.
GAGAATCCCATGGACAAAGGAGCCTGGTGGGCTACCGGCTCAGTCCATAGGGTCGCAAAGAGCCAGACACGACTGAGTGATGGACACTTTCACTTTCACCTGTATTAACTGGCTGAGAACATACTTGAGATGATGCTTCAGCAAGAAATGTCTCAGTCCACAAGCAGAAGAGCCCCCTTAAGGAATGCTGACTGAGACCAACCGGCTTCTACTCCATCCAGTCTTGGCTAATTTGGAGTGGGTTTTCCTTTACTTAGCCCGATGGCTCTCGAGAGATACACGTAGGAGACAGAGATACACAGAAACACCTAGGTGTTGCTTTCTGTAAAGATGTCCAACAGCAGCTTTCAGAAGAAAAGAGGACAGCCAATAATTCAGACCAGGTGGGGCTCAGTTCCCATCCATTCTTCACATTTTTTGCACAGTGTTGAAAGGAGCATAAAATCAGCCCAGCCCAGTTAGAACATTCTGTCATAAAGTAACAGAGACACATTCCAAAAGGAAGGAAAGGGGATTGCGTGTGTTTTCCTACTCCCAGAAGGCACATATACCATAAACCCTTAAAGGTTTAAGGATCAAACCAGAGTCTGAACAACCTGCTTCCTAATGTCTGTCTAACACCTCTGCCAACAAATAACATACAGGTAAGAGAGGAAGTTTGGCGGCTCGGTGGTAAAGAATCCGCCTGCCAACGCTGGAGATGCAGAAGATGTGGGTTCGATGCCTGAATTGGGAAGATGCCCTGGAGGAGGAAATGGCAACCCACTCCAGTATTCTAGCCTGGGGAATCTCATGGACAGAGGAGCCTGGTGGGCCACCATGCATGAGGTTGCAGAGCTGTGCTCACGACTGTGCACAGCATATGCACACACAAGGGAGGAAGTTTACAAAAGGCAGGAAGGAAGAAATGAAGGGAGGAAGGAGGAGAGGAGCAAAAGGACTCTTTCCTCTTCTTGTTCAAAATCTAGCCAGGAGCAAAAAATAAGAGAAAAAGAAGAAGGAAAGGAAACATTCCTTTTCTTGACTTTCTTTAAAATACCCTGTGGATCTTTTTTTCTTTTCTTTTTAATTTATTCAGATAAAATTCACACAGCATATTTCAAAGGGAACTATTCAGGGGCATTCAGTACCTCCACAGTGTTGTACAGACACCATCTCATACCAAAACACTCCAATTACAAAGGTACAGTCAAAGCTGTGGTTTTTCCAGTGTCATGTACAGATGTGAGAGTTGGACTATGAAGAAGGCTGAGTGTTGAAGAATTGACACTTTCAAACTGTGGACTGGAGAAGACTCTTGAGAGTCCCCTGGACAGCAAGAGGATCAAACCAGTGAATCCTAAAGGAAATCAACACTGAATATTCATTGGAAGGACTGATGCTGAAGCTGAAGCTCCAATACTTTGGCCACCTGATGTGAAGAGCCGACTCATTGGAAAAGACCCAGATGCTGGGAAAGGTTGAGGGCAGGAGGAGAAGCGGGTGACAGAGGATGAGATGGTTGGATGGCATCACCGACTCAATGGACATGGGTTTGAGTAAACTCCAGGAGATGGTTAAGGACAGGGAAGCCTGGCGTGCTGCAGTCCATTGGATCCCAAAGAGTAAGACGTGACTTAGTGACTAAACAACAATAACTGCTCCAAAATAAAGCCCTTTACACATTAATCAGTTTCTCCTCCATTTCCCTTGCCTCCAGATGTGAGCAACCACCTCTGTGTGTTTTATTCCTTTTCTGGATATTACATTAAAAAAAAGGGATCATACAGCATGTGTCCTTTAGTGTCTGGATTCTCTCGTTTAGTAAGTTTACGAGGTTCATTCATGTAGGAGCTTGCGTCCATATTCCATTCCTTTTTATGGCTAGGTAATATTACATTGTGTAGATATACCACATTCATTCACTGACGAACGTCTAGGTTGTTTCCACCTTTTGACTACTGGGAATAATGCTGCTATGAACATGTGTGTCCACGAATTTTCAGTTCTTTGGGGTGTAAGGTTGAAGTATTTTTTCCCTGTGGAGTTTTTCTGACCACGGGAAACTTCTAATGAGCCTGCCATCTGCACTCTGGAATGGAAAGCTCTGTTGGTAGCACTTGTTTCAGACATGGGTGACCCCAGAGGAGAGGAGCAGAGGGATGAATGTGGAAACGGAAAGGCAAGCCCAGAACTACCCACATATCAATTCTCTCAGACAGCCACCTCGGTTGCATACCCCCTGGATGAGCCCCCACCCCTCCAGGGCCACCATAGCGAATGACTACAGATTACGGGCTTAAAACAACAGAGGTGTGGTCCCTCCCAGTTCTGGAGGCCAGAAGTCCAACATCAGGTATTGGTGGGGCTGGGCGCTCTCTGAAGAATCCAGGGGAGGGTCCTTCCTGCCTCTTCCAGCTCCTGGCAGCCTGCCAGCAGTTCTCGATGGTCTTAGTTTACAGACAGATCACTCACATCTGGGCCTCTGTCTTCACATGGAGTCTCCTGGGTGTCTGTGTCTCTCTGTATCTAAATTTTCTTCTTCTTTTAGGAACACCAGTTATTGGACTAGTACCCATCCCAACCCAGTACAGCCTCATCTTAATGTGAAGACACCTGCCAAGACCCTGTTGCTGAATCAGGTAAATCTCACAGGTAGGGGGTGGGGTGGAGGTTAGAGCTTCACTATGGGTTGAATCGGTGGACACAATTCAAGCCATAGGACCTCCTCAAATCACACTCTGTAAACAGCCCCTCGATCATACAGGTGAGACATAAGAAATATGTAAAATTACACTTAAGATGTCAAACCTCTGCAGGCCGTTTGTGAGGATAACAAAAGATCTACCCCTACTGCTATGTCCACATAGTTCTCTGCTCCCCAGAGTCATGTGGTCCCAAGGGACCTGCTATTCCAGCGCCTGCAGCCACCAGGACTTAGAGAAATGGCTTTTCGGACAGATGGACGAGAGATGAAATGGATAAGAGATGAAATCTACCGGCAACAGTGCTTTGACGAGACTGTAGTCCTGTCACAGGAGAAGCTCTTCTTGTCGAAGCCTAGATGGTCTTCATCTGTCCTGAACGCTCTGGACATTTCTTCCAAGTTTCCTGCCTCCAAGTTTCCTGCCTCAGCCCCCTTTTCCCACTCAGCCCTTCAGGTTGGTCTCCCCCACGCACTGTGTTCCATCTGGGTTTGCCTGGGGATCACTGGCAGGAAACTAGTGGAAATACTAGGTTAACCATATTAAATCACCAGTATTGATCCATTCTGTGCCTGCAAAGGCAGTTTCTAACTTCTGTTTCCATGATGGGGCTCCCAGTGATGCACTGATCGAGCTCATCTCCAAAAAAAACACAGAAAATCTGCCTGCTGGAGAGATTGGCCAACAAAGATGCAAGTCACTTCTGAAGTTGGAAGAGGCAAAACCATCCATTTTCAGTTCAGTGTGCCCTAATTTGTTTAGGATATTGTGGGCTAATATCCTTTAATTCCCTCCAGGATATATCAGCCTTGTTTAAACTCTGCTAGGAAAGGAAATAGTATCTGTCAGGAGCAGTGTGTTAGCTCAGAAGTGAAAGGAGTATTAGTTTGATATATAAGAATTCCCAATAATATTTAATTAACAAGAGCCACTAATAAAAAGACATTAGAGGTGTCAGGCTTGAGAAAACCCAGATGATTTCAAATACCAAGATGTAACCTCTAAATTCAATCATCTGTCTTTAAAGACATCTCTTTGGAAGACTGTGACTTTTTACCAGGGTTAACCTCTTTGACGTCAAGAATCTCTTTGCTGTGGCTTTTCAGAACCACCTTTTTTTTTTTTTACTGTGCTCACAGCATGTGGGATCTTAGTTTTCCAACCAGGGGTCGAACCCATGCCTCCCACACTGGAAGTATGGAGTTTTAACCACTGAACCACCACCTTTTTGTTAATTTTTTATATAATAATTGCACTTACCTTGACAACTCCCTTTATTCATCAAGTAGATCACTAACCAACTTCTGGTTGCTTCAAAAGATTGAGCTTATCTTTAGGTGCAATCAGTTGCTACTTCTTATTATTAACGGTATTATTCATAGAATCTGAACTAGGCCTACAAAAAGGTATTGAGACTGGCTGAAAGACTTCCTATGAGTAAGCATGTAAGCTTACAAGGTGGCTACTTCGAAAAGCTCTGTTTATATTAGTTTTAATACGTTGATTTGTTTTTAAAGTGTCTGGATTATATAATCCCCCACCTTGGTGATGAAGGAGGTCACAAGGGAATTTCCCTGCTATTCAAAGGAAAAGCAAAATTTATTTAGGCAAAGAAGCAAGAGAGTGGGTTTAATTCAGCTCCAACCCAGTATCTGAGGAACCACCGAGACCCGCTTGTCCTGAGGGGACTCTGCAAGGTCCTGGCTGGTGCCCGAGTAGCTTCTTTGTGACTCACAGAGCCTGAAACTCACACTGTCACTGCGCCGGGTTGTCATTGTACCCAGAGGTCCTGCTGAAAGATAGCGATGTAAAATGAGGAAGTGACCTGGTAACACTTTGAAACCCACCAGGAGAAGGAAGGGAGAAGGCAATGCCACCCCACTCCAGTACTCTTGCCTGGAAAATCCCAAGGATGGAGGAGCCTGGTGGGTTGCAGTCCATGCGGTCGCGAAGAGTCGGACACGACTGAGCGACTTCACATTCACTTTTCACTTTCCTGCATTGGAGAAGGAAATGGCAACCCACTCCAGTATTCTTGCCTGGAGAATCCCAGAGACAGGGGAGTCTGTTGGGCTGCGGTCTACAGGGTCGAATAGAGTTGGACATGACTGACTCAACTTAGCAGCAGCAGCAGCACAATCTGGGTATTACCTTGGTTAGGTAAACGATGGGGAGTAGACAGCAAGAGCCTATTTAAAGGGACTTGGGGCAGGGGGAAAGGGATAAATTATCAGTTTGGGATGGACATATACTGGAGACATATATGGACATATACTAGTCAATCCCTAAAGGAAATCAACCCTGAATATTCACTGGAAGGACTGATGCTGAAGCTGAGGCTCCAGTACTTTGGCCATATGTAAAAGACGTAACTAACAAGAACCCACTGTATAGCTCAGGGGAATGTACTCAATATTTTATAATAACGTAAAAGTGGAAAGAATCTGACACACACACACATATATATATACACGGAGAAGGCAATGGCACCCCACTCCAGTACACTTGCCTGGAAAATCCTATGGACGGAGGAGCCTGGTAGGCTGCAGTCCATGGGGTTGCTAGGAGTTGGACACAACTGAGTGACTTCACTTTCACTTTTCACTTTCATGCATTGGAGAAGGAAATGGCAACCCACTCCAGTGTTCTTGCCTGGAGAATCCCAGGGACAGGGGAGCCTGGTGGGCTGCTGTCTCTGGGGTCGCACAGAGTCGGACACGACTGAAGTGACTTAGCAGCAGTAGCATGTATATATACACACACATAACTGAATCACTTTGCTGTACACCTGAAATGAATACAACATTGTAAATCCACTATACTTCAATAAATATTCCTTAATTTAATTTAAAAAGATAAAGGGATGCTGGGAAGGATCGCTTCAGGCAAGGAGGGAGCATTTCAGACTTAGGCATTGAGCTATTGGGCAGTTAAGAGGCAGAACAAGGACTCGGGGTCCAAGGCTGAGTCATGGGGATGATGGGATTGTAGGGTTGGGGACAACTTGGGGGCTGTTTCAGCTGCGTGGCGCTCAGGCCGAGGAGCAAGGTCATGGTGAGTGTCACAGGATAGAGGAATTGCAAGAATTAGAACTTCCACGACTGTGGGAGAAACTGAGGAAGCAGATGTCCAGAAGGACCGGGAGAGGCTCAGTGCTGGAGACCCCCAGCCCATCACTTTCAGCCCATCAACTTGAAGGTCAATCACTGCAAGCTGCTCATATGAGAATACAGAGGTAGATCTGAAGAGAAGGTGGCTATCACCTCTGAGGATCTGTAGCCTGAGAAAGTTCCGAGTCAGGATTCAGAGCAGTGGGGAGCAGAGAAGGGAGAAAATAACCAAAACCCCCCAGACTCTGTGTCTACCCACCACCATCCAGACGCTCCAAAGACCTCAAAGAGAAGGGGCCACTGCTTCACTGCCTTTCAAGTATCACACACATTTTTTTCCCCTGGTTCACTCTCACTCAGATGTACTCCGTTTCATTCAACTTGGAGGTTCTGGTGAAACATTATATAGAAACACAGCATCGCTGGAAGGATAGGAGAGTGGGAAGGTCAGATTATTGATCAGAAGTATTCACTCTCCATCTTTCTCCTAAAGGGTGGAGAATATTTCCTATCCCTTGGCTTTAAGTTTTTCATATGCCTTTTGTCATTGGAATCAGGAGAAATGAGTACAATCGGGAGCCTCAGCCTTAAGAGATTTTAGGTATTTCAATTCACCCTCCTTTACTCCCACCACTGGCAGGAGACTAGACTGCTAGGCTGGACTGTTGGCAGAGGGGGAGGATGAGAGACACGTGGAGCAGAACTGAATCACCCCCAGATGGACCAGACACAGGTCAGCTCATCACAGGATGACTCCCAGATGTGTGACTGAGCTCCGTCGCTCAGTCGTGTCCAACTCTTGGCGGCCCCAATGACCACAACCCCCCAGGCTCCTCTGTCCAAGGAATTTTTCAGGCAAGAATACTGGAGCAGGTTGCCATTTCCTGCTCCAGGAGATGCTTTTGGGAATCTTTCAGACTCAGGGATCAAACATCTCTTACATCTCCTGCATTGGCAGGTGGGTTCTTTACTTCTAGCACCACCTGTGAGTAAATCTGGATAAAATTGTCAAACCTGCCTGGCCAAGCCCAGTCTAGAATAACTGACCCCCGGCGGACTCCAAGATGAATGAGTTAAATAAATGCTTACTGTTGAAAGCTAGGGAGATGTTGTGGTTATGTCTTACACAGCATCACTGGCCACACAGAACCAGAATTAAAATTGCTACCAGGATTGGAGTGCTGTTCTAATGAAACCCAAGGTATGTTGATTGGTTTGGGAGATGAATGGCAGGATGTTGAGAAACTTAAAGGAGCTGAGAAAATGGGGAGGAGACAGTTATAGGGGCTGAAATTGTGATAATCCAGATGGTCAATACAGAAACCAGACTGATTATATTCTTTGCAGCCAAAGATGGAGAAGCTCTATACAGTCAGCAAAAACAAGACCAGGAGCTGACTGAGGCTCAGATCATGACTCCTTATTGCCAAATTCAGACTTAAGTTGAAGGAAGTAGGGAAAACCACTAGACCATTCAGGTATGACCTAAATAAAATCCCTTATGATTATACAGTGGAAGTGAGAAATAGATTTAAGGGACTATATCTGATAGACAGAGTGCCCAAAGAACTATGGACAGAGGTTCGTGACATTGTACAGGAGGCAGTGATCAAGACCATCCCTAAGAAAAAGAAGTGCAAAAAGGCAAAATGGTTGTCTGAGGAGGCCTTACAAATAGCTGAGAAAAGAAAAGACGAGAAAAGGTAAAGGAGAAAAAGAAAGATAAACCCATTTAATGCAGAGTTCCAAAGAATAGCAAGGAGAGATAAGAAAGACTTCATCAGTGCTCAAAGCAAAGAAATAGAGGAAAGCAATAGAATGGGAAAGATGAGAGATCTCTTCAAGAAAATTAGAGATACCAAGGGAACATTTCATGCAAAGATGGGCTCAATAAAGGACAAAAGTGGTATGGACCTAACAGAAGCAGAAGATATTAAGAAGAGGTGGTAACAATACACAGAAGAACTATACAAAAAAGATCTTCATGACCCAGATAATCAGGATGGTGTGATCACTCACCTAAAACATCTTGGAATGCAAAGTCAAGTGGGCCTTACAAAGCAATCACTATGAACCAAGCTAGTGGAGGCAATGGAATTTCAGTTGAGCTATTTCAAATCCTAAAAGATGATGCTGTAAAAGTGCTGCACTCAATATGCCAGCCAATTTAGAAAACTCAGCAATGGCCACAAGATTGGAAAAGGTCAGTTTTCATTCCAATCCCAAAGAACGGCAATGCCAAAGAATGCTCAAACTACCACACAATTGCACTCATCTCACATGCTAGCAAAGTAATGCTCAAAATTCTCCAAGCCCGGCTTCAACAGTACATGAACCATGAACTTCCAGATGTTCAAGCTGGCTTTAGAAAAGGCAGAGGAACCACAAATCAACTTGCCAACATCCATTGTATCATTGAAAAAGCAAGAAAGTTCCAGAAAAACATCTTCTGTGATATTGACTATGCCTTTGATTGTGTGGATCACAACAAACTGTGAAAAATTCTTAAAGAGATGGGAATATCAGAACACCTGACCTGCCTCTTGAGAAATCTGCATACAGGTCAAGAAGCAACAGTTAGAACTGGACACGGAACAACAGACTGGTTTCAAATAAGGAAAGGAGTGCCTCAAGGCTATATATTGTCACCCTGCTTATTTAACTTGTATGCAGAGTACATCATGAAAAATGCTGGACTGGAAGAAGCACAAGCTGGAATCAAGATTGCTGGGAGAAATATCAATAACCTCAGATATGCAGATGACACCACCCTTATGGCAGAAAGTGAAGAGGAACTAAAGAGCCTCTTGATGAAAGTGAAAGAGGAGAGTGAAAAAGTTGGCTTAAAACTCAATGTTCAGAGAACTAAGATCATGGCATTTTGTCCCATCAGCTCAGTTCAGTCATTCAGTTGTGTCCGACTCTTTGCGACCCCCTGAATCGCAGCACACCAGGCCTCCCTGTCCATCACCAACTCCCGGAGTTCACTCAGACTCACGTCCATCGAGTCAGTGATGCCACCCAGCCATCTCATCCTCTGTCGTCCCTTTCTCCTCTTGCCCCCAATCCCTCCCAGCATCAGAGTCTTTTCCAATGAGTCAACTCTTCCCATGAGGTGGCCAAAGTACTGGAGTTTCAGCTTTAGCATCATTCCTTCCAAAGAAATCCCAGGGCTGATCTCCTTCAGAATGGACTGGTTGGATCTCCTTGCAGTCCAAGGGACTCTCAAGAGTCTTCTCCAACACCACAATTCAAAAGCATCAATTCTTCAGCCCTCAGCCTTCTTCACAGTCCAACTCTCACATCCATACATGACCACAGGAAAAACCATAGCCTTGACTAGACCAACCTTTGTTGGCAAAGTAATGTCTCTGCTTTTGAATATGCTGTCTAGGTTGGTTATAACTTTCCTTCCAAGGAGTAAGCGTCTTTTAATTTCATGGCTACAGTCACCATCTGTAGTGATTTTGGAGCTCAGAAAAATAAAGTCTGACACTGTTTCCACTGTTTCCCCATCTATTTCCCATGAAGTGATGGGACCAGATGCCATGATCTTCGTTTTCTGAATGTTGAGCTTTAAGCCAACTTTTTCACTCTCCTTTTTCACTTTCATCAAGAGGCTTTTGAGTTCCTCTTCACTTTCTGCCATAAAGGTGGTGTCATCTGCATATCTGAGGTTATTGATATTTCTCCCAGCAATCTTGATTCCAGCTTGTGTTTCTTCCATTCCAGTGTTTCTCATGATGTACTCTGCATAGAAGTTAAATAAACAGGGTGGCAATATACAGCCTTGACGAACTCCTTTTCCTATTTGGAACCAGTCTGTTGTTCCATGTCCAGTTCTGACTGTTGTTTCCTGACCTGCATACAAATTTCTCAAGAGGCAGGTCAGGTGGTCTGGTATTCCCATCTCTTTCAGAATTTTCCACAGTTTATTGTGATCCACACAGTTAAAGGCTTTGGCATAGTCAATAAAGCAGAAATAGATGTTTTTCTGGAACTCTCTTGCTTTTTCTATGATCCAGCAGATGTTGGCAATTTGATATCTGGTTCCTCTGCCTTTTCTAAAACCAGCTTGAACATCAGGAAGTTCACGGTTCACGTATTGCTGAAGCCTGGCTTGGAGAATTTTGAGCATTACTTTACTAGCGTGTGAGATGAGTGCAATTGTGCGGTAGTTTGAGCATTCTTTGGCATTGCCTTTCTTTGGGCTTGGAATGAAAACTGACCTTTTCCAGTCCTGTGGCCACTGCTGAGTTTTCCAAATTTGCTGGCATATTGAGTGCAGCACTTTCACAGCATCATCTTTCAGGATTTGAAATAGCTCAACTGGAATTCCATCACCTCCCCATCAGTTCATAGCAAATAGATGGGGAAACAATGGAAACAGTGACAGATTTTATTTTGAGGGGTTCCAAAATCAGTGTGGATGGTGACTGCAGCCATGAAATTAAAAGATACTTGCTCCTTGGAAGAAAAGCTATGACCAACCTAGACAGCATATTAAAAAGCAGAGACAAACAAAGGTCACCTAGTCAAAGCTATGGTTTTTCCAGTAGTCATGTATGGATGTGAAAGTTGGACTATAAAGAAAGCTGAGAACAAAAGAATTGATGCTTTTGAACTATGGTGTTGGAGAAGACTCTTGAGAGTCCCTTGGACTGCAAGGAGATCCAACCAGTCCATCCTAAAGGAGATCAGTCTGGGTATTCATTGGAAGGACTGACGTTGAAGCTGAAACTCCAATACTTTGGCCACCTGATGCAAAGAACTGACTTATTTGAAAAGACCCTGATGCTGGGAAAGATCGAAGGTGGGAGGAGAAGGGGATGACAGAGGATGAGATGGTTGGATGGCATCACTGACTCAATGGACATGAGTTGGAATAAACTCTGGGAGTTGGTGATAGACAGGGAAGCCTGGCATGTTGCAGTCCAAGGGGTCGCCAAAGAGTTGGACACGACTGAGTGACTGAACTGAACTGATGGTGAGAGTAAAATATGGACAATGTACCTGATGAACTTGTGAACCTGGACAAAGAGATCCGCAGGCAAAACACCAAAAATGTGAGCTGGTTACTTTTAGCACCTATGATGAGTTACTTCAATGAAGAGACGGGATCAGAAAAGAACTGGCCAGTCTACAAGCAGAATTGGGAGGGAACATAGGAATTCAGAACTCGCTGAGTTAGAAAATAAGTGTTTCTCACTTACCATCCTTTCTGGGTAGCAAAACATTTTCAAATCAGCATACAGCCTGGCAACAATGGTTAATCCCATGACACCTCCAGTAAGACCTGACCTCTGAGTAAAGACCAAATTAAGCAGATTTTGTAAGAATTAAGGTGAAGTCTGATATACTTTCTTAGTTGGACAAAAAGACATTTAGAAAGCCTAATGGAGGGGTGCAAGTTCAGCCTGAGATGCCTATAATACCAGTAAGTACACTGAGAGATGAATATCTCAAAATGAACTATGTGTGTGGTTTCGGTACATGGAGTAGTCTGAAACCAAATATATATAATGCACAGAACATTTTTGAGATAGCCATACAGGCAAAGTTTTGGCAGCCAGAGTAAAATAAATTGTTAAAAAAAAAAACAAAAAAACTCAGAGATGTTGTATCAGTTTCCAAAAGAACAGAACCAATAAATCTCTTGACAGATGATAGAGAGATAAATAGGTAGATTAATTTTGAGAAATTGGCTCACACTATTATGGAAGCTAGCAAGTCCAAAATCTGCATGATAAACTAGCAAGTTGGAGACCCAGAAAAGAACTGGGGTTTTAGTTAGAGTCTGAAGGTTCTTCTCTGGAGGAAGCCTGTCTTTTTTCTATTAAGGAACTAGTTGGATGAATCCTACCGACTTTATGTAGGGCAATATGCTTTACTCAAAGTCTGCTTATTTAAATAGTAATCTCATCTGTTTCCTCATGCCTCAGATGAGACATCACCCTCTGTTGTCCTGGGCAGCTGGCCCCAGGGATGGCTCCCTCATTCATGTCCCTTCCTTCCCACGCTCCCTTCTCCACTTGTCTATACTTTCTGGGATCACTTTCCAAGCAGTTTACTTGCACTTGAATCTTTGTCTCTGAGTCTGCTTACATAGCTTCATTATCTGCATGCTTGTGTGTGCTAAGTTGCTTGGGTGGGTCTGACTCTTTGTGATCCTATGGACTGTAGCTTGACAGGCTCCTCTGGCCATAGAATTTTCCAGGCAAGAATACTGGAGTGGGTTGTCATGCCCTCCTCCAGGGGATCCTCCTGACCCTGGGATCAAACCCACATCTCTTACGTCTCCTGCATTAGCAGGTGGATTCTTTACCACTAGTGCCACCTGGGAAGCCCATTATTTCCTTCCATTCAGTTCAGTCGCTCAGTCGTGTCCGACTCTTTGCATCCCCATGAATTGCAGCACTCCAGGCCTCCCTGTCCATCACCAACTCCCGGAGTTCACTCAAATGCACGTCCATCAAGTTGGTGATGCCATCCAGCCATCTCATCCTCCATCGTCCCCTTCTCCTCCTGGCCCCAATCCCTCCCAGCATCAGAGTCTTTTCCAGTGAGTCAACTCTTCACATGAGGTGGCCAAAGTACTGGAGTTTCAGCTTTAGCATCATTCCTTCCAAAGAACACCCAGGGCTGATCTCCTTTAGAATGGACTGGTTGGATCTCCTTGCAGTTCAAGAGACTCTCAAGAGTCTTCTCCTACACCACAGTTCAAAAGCATCAATTCTTTGGCGCTCAGCTTTCTTCACAGTCCAACTCTCACATCCATACATGACCACTGGAAAAACCATAGCCTTGACTAGATGGACCTTTGTTGGCAAAGTAATGTCTCCGCTTTTGAATATGCTATCTAGGTTGGTCATAACCCTCCTTCAAAGGAGTAAGCGTCTTTTAATTTCATGGCTACAATCACCATCTGCCGTGATTTTGGAGCCCCCCAAAATAAAGTCTGACACTGTTTCCACTGTTTCCCCATTATTTCCTTACTGTTCCTTAAACAATCCAAGCACACCGCAGGACCTTTGCACTGACGCTTCACTCTGCCTCAGTGCTCTTCTTCCACATACCTGATTGGTTCACCCCATGGTCACTTATGTCTGTACTCCAGTGTTACTTTATCCAGTGCCTCCCTGACAAGCACACCTCTCCCATTCTTTCTCTTTCTCTTAACACTTTAACTGCCCTGTTTATTTGTTGCTGTCTTCCACTAAAATACAGCTCCTTGAGAGCAGAGTCATCACCAACATTGATCACTCCTGAATGGTGGTGTGCCCAGCACCTAGGGCAGTGCCAGGCACAGAGTAAGTGCTCAGTAAACAGTTATTGAATTAGTATTAGTTTTTCCATTTTACAGATGTTAATGATAACAGCTGGGTGTCCAGGTGACTCAGTGGGTAACGAATCTGCCTGTGTTACAAAAGACACAAGTTTGATCACTGGGTTGGGAAGATCCCCTGGTGGAGGGCATGGCAACCCACTGCAGTATTCTTGCCTGGAGAATCCCATGGACAGAGGAGCCTGGTAGGCTATAGTCCATCGGGTTGCAGAGTCAGACACGAGTGAAGTGACAAGCACTGAGCATGCACGAAATGCTAATAGCTAGCTCTCACTGAGTGCTTGAGATGGGCCAGAGATTTATTTATGCTGACCCGTAACTCTCTCCAGGTAGGTACCAGGGCTATCTTCCCTTCACAGTTGAAGAAACCGAGGCACAGAGAGGCTAAGGGGATCACCAGCCATGCAAACAAGATGAAGAACAGCCAGGATTCAAACCCAAGTAGTCTGGTTCCGAAGTCTGTGGTCTACAGCCCTTTGCAGCTCTCCCTCTGAGTCTCAGAAACGTCCACAATCACACTAGTCACAAAGGTGATCAGACCATAAACTCCATGTGGTTCGAGTTTGGAACTTTAGGTTTTTTCCAATTATAAAAAGATACATATTGAAGAAAAATTGGAAATCCAGGGGGGAAATTAGACTATTAGATCACTGAAGAGCACTGTTCACATGTGGTTGTTTTTATCCCAGGCTTTTTGCAGGCCAATGTATGTCTCAAATATTTGATGCGAAATTAGTATCATGCAATTCAACACTCTGCTTTGCCTTTTACAATCTTTTTTAAAATTAATTTCTTACTGGAGTATAGTTGCTTTACGATGCTGTGTTAGTTTCTGCTATATAGCAAAATGTATCAGCCATACATATATATAAAACCCCTCCCTTTGGGGCTTCCTTCCCGTTTACGTGGGGCTTCCCTGGTGGCTCAGACAGTAAAGAACTTACCTGCAGTGCAGCAGACCCGGGTTCGATCCCTGGGTCAGGAGAACCCCTGGAGAAGGAAATGCCAACCCACCCCAGTATTCTTGCCTGGAGAATCCCATGGACAGAGGACTCTGGTGGGCTACAGTCCATGGAGTCACAAACAGTCAGTATTAGAGTAACTAGTACACACACACACACACACACACACACCCATTTAGGTCACAGAGCACTAGGTAGAGTCCTCTGTGTATTAAGTATGTTCTCATTAGTTATCTATTTTCTATATAGAGTCAATAATATGTATGTATCAATCCCGATCTCTCAATCTAATATTATACAATGAACATTTGCTTTGAAAATGTAATGTGTAATGTCTACACAGTGTTCCATTAAACAAATTGCCTTAATTTATTTAGAAATGCCCTTACTCTTACACATTTAGCTAGTCTTAAAATTTAGGGAGTAAATGAGTGTGTCCATGAGTCTCTGTCTCCATCATTGGACTATTTCCTTAGGATCAATTCTTAGAGGCAAGACTGCTGGGTCAGAAAGCATGGATGTGGCTAACAAGGCATTCTTCCAAATGGTGATCCCAAGAGGCCTGACTAATATTCATTCCCACCAGGGCAGATAAAATCCCAACGCCCTTTGCTAGAGGTTTCTTGGCTCAATCATGCTGCCCTCCCAATGCACCCAAACTCAGATTTTACAGATGAGGAAAGAGGGCCCAGTTCAGTTGGGTGCCTTGCCCAGAAGAAAAAGTGTTAGTTACTCAGTTGTGTCTGACTCGGCAACTGCATAGACTGTAGCCCACCAGGCTCCTCTGTCCATGGAATCCTCCAGGCAAGAATACTGGAGTGGGTTGTCATTTCCTTCTCCAGCGGATTTCAGGAACAACAAACAGCATCTCCTCAAATATAGAAGATAGACAAAGAACCAGGTGATACCCACCAAGCAGAGATTCCCCAGCCTGGGATGTTACCCCTCCATCTGTCAACTTTTGACCACCCACAGACTCTCTTGCAAAGCAAATAACACTCTGTGTCTTCAGTGATTCCAGAAACTGCACCTTTTGGAAAATGCCAGAACATTTCCAAATCATGGTCGAATTATGATTTCCCTCACCCACACAGTCACCAAATGACCCATGCGAGGAGGAATTTGCTATTCACTGCAGACAAGATCCAACACCAATAAAATGTCCTGGCCTCAAGCTGTTCAAAGGGAAACCTCTAGTTTCGAATCTAGAACAAAAATAATAATAAATTTGACAGCTGTCAGCAAGTTATAGGTAAACGAAAAACATAGGCCTTTGTCTTTTGCCTTTCTCCTAAAACAAGACAAGCTTTCTGTCACCTACAGTGCTTTAGGTCACATCGGTGGGATCATACAGGTTTCAGAGTTCAGTCAAAGCTGTCACTTGAAGAAGAATTTATATCCCTATTCCAAGGCCAGGGCTGCATATTAAAATGTTCCCACTTCTCCTTTTAAAACTGGAGTTTCTGGTTTCTTTATCCAAACACATATCAAAAATGATCTTTGAAAAAAGGCAATTCAGCCCTTGGATCTTTAATTTTGTTTTCTCCATCCACTTTGGGAAAAACAGATTTATTCAAAGACAGATATAATGCAGATCTAATATACAAGGTTCTCACTTTTCTGTGTGTGTTACTGTTTTATTTTTATTGAAGTATAGTTTAATTTTTGATGTTGTGTTAGTTTTGAGTATATAGCAAAGTAATTCAGTTTTATACATATTTATATCATATGTGTGTATATTATTTTTTTCACATTCTTTTCCAGATTGTTGCCGGATAAGGAGGAGTGTGGTTCTCTGTAGCATACTGCAGGGCCTTGTTGTTTGCCTGTTTTATATATAGTAGTGTTGGTGACTGCGGTCATGAAATTACCCTGATGCTGAGAAAGATCGAAGGCAGGAAGAGAAGGGGGTGACAGAGAATGAGATGGTTGGATATCGTCCCCAGCTCAATGGACATGAGTTTGAGCAAGCTCCAGGAGACGGTGAAGGACAGGGAAGTCTGGCACACTGAAGTCCGTGGGATTGCACACAGTTGGACACGACTTAGCGACTGAACAACAAACGATACAGCAGTGTGTATCCTGGCCTGCCCTGATGGCTCAGATGGTAAAACATCTGTCTGCAATGCAGGAAACCCAGGTTCAATCCCTGGGTTGGGAAGACTCCTGGAGAAGGGAATGGCTACCCACGCCAGTATTCTTGCCAGGAAATCCCACGGACAGAGGAGCGTGGTAGGTTACAGTCCATGGGGTCTCAAAGAGTGAGCAATTAACACTTTCATTATCCCTAACTCTTACTTTATCTCTCTTCACCCTCTTTCTCCTTTGGTAACCATAAGTTTGCCTTCTATGTCTGAGAGTCTGTGTCTGCTCATTTGTGTCACATTTTAGATTCCACATACAAGCGGTCTCATGTGGTATTTGTCTTTCTCTGTCTGACTTTCTTCACTTAGTATGATCATGTCTATATCCATCCATGGTGCTGAAACTAGATTATGTCATCCTTTTTTTTTTTAGGGCTCCCCAAGTGACACCAGTGGTAAAGAACATGCCTGCCAGTGCAGGAGACATAAGAGACACAGATTTGATTCCTGGGTGGGGAAGATCCTATGGAGGAGGGCACAGCAACCCACTTCAGTGGTCTTGCCTGGAGAATCCCATGGACAGAGGAGCCTGATGGACCACAGTCGCAAAGAGTCAGACCTGGCTGAAGTGACTACGCACATGCATTCTTTTTTTATGGCTGAGTAATATTGCATTGTGTGTGTGTGTGTGTGTGTGTGTCTGTGTGTGGGTGTCTACACACATCTTTATCCATTCATCTGTCAGTGGACACTTAGGCTGCTTCCACATCTTGGCTGCTAAAAACAGTGCTGCTGTGAATATTCAGGTGCGTGTGTCTTTTCAAATTAGTGCTCTCTCCATTCTCATTTCTTTTCAGTTGGTAAGGATCATCTGCTTAGAAGGCACTAAACTTCTGTAAGCAGAGGCAGACTCTTCAAGAGCTTAAGAGGCCTCTAGCATTCATCTTCTTTTAGGTATTTTAGATCTTTCCCTTTTACATTTGCTTATACTTTTATTTTGAAATTTCATGCAATTTTTCAAAAGTCAGCCTTGACTGTGAACTCCTCATGATAAGCTCAACCTCCTGTCACCTATTATCTCAACACACTTCCCCATCTGGTGTCCAGCACTTAGCTGATTCGCTTTACACATTTGTTAAGCAAAGGATAAAGCTCACGGATGTGAAATAATTTACCCAGGCTTCGTAATAACACTGTCAGAGGCAGGTTTAGAATTCCCCCCTGAGTCTAATCCAGTCCTGGTCCCCCACCCAGAGAGAGAGCCCGGCTAGATTTCCTGCAAGCCTGTCCCTACTCCAACTGCCTGGATATCTACTATGTTGCCTGGCAATGCCAATTAGGACTAATGTTGAGAACGTCCCTAAGTTTAATGCATCTTTTTAGATATTTAAATGCATTTTGGTCACAAACTTCTATCAGTAAAACATTCCTTTCTCTTTTTTTGGCCATGACACGCAGCATGCAGGATCTTAGATATTAGCAATCAACCCTGTGCCCTCTGCAATGGAAGGCTGTACTTTTAACCACTGAATCACCAGAGAAGTCTCCAGTAAATCATTTCTTAACTCGCACTCTTAATATCTTGTAAATTTGTTGTTGTTCAGTTGCTGTCGTGTCTAACTTTTTGTGACCCCCATGGACTGCAGCACGTCAGGCTTCCCTGTCCTTCACTATCTCCTGGAGCTTGCTCAAATTTATGTCCATTGGATTGATGAGGCCATCCAACCATCTCATCCTCTGTAGTCCCGTTCTCCTCCTGCCCTCAATTTTTCCCAGCATCAGTTTTTTTTCCAAAGAGTTGGCTCTTCACATCAAGTGGCCAAAGGATTGGAGCTTCAGCTTCAGCATCAGTCATTCCGATGAATACTCAGGGTTGATTTCCTTTAGGATGGACTGGTACAGTCTTGCAGCCCCAGGGACAATCAAGCCTTCTCTAGCACCACAGTCTGAAAGCAAATTCTTTGGTGCTCAGCCTTCTTTACGGTGCAGTTCTCACATCCATACGCAACTCCTGGAAAAGCCATAGCTTTGACTACACGAACCTTTGTAGGCAAAGTGATGGGTCTGCTTTTTCATACGCTGTCTGGGTTTGTCATAGCTTTCCTTCCAAGGAGCAAGTGTCTTCTAATTTCATGGCTGCAACCATTGTCAGCAGTGAATCTGTCACTGCGTCTACATTTTCCCCTTCTACTTGCCATGAAGTGATGGGACCAGGTGCCATGATCTTGGTTTTTTCCCATGTTTAGAATACAGAAACTAGAAATGCCACCTCAGTCATTTTCCATTTTGATCCTCAGCAACAAGCGGCGGTCATTCCCGATTCTACCAGGTGGTGACGCTCGAGGCAAACGCTGCTTCTCAATTGGCCTGGAAGCGCTGATCCTGAAAGCGCTATCCAAACAGGACCGTCAGAGAGGACTTGAGACGGTCGGAAACATCGCTTTGGGGTGAATGGGATAAGCGTCTGGAAAGTGTGCCCAATCGACATGGCTCTGCATAAAGCCGAAGAAAAAGACCCAAAAGGAGTGGGGCAGCCCAAAGGGAGATCTGGCCACTGGGTAAGAGGAGGCGCCGGAGTAGCCTGGACCCCGCGCAGCACCTGGTGTAGCTGTGCGAACAGAAATGAATTGTGTGAAAACCACTGCCGCTCGTGCGGCCCTCCCTTGCGAGGAAGGGGGCGCTTGGCATGGTCTCTGGGAGCACCCAGCAGCTTCGGCCCGGTATGCATCCTAAACCAGGCTGTGCAGGTAAAAGTGCGAACCGAAACCAAATCTTAGAGAGTCTTACTGGGATTCAGCATTTCAGAATTAACCCCCATTTCCCCTTTTCAGATGTCATGGAAGGACTTGTCAAGTTAGTTAGTTCTCCTTTCACACGCAAATGAATTCAAAGAGATTGTTTTACCCCCCGCCCCTCCCCCGTGTCTTATTACCTTGCAAAATTACGACTGCCTTTTGTAAGTACGGTAACAAGACCTGTCCTTCAGATCGCTGTTTAAATATGGGTGATTCTTGTCTCTATTTAAACAAACCAAAAAAAAAAAAATGGAGCACATAGGCAAAAAAGTTCAATTTGAGGAAGGAAGTGCTCCTAAAAGCTAGGACTGTACATTTAGCTTAAGTCTGCACATTTTTTCAAGAGAAGACTTCTAAAATGAAATGTCCCAGAATTTTCTAGTCATTTCAATAAACAAAGCATATGCCCTTTTTAAGAATAAAATAAACTATCTAGAAATGTTCATTTGGATTCCTTTCTAAATTCTGAATAATCTGTAATTGGAGTCATAGTTGTAAGAACTTCATTCCATTCCTTGAAAATTTAGGGAAGGACAAAAAGAAAGCCCTGTGGCTCAAAATGGTGCAATCAGAAGAAAAAGCCAGGATCCTCCAGGGCAAGAACCACGTTTTATGAGGCTGAATCATGAAACAAATTGAGTAGAGTATCATACACCTCACCCAGAAACACTCAAGTTCAAGAAAGATTTTGCAGTGAAAGAAGAGAACAAGATCCTCTGCAGTGTCATTTCCTAGTTTTCTGTTTCATTTTGTCTTTTGAAAATTCTCTGTGACTTTACTTTCAAACCCACAAGGGCTCTCTGTTCTGGGAAGAGTCAAGTACTATATGAAAAGCTAAGAATGAAAAACAGACTCCTTTCCCCCAGGAAACACTCTTTGAATATATCTGTGTGTGTGGTTTCTCTCCCCAAACAATTCTCGTATAACCCCCAAGAGTGTATGCAGATGCTGTTATGAGCTATTCATCACGCAATTTGGAGGAGACAGAAAAATGGAAAATGTGTTGTTCAAATGTTTTTCGGGTGGCTGATTGGGTAAGGACTGCACAAGAAAGACACTCCAATCTCTGTTTTTTCCAGCTGCAAACATTCCTTACAGGAGATGTACACTTCTGTGAATTACAAGGTCATGGTCAGTAAAAAAAGAGAAATGCTTATTTGAAAACAATGTAGTCATTTTCTCAAAGTTATACCATAACCCAATTTAAAATAGGATGGGAAGCAACCACTGATATTTTGATCCAGTACTAAATTAGAGTTCAGAAAACCAAAAGCCTAAATAATTCATTATGTGAAAGCTTGTCTAAGCTTTGGCCCCTATAAGCAGAACAAGTATCAGTTTACCAAAATATCCTTGACCTATTTTTTTTTCTTCCTGTAAAGAATAATGGAAGGGAAACAGCAGTACAGAGTTCTTGATTAAATATCCAGAATAAAACCCCTACATAAAAGATTAAGTGGCTGGGAATGCAATTTCTGGAGGTAGGTTTCCTGGATTTGAATCCCATGTCTGCAAATTATTAGAGTGGTGCCCAGGCAAGTGTGGAGAAGGCGATGGCACTCCACTCCAGTACTCTTGCCTGGAAAATCCCATGGACGGAGGAGCCTGGTAGGCTGCTGCTGTCCATGGGGTCTCGAAGAGTCGGACACGACTGAGCGACTTCCCTTTCACTTTTCACTTTCATGCATTGGAGAAGGAAATGGCAACCCACTCCAGTGTTCTTGCCTGGAGAATCCCAGGGATGGGGGAGCCTGGTGGGCTGCCGTCTCTGGGGTCACATAGAGTCGGACACGACTGAAGCGACTTAGCAGCAGCAGCAACAGCGGCATAGGCAAATGATTTAAACTTACAGTGCCTCAGTGTTTTCATCTGCTAAATGGAAATAACCACCATTCTTAAGGTGGCTACAAGGTTCAAGTTAATACATGTAAAGCATTTGAGACAGGTTCTGGGGCAAGAACATACAAGGTGCTCAATGAATTTTACTCTTCTACTATTTCTCATAGGAAACACGTGTTTCCCAACACAGAGATGAAAGGCTTCACTTCCACCACGTCTCAGTAATCCTGTGTCTAATACATCATGTTTTGTAAGGTTTTCAAAAATGCATGTTACTTTACTAGCAGAGAGCATTAAACGACTCTGTAGTTTAGAGATAGCTCTATATATTAAGGATAAAACTAAGTTCATTTTTTTTTTTAATGTGTTTTGATATTAGGGGAAACAACCTAAGTATTCAACAATAAGGAAATAATTAAGAAAATTATGGAAGGGACACAAAGTGCTTACAAATAACTTAAATACTACATGTTAAGTGGAACAAAGGCATGAGAATTTTCATGAATTGTATACTTTCAAAGAGGTTATAAAATGGATAAGGAAGGACTGAAAGTCAAATACTATTTAGTTGGTTCTGTGAGTGGTGGGAAATGAACGGCCTTATTTTTTCCATTGGGTTTCTTTCAGATTTGCCAAAATTTCACAAAGTTAAATGAGCACTTACTTTGTGCAAAGTACATCTATAAGTGTTTAATGTATATTAAGTCATTTACTCTCAAAAATGTTTTACTTAGATGGACTATTGATCCCACTTTACAGATGGGAAAAAAGCAAGGGAGACTCAGAATAAATAAAACCGCTTGTGGCTACACTCCTGCCTGCTGAATGGGGACGCCAGAATTCTAGAGCAGGCTTCTGACGCCACAGAGCTCTAAACAATCAAGTTGCCTGTCTTCTTCAGTACTGATCACTTGAAAATCAGGGGGAAAAGATCATTTTTAAAGCATTTTATTTTGTCAGAAAGTATATCTTAACAAAATATGGTGTTTGCAAAACATTCTCCATGTAGATTATGGATTTGGTCTTTATACAGCCCAAAATATAATAGTATCTGAAAAATAATAAACTTGCGTGAGTTGTTTTGGTTTTTCTAAAATGTTGTTTCTCTCCAGTATCTTTGTTGAAAGTACCTTCTAGAAATACAAATTCAAATTTCTCCTCTAAAAAAAAGATAACTACTGTATTATTTAAAAAAGAAATGTGTTTTTAGAAGCATATTTGTATTGGAGATATCAGAATATTTTTCTGCAACTTGAATCTAAAAAAGAGAATTACAGAGTGAGCAGGAACTAAAAACTGACTTCTACTTATTATGAAATCATAAACCTCCCCAAAATTCCATGTTTATTTCATTTTGTATCTTCCA
This sequence comes from Bos mutus, assembly GCF_027580195.1. Classification (NCBI taxonomy): domain Eukaryota; kingdom Metazoa; phylum Chordata; class Mammalia; order Artiodactyla; family Bovidae; genus Bos; species Bos mutus. The sequence goes on along the minus strand of NC_091617.1, from coordinate 149,597,037 downwards.
TGAGGATCAAGGTAAAGACTTTGAATGCAAAAGTGAAAAATAAGATATTTCTTCCTCATTTAAAAGTACATTCAATTTAATATCTTCAGTGAAGTGAAGTGAAGTTGCTCAGTCGTGTCCGACTCTTTGCGACCGCATGGACTGTAGCCTCCCAGGCTCCTCCGTCCATGGGATTTTCCAGGCAAAAGTACTGGAGTGGGTTGCCATTTCCTTCTCCATTAGTATCTTAAGGGAAGCTTTACTTATTTTTTAATTTATTTGTTTTAATTGGAGGCTAGTTACTTTACAATATTGTATTGGTTTTGCCATACATCAACATGAATCTGCCATGGATGTACACGTGTTCCCAATCCTGAACCCCCCACCCACCTCCCTCCCCATACCATCCCTTTGGGTCATCCCAGTGGACCAGCCCCAAGCATCCTGTATCCTGCATTGAACCTGGAGTGGCAATACATGTTACAATGCCATTTTCCCAAATCATCCCACCCTCTCCCTCTCCTACAGAGTCCAAAAGACTGTTCTATACATCTGTGTCTCTTTTGCTGTCTCGTATACAGGGTTATTGTTACCATCTTTCTAAATTCCATATATATGCGTTAGTATACTGTATTGGTGTTTTTCTTTCTGGCTTACTTCACTCTGTATAATAGGCTCCAGTTTCATCCACCTCATTAGAACTGATTCAAATGTATTCTTTTTAATGGCTGAGTAATACTCCATTGTGTATATGTACCACAGCTTTCTTATCCATTCATCTGCTAATGTACATCTAAGTTGCTTCCATGTCCTGGCTATTATAAACAGTGCTGTGATGAACATTGGGGTAGACGTGTCTCTTTCAATTCTGGTTTCCTTGGTGTGTGTGCCCAGCAGTGGGATTGCTGGGTCATAAGGCAGTTCTATTTCCAGTTTTTAAAGGAATCTCCACACTGTTCTTCATAGTGGCTGTACTAGTTTGCATTCCCACCAACAGTGTAAGAGGGTTCCCTTTTCTCCACACCCTCTCCAGGATTTATTGCTTGTAGACTTTTGGATCACAGCCATTCTGACTGGCGTGAAATGGTATCTCATTGTGGTTTTGATTTGCATTTTTCTGATAATGAGTGATGTTGAGCATCTTTTCATGTGTTTGTTAGCCATCTGTATGTCTTCTTTGGAGAAATGTCTATTTAGTTCTTTGGCCCATTTTTTGATTGGGTCATTTATTTTTCTGGAATTGAGCTGCAGGAGTTGCTTGTATATTTTTGAGATTAGTTGTTTGTCGGTTGCTTCATTTGCTATTATTTTCTCCCATTCTGAAGGCTGTCTTTTCACCTTGCTTATAGTTTCTTTTGTTGTGCAGAAGCTTTTAATTTTAATTAGGTCCCATTTGTTTATTTTTGCTTTTATTTCCAATATTCTGGGAGGTGGGTCATAGAGGATCCTGCTGTGATGTATGTCAGAGAGTATTTTGCCTATGTTCTCCTCTAAGAGTTTTATAGTTTCTGGTCTTATGTTTAGATCTTTAATCCATTTTGAGTTTATTTTTGTGTATGGTGTTAGAAAGTGTTCTAGTTTCATTCTTTTACAAGTGGTTAACCAGTTTTCCCAGCACCACTTGTTAAAGAGATTGTCTTTTCTCCATTGTATATTCTTGCTTCCTTTGTCAAAGATAAGGTGTCCATAGGTGCGTGGGTTTATCTCTGGGCTTTCTATTTTGTTCCATTGATCTATAAAAAGAGTTGATGATTCAAGATCCTAGTATTATGGGAGGTGACAGATTACAATGACCAAGGTCATTCACCCCATTAACTGACATTCAAATGTTTTCACTCAACAAATATTTATCGGCTGTCTTCTACTGTGCCAGTCACATTTCTAAGATTTAAAAGAGTTGGCCAATCCTTCTGAGATGCCTGCTCAGTCCAGGAGTTTGAGGTTAAGGATTACAGATGTTTGGATCTCAAGAAACAGAACACGAAGAACATGCTGAACTATGCAGTGTCAACTCTGGACAAAGCTTCCTTTCAAAGAAGCGAACATAAAGACTTCTCCTTGACAGCATGTTGGTAAATGATGAAAACGGTGGACAAGGGCTTGGATGGTGCTGGGAGGTGGAAACAAGCAACAGAACTAATGAAAGATTCTGGGAAAGATGACAGATGCTCATTTATTCATCAGTGAGCCAGCAGTAAACCTAAAACAAGCAAGCAGCATCACCCAAGTGGTGAACTTTGGAGAATTGAAACACCACATAAGACTTGAAAGCAGGACACACCCTCATTGGCTCAAACTTGGCATAAAACCACATCCTCCTGCTTTCCCTGCTTTTTTTTGTTTTTGTTTTACTGTTTGTTTAATCAAATTACAATGGCCATCCTACAATTGCATAATATCATGATTTCTAAAAGGAAACCATTGGAGTTCATTCCATTACCGTTAATCAAAGAAGCTTTCTTACCCTTAAAACTGACTTCCTTCTAGCCTTTAAAATTAAACTAAGGGGTGGCTTTTGTCCCCCAGTCTTACCAGAAAACAGGAAAGTAGAACACTTTCATCTCTCTGTAAGCAGTATGCACATGGAGATCTGCCCAGGAAATGGCCCCTAAATTCTAAAATATTCCTGTTTGGCAGATCAAAAGTGGTTGTCTTGAGGTGTGAAAAAGTCTTTCTTTCTTTTTAAGATAGGCCTTTGAAACTGACATATTGCAACAGGTTTGAGCACAATTTGTGTCTAAGAAAGAATCTTTAGGAGATGTGTCTAGACCCCAGGAAGCAAAAAGTGATCGGTGCGTCCCTGGGACCTGGAATTTCCAGGGTTCAAGGAAGTTCACAGTCCTGAACTCAGGTGGTAAGGAGGATGACCCTTCACCTCTCAAGCCTCTGATTCCATACCTGAAATAAAAGAGATTGAACCGGAGTCCCTCCAAGGCTCCTCCTTGTTCTCACATTGTGGTTCTAAGAAAGAATGGTGAAATGCCAGGAGGCAGTGAAACGGCCTTTCTCCATGGAGTTTACTGAGCTCTGTGGAAGACCTTTGTCCTTCTCACCCCACCAAGTTCTAAAGGACACTCTTGGTGCCTCTACTCAGGGCTTCTCTTGATCACGCTTGAGCCGAAGTTACCCTCCTGAGGGATGGAACTGGAAGCCACCCGCCATCACCAGCTCTGACTCTTCTCTTGGGGTTTTTCAGTATCCCCTTAGAGTCCCAGGAAAGAAATCAAAGAACTTAATATTGCTGAAGAAAGCAACAGAATGGGAAAGACAGAGATGTCTTCAAGAAAATTAGAGATACCAAGGGAACTTTTCATGCAAAGATGGGCTCGATAAAAGACAGAAATGGTATGGACCTAACAGAAGCAGAAGACATTAAGAAGAGGTGGCAAGAATACACAGAACTATACAAAAAAAGATCTTAATGACCCAGATAATCATTATGGTGTGATCACTCATCTAGAGACAGACATCCTGGAGTCCAAAGGCAAGTGGGCCTTAGGAAACATCACTACAAAGCTAGTGGAGGTGATGGAATTCCAGCTGAGCTATTTCAAATCCTAAAAGATGATGCTGTGAAAGTGCTGTGCTCAATATACCAGCAAATTTTGAAAACTCCAGTGGCCACAGGACTGGAAAAGGTCAGTTTTCATTTCAATCCCAAAGACAGGCAATGCCAAAGAATATTCAAATTATTGCACAATTTCACTCATCTCACATGCTGGGAAAGTAATGCTCAAAATTCTCCAAGCGCAGCTAAAACATTCTGTGAACCGAGACCTTCCAGAAGTACCAGTTGGATTTAGAAAAGACAGAGGAACCAGAGATCAAATTGCCAACATCCATTGGATCATAGAAAAAGCAAGAGATTTCCAGAAAAACATCTACTTCTGCTTTATTGACTATGCCAAAGCTTTTGACTATGTGGATCACAACAAACTGTGGAAAATCTGAAAGAGATAGGAATACTAGACCACCTAACCTGCCTCCTGAGAAATCTGTATGCAGGTCAAGAAGCAACAGTTAGAACTGTACGTGGAACAACAGACTGATTCTAAATTGGCAAAGGAGTACATCAAGGCTGTATATTGTCACCCTGCTTATTTAACTTATATGGAGTCATGCGAAATGCCTGGCTGGATGAAGCACAAGCTGGAATCGAGATTGCTGAGAGAAATATTAATAACCTCAGATATGCAGGTAACATCACCCTTATGGCAGAAACCAAAGAGGAACTGAAGAACCTCCTGATGAAAGTGAAAGAATAGAATGAAAAAGCTGGCTTAAAATTCAACATTTCAAAAACAAAGATCGTGGCATCTGTTCCCATCACTTCATGGCAAATAGATGGGGAAACAATGGAAACAGTGACAGACTTGATTTTCTTGGGCTCTAAAATCACTGCAGATGGTGACTACAGCCATGAAATTTAAAAACTTGAAAAAAAAGCTATGACCAACCTAGACAGCATATTAAAAATCAAAGACATTACTTTGCCAACAAAGGTCCATCTAGTCAAAGCTATGGTTTTTTGAGTAGTCATATATGGATGTGAGAACTGGACCACTGAAGAACTAATGCTTTTGAACTGTGATGTTGGAGAAGAATCTTGAGAGACCTTGGACTGCAAGGAGATCCAACCAGTCCATCCTAAAGGAAATCAGCCCTGAATATTCATTGGGAGGACTGATGCTGAAGCTGAAGCTCCAATACTTTGGCTACCTGGTGCAAAGAACTGACCCATTTAAAAAGGCCCTGATGCTGGGAAAGATTGAAGGTGGGAAGAGAAAGAGATGACAGAGGATGAGATGGTTGGATGGTATCACTGACTCAATGGACATGAGTTTGAGCAAGCTCTAGGAGTTGGTGATGGACAGGGAAGCCTGGCATGCTGCAGTCCATGGGGTTGCAAAAAGTTGGAGTGACTGAACTGAACTGAATATTGCTGATGAAGGTCCATCTAGTCAAGCTATGGCTTTTCCAGTAGTCATGTATGGATGTGAGAGTTGGACCATAAAGAAAACTGAGTGCTGAAGAATTGATGCTTTTGAACTGTGATATTGGAGAAGATTCTTGAGAGTCCCTTGGACTGCAAGGAGAGCAAACCCATCAATCCTCAAGGCAATCAACCCTGACTATTCAGTGGAAGGACTGATGCTGAAATTGACATTCCAATACTTTGGCCACCTGATGGGAAGAGCAAATTCATCAGAAAAAACCCTGATGCTGGGAAAATTGAAGGCAGGAGAAGGATATGACAGAGGACAAGATGGTTGGATGGCATCACTGACTCAATGGACTTGGATTTGAGCAAGCTCAAATGGTGATGGTAGATGGTGAAGGACAAGGAAGCCTGGCATGCTGCAGTCCATGGTTTGCAAAGAGTCAGACATGACTGAGTGACTGAACAACAACATTGGGAATGCATGACCAAACATTTCATACTACCTATTATTTGCCAATCCTTCCATCCTTCCAGCAACCAGATGAAAGCCAGTGAGCCATTCATTTATCCAACAAATATTTCAGAGCCTAATCTTCTGTGGCTGGACCTGTGAAGCTTGAGTGTCCAGTGGGGACAAAACAGAATGTTCCCGCAATGAGGTGACTCTCTGAAGAAGGAAATTCATAGGAAACAGGGGAGCATGCAGACTCATAGATTGCTCCATATACTCCTGGTTCCGAGAAGGAAAAGGGGAGTGCTCTTAGAGGAAGTGAGGGGTGTACCTTACAGGAGGGGACATTAAGGAGGAGACCTGAAGGAGTGAAGGAGCCAGCTTGAGGGGTAAGTGTACATGGCCAAGGCCACAGATAGCCTTGTTTGTAAGTCCCAGATTAGAAAGGTGCTTTCTAATCTAAGCAGCTGGAGCTTAGCGGAAATGAACACAAGATGACATCCTGAGACAGGAAGGGCCAGTTCCTGCATGGCCTTGGAAAATGCAGGGCTAGTGTGGGTTTTGTTCTGAGTGCAAAGATCAACCACATACAAGCAAGTCTAGTGCAGCTTTCATCTGCAAACTCCAAGGCTCCCAGCATCTCCCCACCACAGTATCCATCTTCTTCTCCCTAGACAAAGATGTACCTTCTGCGCCACTTACAGTGTCTCCCACTAGCATATTGAATGTATTTCACATTGTTTGTATCTCAGTCACATCTGCAACTTGTTCTTTATGTCTCATTTTTCATTGTAGCACAGGAGGTTTGGCCTCTGCAATAAATGTTCAGGATCCCAATCATTTGAGGAAGGAAAGGGAACCAAGAGAGCTGCCCTACCTCACTTATGCAAAAAAACGAAAAAACAAAACAAAAAAAAACCACTGTGGTCCCTAAGGGTCCAATTACAAGAGCTTCCTTGTAATTGTTTTAGAGAAGTTGGAGGTCAACTTCAGCTGAATCGTCAGGTTTATTAAAGGGCAGAATTTCCCCAAGTGTGGACTGTGGATGTTTAGAGAGACGCCAGCCCATGTTATGCAGAAGAGTTTGGCAAGATGGGATGAAGAGAAATGAAGTAGACTTCTTGACCACAAAATGGGTCAGAGTCCTTGATCTAGCACCTCAGGAATGGGTGTCTGTCTGTGTCAATAGCAGCTACATTGGTCCTACCCCTGGGTACCCTCTCTCCTTCTTTGTCTACAGTACAAGCACCAGGAAGGCAAAGACTGAGTCTTCTTAAATATTCTGTGTCTTGGACAATGTCTCAAACATAGTAAGATCTCAACAAATATATATTAAGTAAGTAAATAGAGGATTTGCCAACAGATGATCACTTCCTAAAGTCATCTAATCCTGGAATCTTTTTTTTTTTTTTTTCACGGAACACGTCTTGAGACAATTGTTCTAAAGAACAGATCCTTTAGGAAGTTCTCAAGAACACTGCTTTAGGGAAAAAAATAGCAAAACTATGATGTTGTCCAGGTTTGTTCACCTGCTATGGAAGATCCCAGAATTCATTCTTGTATCTTGTGCTTTTCTTCTCTTAGTAAATTGTTTTAAAATTTACTTCAACTAAGAATATCATCTTCATCAGGCAAAACAGCTATCTTTCTGTTACATGTCCTCTCTCTCTCTCTCTCCCCTCAACGCAAACATGCAATGATGCATAGGTATCATCATTGAAAATTATTTTAGAATTATAAAATTCAGAGAAAAAAATTGTAATCCCATCACAGTTAAGATTTTGGCATTTCTTTTTCTTCTGCCCTTCTTTTCTTTTTTATTGAACTATATTGATTTTAAATGTGTTAGTGGGGCTTCCCTGGTGGCTCAGTGGTAAAGAATCCATCTGCCAATGCAGAGGACATGGGTTTGATTCCTGGTCCAGGAAGATGCCACATGCTGTGGGACTACTAAGTCCTCAACTACTGAGCCAGTGCTCTGGAGCCCTTGAGCTGCAACTATTGAGCCCATGTGCCACAACTCCCGAAGCCCAGGCGCCCAGAGCCCAGGCACCCAGAGCCCAGGCTCTGCCACAAGCGAAACCGCTGCAGTGAGAGGCCCATGCACTGCACCTAGAGAGTAGCCCCTGCTCCCCGTAACTGAGGAAGACCCACACGAAGCAAGAAAGACCCAGCACAGCCATAAATAAATAAATAAATCTTCAAAACCAAGTTTTGTTAGTTTCTGGAGTACAGCAAAGTGATTCAGTGATTTGCATACGCAAACACACACGTACATATGTGTGTATATAAATATTTTTTCATATTCTTTTCCACTGTGGTTTATTACAGGATATTGAATGTAGTTCCTTGTGCTATGCCCTTTTGTTAGTCTATTTTGTATATAATAGTTTGTATCTGCTAATCCAAAACTCTTAATTTATCCCTCTTCCATCCTCTTTCACCCTTGGTAACAATGTCTGTCTTCTATGTCTGTGAGTCTGTTCCTATTTTGTAAGTAATTTCGTTTGTTTTTTTTTTTTTTTTAGAGTCCACATATAAGTGATGTCATATGGTATTTGCCTTTCTCTTTCTGACTTACGTCACTTAGTATGATAATCCCTAGGTTCATCTGTGTTGCTGCAAATGACATAATTTCATCATTTTTTTTTTAACAGTTGAGTAGCATTCCATTGCGTACATGCACCACACCTTTTTTATCCATCCATCCATCAGTGGACATTTAGATTGTTTTCATTTAGCCTGCTTTAACTATTGTTAATCATGCTTCTGTGAGCATGGGCACCATTGGCATCACGAACTCAATGGACATGAGTTTGAGCAAACTCCTGGAGATAGTGACAGACAGGGAAGCCTGGTGTTCTGCAGTCCATGGGGTTGTAAAGAGTCAGACATGACTTGGCAACTGAACAACAATGATAACAACAGCAAGGAACACCGGAGTGTATGTATCTTTTTTAAAATTAATTTTTCTTGCAGTATAGTTGCTTTATGATATTGTGTTAGTTTCTACTGTACAGCAAGATGAATCAGCTAAACACATACATGTATCTGGGTGCATATACCTTTTTGAATTCTAGCTTTCTCCACATAATTGTCCAGGAGTGGGATTGCTGGATCATTTGGTAGCTCTATTTTTAGTTTTTTAAAGAACTTCCGTACTGTGCTCCATAGTGGTTGTACCAATTACATTCCCACCAGCAGCGTAGGAGGATTCCATTTTCTCCACACCATTCCCTTAATTTGTTACTTATAGTCCTTTTAGTTATGACCATTCAGACCAGTGTGAGCTGGTACCTCATTATAGTTTTGCTTTGCATTTCTCTAAACCACAAAAATCATGACATCAAGACCTTTGCATCTCCAGGAAGGCATCCCTTGGGGTTCCTAAATCACAGCCATAGAGGATGTTGAGAGGTAATTGAGATATGCATTCCCAGTGGTGTTGGAGAAGATTCTTGAGAGTCCCTTGGATAGCAAGGAGATCCAACCAGTCCATCCTAAAGGAAATCAGTCCCCGAATATGCATTGGAAGGACTGATGCTGAAGCTGAAACTCCAATACTTTGGCCATCTGATGCCAAAGAACTGACTCATTGGAAAAGACCCTGATGCTGGGAAAGATTGAAGGCGGGAGGAGAAGGGGATGACAGAGGATGAGATGGTGGGATGGCATCACTGACTCAATGGAAATGAATTTGAGTAAACTCCAGGAGTTGGTGATGGACAGGGAAGCCTGGCATGCTGTAGTCCATGGGGAGTCCACAAAGAGTCAGATGTGACTGAGCGACTGAACTGAACTGAAACAAAGCCTCTTGATATTTCTGATTTGAAATGTGATGACTGATTGTACTGCTTAGAAAAACCAAATGGACAATATCAGTATATCTCTCTTAATTCTATGAAACCAAAAGTGTTGATTGGCTTTTATCAGTGGAATCAATATGTATATGATTTGTGTTTACATCTGTGCAATATGTACCTCCTTTGCCTCGAGCTGTTAGGGGGGAAAGTCTTTAGCAGGGGAGCTAACAAATAAAGCTAATACTACAACCTTGTAGTTGTGCTTTTTCATGCATGTAATTGAAATACATCACAGCTTGTACCAGGAACTCTGAAATGTTAGTTTCCTGACTCTTAAATGAGACATAGTGTCTAAAATCCCTAGCATGGTGCCCACACTTAGTAAATGCTCAATAAATGCTAGCTCCTGTCTATTTTATTCCGTTTTATCTTATTTTATTTCATAAACACACTTTCTATGTAACAATGAGGTACGGTTGATTTACAACTGTGTTAGCTTCTGGTATACAGCAAAGTGATTCAGCTATCCATTCTATATATAACAGTTTGCTATCTGCTAAACCCAAACCCCGAGTCTGTCCCTCCCTCGCCCACCCCTGGCAACCACAAGTTTGATCTCTGTGTCTATGAGTTTGTAGAAACGCACATTTTTAAAAGCTCTTTACAGAGATCAGCTCGATTAAGATTCATAACATCCCACTGGGGTACCCTTACCAGCTCATCTTGAAATCAGACGCACAAAGAGATGAATCGTTTTGAAACTGTGGTGCTGGTTTCCTCCACTTCCCTTTCCCTATGATGGCCAGAAATCCATGATTTTTCATCTACCTGGGATTTCCTTACAGAGTTTTCGACTCTTCTTCCCTTTATAATCAAAGGAAGAGGCACTTAACATGGTTCCTGGACTTCCTCCCTTGCTAGTCATTCCTCTCTCTCCAGGACTATCCTCAAGGGGCCCCCGGAGCCACGCGTCCCAGGTGGGACAGTGATAAATAACCTGCCTACCTATACAGGAGACAAAAGAGACGTGTGTTCTATCACTGGGTCAGGAAGATCCCCTGGAGGAGGGCATGGCAACCCACTCCAGCATGCTTGCTGGAGACTCCCATGGACAGAGGAGCCTGGCAGGCTGTGTCCAGGGGGGTTACAAAGAGGAGGACAGAAACTGAGCAACTAGACACAGTGGCCACATCTGGCACCCCTCCCCTCATGTCTTAGCTACCCGGGCCTTTCCCCATTGACCCTTGGTTCCTAAACACCAGCTGTATCTTGGCTGCCTTAACCAAATACGATAGACTGAGTGGCTTAGAAAAGGCAGAGGAACCAGAGATCAAACTGCCAACATCCACTGGATCATTGAAAAAGCAAGAGCTCCAGAAAAACATCCATTTCTGCTTTATTGACTATGCCAAAGCTTTTGACGGTGTGAATCACATTAAAATGTGGAAAATTCTGAAAGAGATGGAAATACCAGACCACCCGACTTGCCTCTTGAGAAATCTGTAAGTAGGTCAGGAAGCAACAGTTAGAACTGGACACGGAACAAGAGACTGGTTTCAAATAGGAAAAGGAGTACATCAAGGCTGTATATTGTCACCCTGATTATTTAACTTATATGGAGTCATGCAAAATGCCTGGCTGGATGAAGCACAAGCTGGAATCAAGATTTCTGGGAGAAATATCAATAACCTCAGATATGCAGATGACACCACCCTTATGGCAGAAATTGAAGAAGAACTAAAGAGCCTCTTGATGAGAAAGAGGAGAGTGGAAAAGTTGGTTTAAAACTCAACATTCAAAAAACTAAGATCATGGCATCTGGTCCCATCACTTTATGGCAAATAGATGGGGAAACAGTGGCTGGCTGACTTTATTTTTGGGGGCTCCAAAATCACTGCAGTTGGTGATTGCAGCCATGAAATTAAATGATGCGTACTCCTTGGAAGCAAGTTATGACCAACCTAGACAGCATATTAAAAAGCAGAGACATTACTTTACCAAGAAAGGTCCATCCAGTCAAGGCTATGGTTTTTCCAGTAGTCATGTATGGATGTGAGAGTTGGACTGTGGAGAAAGCTGAGCACTGAAGAATTGATGCTTTTGAATTGTGGTGTTGGAGAAGACTCTTGAGAGCCCCTTGGACTGCAAGGAGCTCCAACCAGTCCATCCTAAAGGAGATCAGTCCTGAGTGTTCATTGGAAGGACTGATGCTAAAGCTGAAACTCCAGTACTTTGGCCACTTGATGCAAAGAGCTGACTCATATTGAAAAGATCCTGATGCTGGGAAAGATTGAAGGCAGGAAGAGAAGGGGACAACAGAGAATGAGATGGTTGAATGGCGTCACCAACTCAATGGAGATGAGTTTGAGAAAACTCCGGGAGTTGGTGATGGGCAGGGAGGCCTGGCATGCTACAGTCCATGGAATCACGAAGAGTTGGACACGACTGAGCTACTGAACTGAACTGAACTGAGTGACTTAACCAACAGGCATTTATTCACTCACAGTTCTAGAGACCAGATGTCTGAGATCAAGGTACCAGCAAATTCTTTACAAAGTCTTCCTTCTGAAGGTGCAGAGCAAGAGCTCCCTCTTGTCTTTTTTTCTTCCTTTAAGGACACCGGTCCCCTGTGACCTCATTTCATCTTAATTGCAGCTTTCAAGGCCCCGTCTCTGAATACAGTCACATCAGGGTCAGGACTTCAACATAAGAGTCAGGAAGGGGGCAGGGAATCGCTTAGTCTCTAACAGGCTCTGTGGTCCAGGGAAAGGCCAGGGGGTCAATCCTTGTCCTTGGCTCAGCTGTTAGGCCATTAATTTCCCAATTAAAGCAGCAGAGTTGACGTCCCACATTTATAAATAATCCTTCCTTCTTCCCCTTCTCCCAGTATAGCAGCTAGTTTACCAAGAAAATAGATCTGGTGTCTGGGTACATGGCTCCACACTGCTGCTTCAGATGCTCAAGACCCTTAGGAATCGCCAGGGCAGAATCATTAGGGGGCCTTGTGTCTGTCTCCTCTGGGTGGCCCTCTCCGTCTTGCCCCGTGGTGGGCATTGTCCAGAGTGCCAGCCACTGCTGTCTGCCACGGGTACCCTCTTAAGTACCTGCTTTGCTCCCCAGCCTGTCTCTGGCTCCAGAACTCATATGAGCTTTGAGCAGCTTAGGCAGTTTCTTTCAAGTTCACAATTGAGGTGTTGGGGCAGGACACCCCTCTGGACCCTGCTGTCCTTGGAGGAAGATAAAGCTGGGAAGGGGACTCGTAGATTTTGCAAATATAGGGCCAGTTCAGCATCTCACAAACCAAAAGCCTGCAGCTGAAGACTTCACGCTCAAAAAATGCAGCTTTCTCCCACCTGCAAAAATGTGCTTCTCCTCTGCTTCGTCCTTCATTTGGCATGGAGTGTAACATTTTCCAAAAAATGTTACAGAGATAACTGCTCACTCTCACTCCAGGCATGAACTCTTCAGTGGGATGTACTTTCTGAATCCCTGGCCGGGTTATAGGTCAGTAGTCACTTTGCTATTTCAGTGAAAGCAAATGGATTTTTGTTTTTGCTTAAAAGTCTGTATTGAGTTTGTTACAATATTGCTTCTGTTTTATGTTTTGGCTTTTTGGCTGCGAAGCATGTGGGATGCTGGCTCCACAGCCAGGGGTTGGACCCACATGCCCCCGCCCCACCCCGGAACTGGAAGGCGAAATCCGGGCCACTGGACCCCCAGGGAAATCTACAAATGCGTTTAGAAGTGAAGCTCTTCCTGGCTGTGGACCATCAGCCTAGACTTTGGACTGTGAGTCTTTAGTGACAACCCAGCTTGTCTTGAGACAGGTTGGGCATCTTTCTCAGCCCCTGAGCGAGTCAGGCCCCTCCCATTCTGCACCTCCCAAAGACCCCAAGGACTGGGGCAGGTGGGCATTCAAGTACTTTGCTGCTCCCTCTTGAGAAAGTGAGTAAGTTTGCATTTTTATCCCCCGTAAACATTTGAATCCCAGCATTCCTAATGTGCAAGCAAGCTTTTCACAGCAAAGCATTACAATCTTATAATGAAATTAGGTGCTTGTGGGAAAGAGCACAATGAAAACCAGAAAATAATTTAGGAAGATTAAACCCATTAGGGTAGGATGCTTCTTCTTTAGTAGAGAGGAAATACAATTAGGTGAACTAACTTATTAAAAACACCTACACAGATATCTGAACATCTCCCAAATGCACTGAAATGCCTTGCTCTCTGCAAAACACAGAGATTCCACTTCCTTTTTTTCGAAATCAAATTAGAAAACCAAAACCAATTGTTCCCCAGGAGAAATATTTACACTTCTATGTAGACTGAAAGAAATTTAATCTGAAGTTGCCCGGAAATTACTACAAAACTAAGTTATTTCCATCATTTTAGGTGGTGAGCCCCAAATTTTGGGCTGAGTAGATCTGTTCCAGGACCTAAATTTATGTAAATCTTGAAGAATAAGCCAGAAGGCAGAAATCTATTTTTTAGGATACAAAGAGTCCTTGTGACCCTGATAACAATATAAGGACATATATGGATATGACCTGACCGAAAAATAAGCTAGATTATTACACTAACTTGATGTATGTGCATGTTACCTGTGTATATGAGAAAGGTTATCAACCAGATATCATCAAAGTTTTGATGATTGAAGAAATATAAGTTTTGCTTTTGGAGTTGGACAATTTGAGTCCAATGTGGCCATGGAAATGTTATTATCTCTCAAAACCTCAGTCTCCTCATCTGTAAAATGGGCATTCTGGAACCTTCTTCCTGTACTATTACTGGGATGTGAGAAGGCGATACCTGTAGTTTTCTTAGCACTGCCTCTGAACTAAGGAAATGACCCCGTATTAGCTATTTTAAAGAATAAAAATAATAAGTCACACTCATAGTACGACCCAGGCTGTTGTCATTGTATGATCATAGTATGACCCAGGCTCTGTTGCCATTGTTTTATGCACATTACCTTTTTTAACCCTCAAAATTGCCTTGTGAGTTGTTCGGTTGCTCGGTTGTGTCTGACTCTTTGTGACTCCTTGCAAATCGGTGTTAGTAAGGGCTTCCCGAGTGGCTCAGTGGAACGCAGGAGGCGCAGAAGATCCAGGTTTGATCCCTGGGTAGGGGGATCCCCTGGAGGAGGAAATGGCAACCCACTCCAGTATTCTTGCCTGGAAAATCCCATGGACAAAGGAACATGATGGGCTACAGTCCATGGGTTTGCAAAGAGTCAGACACAACTGAGCACATGTGTGCGTGCACACACACACACACACACACACACACAGGTGTCACTAATTCCATCCCCACAGAGGACGTAGAGCACAGAGGGTTTGGACACAGCCGACAAGTAGCCTGGGCACAAACCCCTTACTCCAGAAGCGTGCTATAGAAACTTAGATCACCTTCAGCAGAAAAGAAAGGTGATCTCCAGAGCAAGGAAACAGCACTGGGAACCCCAGTTAATCACATTCCAGAAAGCAGAGTCTTTGGTGTTAGAAAATTAAAGCCTGTGGTCTCACACAAATTTCACTCATCGTGGTTCAAATTTCAGCTTCCAGGGTCCATTAACTGTGAGTAATTGCATAAGGTACAAACCTTCATGCTGGCCCTTCACTCCTCAAGTTGAACATGACGGAGCACTCACAGAGAACAGGGAAATATCGACAAATGGGTAGACACCCTGATCTTGACCCTGGAGTCTCCATACCCTAAACACATGAGGCTTCCTTCTGAAGTTTACATGTTAGGTCCTTGGAGCATCCCAATTATGTGTTAGTTGCTCAGTCGTGTCCGACTCTTTGTGATCCCAAGAACTGTAGCCTGCCAGGCTCCTCTGTCCATGGAATTCTCCAGGCAAGAATGCAGAAGTGGGTTGTCATTCCCTTCTCCAGGGGATGTTCCCAACCCAGGGATCAAACGTGGGTCTCCCACATTGCAGGCAGAATCTTTACCATCTGAGCCAACGGAAAGCCCGAATCACTGCCCAAATAATAATCCTGTCACTTCTTCCAGTCTGTGGTTGACTGGTCACTGCACATCTGTGATTCAGCTCGCACACAGGCAGCAAAGTGTGAAGCTGTGTTGCTTCCTTGTATCCCACTGATAAGCTCACACAACATTTTACAAAAATGGACAATTGAAAAAGGGAATTGGCCCCAAAAGAGTACATCAGAGGGGAAAAAAAATTGATAATGTTGAAGCTAAATTTGAATCAAGTGTTCGTGGAGTTTTATAGAAGAAAGAGCTGATCGTGAACTGCCAACACTGCTGCTGTTCCAGAAACTTCTAACATGCAGCCAGAGGAACCAAGTGAAAGCTGCTGAATGACATGAATGAGCTCAGTGGTTGCGGATAAAGGATGACAGTGTCCCAGAGGAAGTAAACATCTTGTCATTGAAGGGACTCATAGATATTTCACAACATCGAAAGCACCAAAGCTAAAATGTGGGAAGCTGATCCAAACTTAGAGTGGAGCGTGGCAATTTTCCAAGGCAAAGGAACGATGCTCACTCAATATCGTAAACTCTATGATGAGAAGAAGACAAGCATTATTCAAACTACTCCCAATGAGTTCTTTGCAAAGAAAACATGCTGATTCTCCATGCTTCTAATGTTTAAATCACAATGTATGATATAAACATTAGCTGCACAATTTTTTTTGTTTCCCTGTGTATTTATAACTGATATTAAGACAACTCTTAATTGCTGATAAAATTGTTCTAAGGTCATAGGACAAGTGAAATCTTCCCCATTGATTATTAAGATCGCTTTGTAAAGTGTGTGATTGCTTTTTCTGGCCCTGAAGGAATGTGCAAATGCTGTATATGTTAAATGTCTATACATGTGACGTGGTTCATTTCTTCCCAAATGGACCACGGCGCTATATGAAAGCATACTCCTCCCACACTCTTCATATCCCTGTTCCCACTTATCAGTGTGGCTCGGACTGGGGCCCATCTTCAGAAGGGATCCTTCCTGTATCATAAGCTCTCCCTTCCACGTCCCCTCCGTTGTGGTACCCCCTTCCAATCCCCTACCCCTGACTCCACTCCATCTCCTCTTTCAAAATCAATCCACTTAATTAACTGTGCATACAACACAGCATTTATTGACTTTAAAAATAACTAAATTTGGTGTTCAAAAAGTACCTTGTCTTTTTTTAAGTGTAGGTTTGATTTTATGACTTGAAAGCTTCCCTAAGTACACAGAGTGACTGCCTAGACATCTTAGCCAAGCATGAAACAACTCATTTTTTTAAATAAATGTATTAAAAAATCTTTCAAACTATTTTATAGCCAAATGCATGTGTATGCGAATTGAGATGTGACTACATTTTAAAATGTATGATTTGATGTAGGCAGGGGTCTCCTCCTTTAAAAAAAAAAAAAAACAACTTGAGAACTTGACTCGGTTTTGTCTCACCCTGGACCTGGGTTTCAAATATCACTCATTTATAGATTATCCCAAACTGGTCCCCACACCCAGGCCCTGGATTTGCATTTCCAGCTCCCTGCTTGGGACCACCCCTCCTCCCCTGCCAAACACACCACAGCCCCAGCTGTACTTCTGCACAGGACAGTTAACCTCTGGTCCAAGGCCAAGACACTGGAGCCAGGCTGCCTGGGTTCAAATCCCCATTCTCCTGCCAACACAGAATGCAACCTCAGGTGCGTCACTTAACTTTTATGCTCTCAGTTGGAGATGACAAGTAGCCTACTTCTAGGGGCTGTTTGGCTTCCCTGGTGGCTCAGACACTAAAAAATCTACCTTCAATGCCAGAGACCTGGGTTTGATCCCTGGGTTGGGAAGATCCCCTGGAAGAGGGCATGGCAATCCACTCCAGTATTCTTGCCTGGAGAATCCCATGGACAGAGGAGCCTGGCGGGCTACAGTCCATGGGGTCCCAAAGAGTCAGACACGACTGAGCGACTGAGCGCAGGGGCTGTTTGTGAGGATGGAGTTACTGTGTGGCACTCGGAGAGCATGCAGCACATTCGTTTGTACGAGAAATACACGTACCAGCACCGTGCCTTCAGGGAGCCTCCTTTGGCCTAGGGAGACAGATGACAAGCTGGAGAAGCAGAAGAGGGACCGTGCTCAGGGGTGCTCAGCGCTAAGGAAAGAAGTTAGTGGGGAAGGCATCGGGAGAGTTGGGGGCTTCCCGCTTTCATTTGAGAGGTCAGGGAGGGTGGCCTCTGAGTGGGGACCTGAAGCAGGTGAGCTGTGAGGAGTGTGGGGGATGGGCATTCCAGGCAGAGAGAAGAGCCAGTGCAAAGGTCCTGAGGCAGGAGCTTGTCTCTATGCCTGTGGAGCCACGAAGATGCCAGTGGAGTTGAGGCAAAGTGAGGGTGGCTGTGTTAGTCCTCTGGGGCTGTCTCAACAGGTAGCGCAGACTGGGAGGCTCACCCGGCAGACACTTATCTTCTCACAGCTATGGAGGCTGGAAATCCCAGACTGAGGTGTCATCAGAGTTGGTTTCTTTGAGGCTCTATGGGCTTCTGTGGTGGCTTAGCCGGTATAAAACCTGCCTGCAATGCAGGAGACCTGGGTTCAATCCCTGGGTTGGAAAGATCCCCTGAAGAAAGGAATGGCAGCCCACTCCAGTATCCTTGCCTGGAGAATCCCATGGAGAGAGGAGCCCAACAGGCTATAGTTCACAGGGTTGCAAAGAGTCAGACACTGAGTGACTAGCATATACACAGCATTGGTTTTTAGATGGTATCTTCTTCCTGTGTCTTCACATGGTCTTTCCTGTGTGTGTGTGTGTGCATTCCGTATCTTCTTTTTATGAGGACTGGATCAGACCCACTGTAACAACCTCATGTACCTCTTTAAAGAACTTGCCTCCGAATACAGTCACGCTTGGACTGGAGGTGAGAGCTTCACCATGTGGGCGGGGGTGGGGGGCAGGGGAGGGACTGATTCAGCCCATCATGGGGGAGAACACATTAGATGCCGTCTGAGAACATGGAGTGCTTGGATGCTCAGGTCAGGAACTACTGTAGGTGAGTCACACGGCAGGGAGTTAGAAAACAGGGACTCTTGTTTACAGAACATTGGATGGACCCCCAAGGAAGACCCTCAGAATCACACAGGACTGACACCCCCTCAAACCCCCAGAGGAACCATGAGGCCACCAACGAAGCAATGAGTCCACGAACACGTGCCTGTAGGAGCAATCCGGACATGGTGAGCTTCCATATCTGCTAGCTTAACAAGCACAGGAACTCACTGCAGGGTGAGTGGGGATCCCTGGCTGGGTAAGAACCAGATGAGGGAACCCTGGAACTAGGGGCTTGCTTTGCTCTGTTGCACTTTTTCAAGTCCCCGCCAGTTAACCAAACTCAGTTCTACTCGGTCATGTCCTCTCATGCCTTCTCTTCACACCCCTCCCACGACCATGGAAAGAACCACTGTAAGACCCGAAGGAGAAGGAAATGGCAACCCCTTCCATATTCTTGCCTAGAGAATCCTGTGGACAGAGGAGCCTAGTGGGCTGCTGTCCATAGGGTCGCACAGAGTCAGACACGACTGAAGTGACTTAGCAGCAGCAGCAGCAGCAAGACCTGAAGGAGGTCTGGACACTAACGCACACCTATGGAGACACAAGCCAGGGAAGGGAGTTTTCACCTTGTGGAAGCGGCAGATCAAAGACACCATGTCAGTCTCCCTCTGCCAAGACACGAGCGTCTCATACCATAGCATCCCTCCCTGGACCACGTCTCAGAACAAAAGTCAGTCCCCAAGGATTGGGTAGAGAAGGGCCGTGTGTTGCAGGTGGGAGCCAACATTGCCCCTGACCTCCCAAGGTTCTCTCCATGCCTGCTATCCCCTGCTCCCCACTGAGCCCTGCCCTGCGCATGAACAGAAAGGCATCTCTCCATCCCGTCAGGCATCTTTGAAAATGACTCTTGGGGAGAAAGCTCCCAGATTGGACACTGATCACTGGCAGGAATTAAGTTGCCATGTTCTTTGCATTTCCAGCTTCCTCTCACGTCAGGGAGAGAAAGGTGCCCCGTTGCGAGCCACTTCAGACCCCATCAAGCCACAGAGGGCTGTTTAGGGAAGGTGAGAAGGGTAGGAGCTTGCGCTTTCCAACATATTCCACCGGCTGGACCCACTGGTGAAGTCACAGGAAGGGGGAAAGGACATCACATGTATAAGTGATCCGGAGACTCTGGACTCCAAACAGCCTCTTGGGGATCTCCTTCCTCTCCCGGGGGTCAGGAGGCCACATCGTCCCCACCCCCGCCACAGAGCCCAGGGGGGCTTCCTCCTGTGCTGCACAGATAAGCGCCCTCCCCGCCCCCGGCCAGTGCCAGCAGGGAGAAGCGCCTCCCACCAAGTGGCCCTCCTTACTCCCAGGACCATCGCCTCTGGGTCCCTGCTGTCACCCCAGTAAGACAGAAAGGATAGATCGGCTTGGTTTCCCAGGACAGGACACCACTGACCCACGAGATGGGCCTGGGCAAACCTCCACCTCCCCGATGAGGGGCCACTTTCCCAGAGGCCCCAGTGACAACCTGGCCCCAGGGGCAAAACGGGAGACCATGCCAAAATTCACCATGCGGTGGGCCATGGGGGACTCTGCTCCCTACAGCTATCCTGCTGCTTCTACCTCTGGGGGAAAGAAAATAATTTGTTTTTGAAAAAGCTGATGGGCAGCGAGACTGGCAGTGGCACTCTGGTGAGAGTGGACAGCAAGTGGGTGAGAGGTGGGCCCACAGCCACGCAAGGCAGCTCACACCACGTCTTCAGGAAACGGAGATGCTGACTTTATCCATCTCTGCCTCTGCTGCAGTGCACAGTTTCCAAAAACTCTGGAGGGAAAAATCAGGTTGATTTTCCTAAAAAATGAAACGTCTTGCAGTAACATGGCTGGTCCGAGAGATAGTCATGCTGAGTGACGTCAGTCAGACAGAGAAAGACAAGTATCACCTGATGTTGCTTATATGTGGAACCCCCAAAATACGACATAAATGCACTTCTTTACAAAACAGAAACAGAGTCATGATATAGAAAACACACTGACAGTTGCCAGGGGCAAAGAAAGGGAGGGATAAGTTGGGAGATTGGGATTAACATATATACATGACTATGTACAAAATAGATCACTAATAAGAACCTATTATTCTTCCTGCGGCTTCCCTGATGGCTCAGATGGTAAAGAATCCACCTGTAGTGTGGAAGGCCTGGGTTTGATCCCTGGGTTGTGAAGATCCCCTGGAGAAGGGAATGGCTACCTACTCCAGTGTTCTGGCCTGGAGAATTCCATGGACAGAGGAGCCTGGTAGGCTATAGTTCATGGCCTTGCAAGGAGTCAGACAAGACTGAGTGACTTTCACTTTCATTTCACTCACTTTCACTTTCCAATAAGAACCTACTGTATAGCACAGGGAACTCTACTCAGTACTCTGACCTACACAGGGGAAAAGAATCCAAAAAAGAGTTCAGTTTGGTTCAGTTCAGTCATGTCCAACTCTTTGCAACCCCCTGGACTGCAGCACACCAGGCCTCCCTGTCTATCACCAACTTCTGTAGTTGAATAAAACTCATGTCCATTGAGTCGATGATGCCATCCAACAATTTTATCCTCTGTCATCCCTCCTGCCTTCAATCTTTCCCAACATCAGGGGCTTTTCAAGTGAGTCAGTTCCTCACATCAGGTGGCCAAAGGATTGGAGTTTCAGCATCAGCATCAGTCCTTCCAATGAATATTCAGGACTGATTTCCTTTAGGATGGACTGGTTGGATCTCCTTGCAGTCCAAGGGACTCTCAAGAATCTCCTTCAATACCACTGTTCAAAAGTATCAATTCTTCAGCGCTCAGCTTTCTTTATCCAACTCTCACATCCATACATGACTACTGGAAAAGCCATAGGTTTGACTAGACTGACCTTTGTTGGCAAAATAATGTGTCTGCTTTTTAATTTGCTGTCTAGGTTGGTCATAACCTTTCTTCCAAGGAGCAAGCATCTTTTAATTTCACAGCTGCAGTCACCATCTACAGTGATTTTGGAGCCCCAAAAAATAAAGTCTGACACTGTTTCCACTGTTTCCCCATCTATTTGCCATGAAATGATGGGACCAGATGCCATGATCTTAGTTTTCTGAATGTTGAGTTTTAAGCCAACTTTTTCAGTCTCCTCTTTCACTTTCATCAAGGGCCTTTTTAGTTCCTCTTCACTTTCTGCCATAAGGGTGGTGTCATCTGCATATCTGAGGTTATTGATATTTCTCCTGGCAATCTTGATTCCAGCTTGTGCTTCTTCCAGCCCAGCATTTCTCATGATGTACTCTGCATGTGAGTTAAATAAGCAGCAGCCTTGACGTACTCCTTTTCCTATTTGGAACCAGTCTGTTGTTCCATGTCCAGTTCTAACTGTTGCTTCCTGACCTGCATACAGGTTTCTCAAGAGGCAGGTCAGGTGGTCTGGTATTCCCATCTCTTTCAGAATTTTCGAAGGTTTGTTGTGGTCCACACAGTCAAAGGCTTTGGCATAGTCCATAAAGCAGAAAAAAAGAGTGGAGAAATGTGTATGTATAATATTCATTTTGCTGTACAGCAGAAACTGACACAACATTGTAAACCAACTATACTCCAATAAAAATTAATTTTTAAATGTAATATCATCTCATCCCTTTGACTCTCTTTCTCAAGTCTTTTTAATGTTGTACCTACCTTATCATTTCCTGTCCTAACTAGGTTTGGTTAAAGTCTGGGCTAAATTTGTTTAGACAAGCTCTATAGTATTTAAAAAAAAAAAGACGAAAGCAAAGTACACAGTGTTTCCAAGTCTTAAGAACATTCCATTCCCAGTTTACAGCTGAATGTGCTTTACGTTTGAGAGCAAGCTATAGCTTGTACAACAAATGTGGAAATAATCTGAAGTATGAGACATCCATTATTTATTTTGTAATTGGAGAAAATTCTGGCCAGGAGAAATCTTTAGCTGAAAGCCAGGATGATCTGTCCTTAATTGTTCTTAAATAAAATGAAAATGTATCTGTTGCTTCAATGATATCTTGGTGGAAGATAGTTCCTCTTTTAGCCTGCCACGTGAAACTTGCAGAGTTGGGCGTTGCACACATAATCATGATGATGGCCAAGTGAGAGTTTCTTGGGCAAAAAAGTCAAATATTTTAAGTGCTGACGTTTTTATAAGTAGGTTTAAAAACAACAACAACAACAACAAAAAAAAAAAAAAACCCACACGCAGAGTCTTAAATTTAGAACTATGACATTTTGTCCCTAAAATCAGTTATTGTTAACAGCATCCAAGCTAATTCTTTTTGAGAGCCATCTATGACTTAAAAGCATTGTGATGTTATGCCATAAACCGCCCCCTCTTTGTCCCCAATCTCTTCAGGCTATAAAAATGTTCCCGTTCCCTCGAGGGAAAAAAATGTTTTCTGTAACTTTTTTAAAAATCACTTTCTTTGAACAAAATTGTTTCCCTCCCTCCTGCCGGCCAGGACTTGTGGAGGTCCAACATCTCGTGAATGGATGTTGACTTTATAAAATGATCTTCCTGCATCCTTTGCTGATGGGGCAGGATTCGTGGAGGGCTGGGGTATTCCCTGGTAGCTCAGATGGTAAAGCGTCTGCCTGCAATGTGGGAGACCCGGGTTCAATCCCTGGGTTGGGAAGATCCCCTGGAGAAGAAAATGGCAACCCACTCCAGTACACTTGCCTGGAAAATTCCATGGACGGAGGAGCCTGGTAGGCTATGGTCTATGGGATCACAAACAGTCGGACATGACTGAGCAACTTCACTTTGTACTTTGGAGTATTCTCAGCTTTCTGGAGGGGGTTATTCTCCGCGGCCATCCTCACCTCTACCAGAATCATACTCTCCCCTTAAGCCGCTTTATTTTCTTCATAACATTTAACACTCTCTCAACTATACCGGCCCTTGACTCTTGCATGGTCTTTCTTTCCTGACAAGAAAATAAACTCCAAGGAAACAGGAAATTTTTCTCTCTTATACACTTCTGTATCCCCAGTTTCTAGAAAAGCATCTGACACATAGTAGATGCTCAATAAATGTTTGTAGAGCTACTTAATTAACGAAGGATTCTAATGACAAAACTCACTGTGAATTCACCAACAGCATTGAAAGATTTTGTCTTTTATCACACACAATGAATACATAGATGTAAAAAATGGTGGCATATGTGTATGTTATTATTTTATCACCCTTATGGGTTTCTGAACTCCTAGGAGTCACTCCAGAGGCCATCCCTAAGAGAATCACTGATGCAAGGGGGTGAGTGATAAATTGAAACACTGAAGACTTGATCCTATTACACGCTATGGAACCCTGAGCAAACTCACGTGATTTCCCCAAGTCTTGGTTTCCTTTTGTGGCAGATGGGAGTAATGATAGCAGATCTCCCTACTCTGTAGAGTTAAAAGAAAATGAAACCGATGTACACAGACAACTTTCGTAGACCACAAAGCACCGCACACATAGCTTATTCTTATGAAAGCTTATCGTAAGGAACCACCTGGCCCACGACTCCTGTGAGGCAGAGGACTGCACGGGTTGCAATTTTTGTCAGCTTCGTCACCCTGATCTATTGTCCCCAAGACTGAAATAGGAGCACTTTTTCTCCTGGGATCTGTAGACCCCCCATGTGCAAGAAAACCCCGCGTAGATTTACTTTGAATCTAGACTCGCCATATGCCACAGTGGTTGTATACTGGGCTCCCATTGTGTGGGTTCAATGACTCAGGTGATGTACGGCTTTTGTGTGTTAGCCTTGGCAACAACTCACAGGCCCCCTTGGCTGTCATCCTATTTTCCCAGTAGTGCTGCTTTTTCTTTAGACTGGGTGAAATTTTAAAGCATGTTGAAAAAAATTTTATCTCTGACCTTCCTTTCTCATTTAATACCCCCAGAAGTGCTGTGCACACGTAAGAATCATAATGATTAGTGTTCTCCCCCATTCTGACCAATGTGCTCTTTCATACCCTGGCTAGGTAACTGCTAAGACACACAGGTGGAACCGAGACTCATCAAGGCACCCTAGTATAGATTATCTGATTTTCCTCACTATGGGCATCTAAACACCATCAGTAGTAAACCCAAATAACTTTATATTTTTTCAAATGTAGAGAGGTTGTGCTATGACTTTTCATGTTACATATACTTCACATACAGAAAAGTGTGCAAGAGAAAAATGAGCAGCTCAGTGAATATCGTTCTGTCTCTCTCTCTCTCTCTCACACACACACACACACACAGGCGTAACAGTGCTGTGGGTCAAGAAAAAGAACGTTGGTAGCACCCGGGACCCCAGTGTATCCTCCTGGTACTTTTCCCTTCCCACCTCCAAAGACAAAAGTTACACTTTCCTGTGTGTGTCAGTCACTCAGTCATGTCTGACTCTTTGTGATCCCACGGACTGCAGCCCCCCAGACTCCTCTGCCTGTGGCACTTTCCAGGCCAGAATACTGGAGTGGGTGGCCATGCCCTTCTCCAGAGGATCTTCCCAACCCAGGGATCGAACGAGGGTCTCCCACATTGCAGGCAGATTCCTTACCTTATGAGCCACCAGGCAAACCACTTTCCTGACTCTTGCTAAACATTTTCTTGCTCTTCTATAATTTTACCTCCTAAGCAGGGCTCCTTTAACACCATTAACTCCTGCCTGTTTTTTAAAAACTCTGTGTCAATGGAGTTCTACCATGGATTTTCTTGACTATCTGGCTTCTTTTGCTCATTATTATATTTGAGAGCCATTCATGTTCATGTGACTAGAGTTCAGTTATTTTTACTGCTTTAGAGCAGTTTATTATATGAAAACATTTTCATAAGTAGATTCCATTGTTGATAGATAGGTAGGTTGCTGCTGCTGCTGCTAAGTTGCTTCAGTCGTGTCTGACTCTGTGCGACCCCAGAGATGGCAGCCCACCAGGCTCCCCCGTCCCTGGGATTCTCCAGGCAAGAACACTGGAGTGGGTTTCCATTTCCTTCTCCAATGCATGCAAGTGAAAAGTGAAAGTGAAGTCGCTCAGTTGTGTCCGACTCCTAGCGACCCCATGGACTGCAGCCTACCAGGCTCCTCTGTCCGTGGGATTTTCCAGGCAAGAGTACTGGAGTGGGGTGCTATGAATAAAGCTGCTGTGAAGATTCTTGTTAAGTCTCTTGGTAAATACCCTCCAGGCTCCTCTGTCAATAGGATTTTTCAGGCAAGACTACTGGAGTGGGCTACCAGTTTCTTCCTCCATAAGATCTTCCCAACCTAGGGATTTGAACCCCCATCTCCTGGGTCTTCTGCATTGCAGGTGGAGTCTTTACCAACTGAGCTATTGGGGAAGCCCCTTGGTAAACACAGACATGCTCTTCTTCTGTGCATCTACCTAGAAGTTCAACTACTAGGAAAGAAGGCATGCACATATTCTCTTTAGTAGCACACACCACGCTACTTCCATCAGTTATTAGCACTGCAGTGTGTGGGAGAGTTTCCATTGCTCCCCACATCACCACTCCTCATTGTGGGCACTCCCTTTAACTTTAGCTACTCTGGTGAATGTGTTGTAGAATCTCTCTGTGTTTTTAATTTGCATTTTTTCTATTATTAATGAAGTTGAGCATCTTTCCCTATATTTTTCAGTCATTTGAATACCCTTCCTGGTCAAGCATCTTCAGGTCTTGTCCTTTTCTATTGGGTAACTTGAGTTTTGTATATACACCTCATAACAAAGAGTCTCACTAATCTTTCTTATTAATATGACTAATTAACCTGAATCCTAATTCATTTTTTGTTCTCTATGTACATAATTAAATCATTTGGGAATACTGACCATTTTATTTATTCCTTTGCAAACCTTTTATCTGTGTTTCTGTTTCTTGCCTTACCACACTTATTTTTATTTCTTTTTCCTGTCTTACTGCACTGGCTAAGCTCTCCAGTGCAGTGGAGAATAGAAGTAACAATGTTCTTGCCTTTTTGCTGATTTCAACACTGTACCATAATGGATGCTCTTTCTTTATAGGTTTCCTGTAGATATCAATTGACAAATCAAGCCAATTCCTACCCATTCCTGATATGCTAGGACTTTTTATCATGCATGGATGTTGAATTTTATAGAATGCTTTCCCTGCATCTACGGAGAAGACCTTATTATTTCCTCCTGCATTCTGTTAATATGGTAAATTTTCAATGATTTTTTTCCCCCAAATGTTTCCCATCTTGTATTTTGGGATTAAATTCAACTTGGTCATCATGTGCTATTTTTCTATATTATTGGATTTCATCTGTTAAGATTTGGTTTCAGATTTTTGCATCTATATTGCATTCATAAGACTGGCCTGTAATTTTTCTTTCTGTGATGTCTTTGTCAGGTTTTTGTATCAGAGATATGCTCTTATGAATGGTTGAGAAGCGGCTCCTTTTTCTATTCTGTGGAACAGTTTGTATAATTTTAGTGACATTCCTTCCTTAAATATTTGCTAGATTTGCTCTCTAGCTAGTGAGGCTCCCTCTGATCCCAAGGATTTATCTGTTTGTGGTTGGTGGGGGGTGGGGTAGGGTTAAATAGCCAGCGTTAAATTCTGGATTCGATTGTCTTAATAGTTGTAGAAGGGTTAAATAGCCAGCGTTAAATTCTGGACTCGATTGTCTTAAAGGTTGTAGAGCTATTCTAATTTTTCCTTTAAATATTACTTTGGTGTGTGTGTATTAGTTGCTCAGTCATGTCTGAGTCTTTGTGACCCCATGGACTGTAGCCTGTCAGGCTCCTTTGTCCATGAAACTCTTCAGGCAAGAATACTAGAGTGGGTTGCCTTTTCTTTCTCCAGGGGATCTTCTCAACCCAGGGATCAAACCCTAGTCTCCTGCATTGCAAATGGATGCTTTACCATCTGAGTTACTAGGGAAGTCCATTACTTTGGTAGGCTGTATTTTTTCTAGGAGTTTGTCAATTATTATCTTAATGCTTTAAATGTTTTGCAACAAAGGTAGCCATTATATCCACTTACCGTAGAAATTACAATTTTATCTTGCTTCTAATTCTCAGTACTGATTATTTGTGTCTTCTGTCTTTTCTTTCACCTTAATCTGTCTTGCCAGAGATTTATCCGTTTCGTGAATCTTTCTAAGAAAATTGACTTTATTTAGCTTTGTTAATTAGCTCTATTAAGTGCTTGTTACATAGATCTATGATTCATTCATTCCTGCTCTTATCTTTAATACTTCCTCTCCCTTCTTGACAAACCCTGGCTTTCATAGTTTCATCCCCATAAAGCTCAGCCTCTTGACCTTTCTGCTGCCTTTTCAGGAATCAGAAGAAAAAGCAGCTTAAGATCCAGACTATCCATTTTTGAATTTTGTCCTCCCTTGCATCCTGACTGGTTAAGTCTTTACTTTTTTTTTTTTGGTTGTTGGCTTTTGTTTTTGTTTAGTTGTTGGCTTTTTTATGCTCTCAAGAAAACGTTTTTTTCAGATGTATTAGTGCTTTTATTTATTAGGAAATTCCAAGAAATCTATATTAGGAAATTTTAAAGAAATTTTTATTGGAATAGAGTTGATTTATAATGCTGTGTTACTTTCTGCTATACAGCAAAGTGAATCAGTTATACATATACACATATCCTCTCCTTTTTAGATTCTTCTCCACATGAATCATTACAGAACACTGAGTAGAGCTCCCTCTGCTATTCAGCTGGTCCCTATCAGTTGTCACTTTTATGTATAGCAGTATGTGTATGAGAAGGCAATGGCACCCCACTCCAGTACTCTTGCCTGAAAAATCCCATGGATGGAGAAGCCTGGTGGGCTGCAGTCCATGGGGTCTCTAAGAGTCAGACACGGCTGAGCGACTTCACTTTCACTTTTCACTTTCATCCATTGGAGAAGGAAACTGCAACCCACTCCAGTGTTCTTGCCTGGAGGATCCCAGGGACGGGGGAGCCTGGTGGGCTGCCCTCTATGGGGTCGCACAGAGTCGGACACGACTGAAGCAACTTAGCAGCAGCAGCAGCAGTGTGTGTATGTCAACCTTAGTCTTCCAATTTATCCCTCCTCCCATCTAGCAACCGTAAGATTGTTTTCTACATCTCTGACTCTTATTTCTGTTTTGTAGTTAAGTTCATTTGTGCTATTTTTTAAGATTCCACACATAAGCAATACAAATGATATTTGTCCTTCTCTGTCTGACCTACTTTACTCGGTGCAACAATATCTAGGTTCTTCCATGCTGCTGCAAATGGCATTATTTCATTCTTTTTCATGGCTGAGTAATATTCCATTGTGTTTATGTATCATATCTTCTTTATCCATTCCTCTGTTAATGGAAGAAAAATTCTTAAATTATTTTCACCAGAATTTCTGACTTTCCCGAATTACCTAGCCAACTGTTAAAATATAAAAATTCCTATCTTAAACTGAAGCCCTGTGTGTGTGCAAGCATGCTTGTTTTAGTGGCAAAATAATGTGTCAATGATAGAATCCATGTTATGAAGTAAGGACGATGTCCATTTTCCTGTTCATCAACTTGAAGATAAGTACATACAAAAACTGTGAAGCTGTACTGTTGGGTTGAAGCAGACCCTGCCAGGCTCTGCTTTCTAAGGAACCCACAAGAACTCTTCATTAGTGAGAATATGAGAATGTTCTAGAATTGGCCCAAGTGAGATTCTGCTTTTTTCAAGGTGATAGAGATCTCTATTTCTATCTTTTTTGGCTTTACTCTCTTTACTCCACATTCTGCTCTGCATGCCATTGCTCACATTTCTAGTTTAGCACCTTGACTATTACTAGATTTTTTTTTTTTAGATTGTGCTGATCTAATTGTTTGCAATTCACTCCAAATATGAAGTCTTCATCAATTCCATTCACAAAACTGTTCTTTTCAATAGCAAGTAAGAGAAAGGGCTTGTCCTTAAGTTGATGACTTCTGAGCCTCATCTCTCTCACAGGTCAATAACAGGAGGGAGGTGGTCAACTCCACCCTTTTGGCTAAAAGAAAAAAAAAAATTACTTCCCAATTGGGGACCAATCTGAAAATGGATTTTCCCAAATGTCCAGAAGCGTGAGCACAGTGCATCATCCTCCCTGCCCCCTACCTGCCTTCTGCTGCTCTGTTCTTATGATCTGATCTCCTTTAACCGTTTTATCTGCTTTTACAGGCATCACGCTGCTTTCCCTAAGGCCCGGGTTACTGTCAGGAAGCACCCTCGTGGTGTCTTTCTTCATGGTGTGATAACATCTCTCTTCATGAATGTTCTGACAAGTACATGAACACATTTAAGAAGCCCAAGTTCCAAGAGTTCCCACAAAATAATGACAGATTCCACAAGCCACAGAAATCTTCTGTCTTATTCTTTCATTGCCTTCCCCTAACCACATTTCTTTGGAGGAGATTGAAGTTGTCAAGAAGGTTTCTGATGTTTTTGTGCCTGTAAAGCACAATTCCTGTACAGCATAATTCCTGTAAAGCATTCATGTTCACCCGTGTCGGGAGCAGACCTTCAGCCCTGCCATAGCCCAAATCAGAATTCCTGTAAGGCAGTGATAAGCTGTACGTGTTCATGAGTATGTGCATACACCTATAAAATGAAACAATTTTTAAAAGCTAAACAAAGAGAAAAATTCCCGATAATTCCACCATCAGAAAGCAACCCACATTAACTTACCTAACTTTGACTATTTTGTCTACCCTATCCTTGGTAGTACAGGGGAATTGCATGACATTTTATGTGTTTCTTGTGAATTTCATAGGTTGAAAATGGTTTTTTTTTTTTTTCCTTAAATTTCCATTTCCTCAATTGCTAGTGGCACTATTTCTCATAAACTAGGTACTAGTTTCATTTCTTCTTTGGAGCAGACTCTGGGAGATAGTGAAAGACAAGGAAGCCTGGCGTACTGCAGTCCATGGGTTGCAATGAGTTGGACCCAACCTAGTGAATGAACAACAACATACTTTTTTGTGTGCTTGTATCACTCACCCAAGAAAGAGTTGGAAAACAATCTTTGGATGATAACCGGTCCATCTGTTATAGGGTGACATAAAGATGCACACAGTTTCAATTTGTTAGCCCAGGCTTTCCACCATTTAGTGGAACTAGGAACCTCAGTTTCCCTACTTTTGTAGGTGTAGGACTCTCGAAATGTGTGTCCCCTGACTTCAGGGGGAGTCAGTCCTTCCCTCTCACCTTGTGCTTGCCCTTCTGATTTGCATTTGTTCACTCAACACATATTTATGGCACCTAAATATGCCGGGCGTAGTTCCAAGTGGTAGGAATAAAGGAAAGTACATGCCCTGGTGGAAATAACAGCCTGGGGAGGGAAGGAGACACGCAGTACGGTAAACAAATGAATGTGTAAGGTAACACCATGTTTCATATGGTCTGCAGAAAAATAAAACAGGGCAAAGTAAATCTTCCCTGGTAAGGACTGACAGGAGGAAGGGGTGGGAAGTACCATGTTTAGCACAACTATACATTCCATCTTGCCCTGTTTTATGATCAGAAGGGCCAACTTGACGGTGCTTTGTTCTTGATGCTACACACAGGCACACGTGCACGCACGCGTGCGCACACACACACACACACACACGTATTGGCAACCCCTTGACAACAGTAACAATATCTGCCTCACGTTTGAATGCTCACGAGGCCTAACACAGCACTTAGGCATGACTGATACAATTTTGTTAAACCAAAGAAAATCTTTTCAGGACTTTTCCGTTCATTTAACCTGACCCACTAGGAATTTCTGGAAGCTTCTGGAATTTTCTGGATCACTCTCCCTGCAACACATGACACATACCGTCTGGGAGCCTCCGTCTGCCTGGCTGGTAGTCTCTGGGGCTTTCCCACAGCTGTTTGTGTTTATCTGGTATTTGCTGGATGCTGTAAAATGACATTTGAGGGCCTGGAAGGTTTCACTCTGTCAGTTTGGTTGGGTTTCAGGTTTGCATGTAAACAGCTCCCACAGTGATGCCAGCAAACTCAGACTCTATTCTCATTAGAAGGCGATTTCCACCCACACAGTCCCACAAAAGCTTCTGACTCCCATAACTCATCGTTAAACACCGTGTTCCACGGGAGGCCCTGGAGGCCAGACAGCAAAGACGCCTCACTTCTGAGAAGAAAGGGGCCCCTTCACCATCCACAGTAAGATGCCAAGTTTGGCAAAAACAAAAATAAGAACCTTATTTCCAAACTGCAAAAAAGCCTCAAACCTTCATTTGTGCTTCTGCTTATACCAAAGAAAGAGCCCACGTTTCTGGAGCTGAAGACTCTTAGGTGGGTAATGAGAAGACCTGTAGGGACAAACTCCGTCTTCTTACCCTGCGCTGGACCCACTCAGTCCCCAGCCAATGACAAGACAGAAACTGCCCATCCCAATGACGGGTCTCTATCAGATCAAAGCAACAAACCATGAGATGACGTGATGGAAAAACATTTTAAGATAAAGCCCTGTGAATGTGGTTTCTGATGACAAGAGAGGAACATTTCCAGCACTTGTCTTTGCTAAGATTAAACATCACAAAAACACAGGTCCTTCACCTGCAGAAATAACTATCGAGGTGTGTTTGTTGCTCAAACTCTGAACAATGTCCTCTTAGACACTTTATCCAGCTGATTCCCTGGTACCTCTGGGAGCTTGGCCCTGTTATTCTGTATATGTTAGAGGTGGGAAAACTGTATGTCTGAAAGGTGTCTGTCCAGCTGCTATGGCCTAAAAGGTATCTCCCCAAATTCATGCACTGAAGCCCCAGCCCCTGCTACCTCAGCGTGTGCTAGTCGCTCTGCTGCTGCTGCTGCTAAGTCGCTTCAGTCGTGTCTGACTCTGTGCGACCCCACAGACGGCAGCCCACCAGGCTCCCCCGTCCCTGGGATTCTCCAGGCAAGAACACTGGAGTGGGTTGCCATTTCCTTCTCCAATGCATGAAAGTGAAAAGTGAAAGTGAAGTCGCTTAGTTGTATCTGACTCTTAGAGACTCCATGGACTGCAGCCCACCAGGCTTCTCCGTCCATGGGATTTTCCAGGCAAGAGTACTGGAGTAGGGTGCCGTTGCCTTCTCCAGTGCTAGTTGCTCAGTCATGTCTAAATCTTTGTGACCCATGAACTATAGCCCACCAGACTCCTCTGTCCATGGAATTTCCCAGGCAAGAATACTGGAGTGGTTGCCATTCCCTTCTCCGGGGGATCTTCCTGACCCAGTGATTGAACCTGGGTCTCCTGCATGGCAGGCATATTCTTTACCATCTGAGCCACCACGGAAGCCCTGGTATCTTAGAACGGGACCTTATTTGGAGATAGGGTTTATATTAAAGATGTGAAAAAGTTAAAATGTGGCCATCAGGGTGGGTCCTGACTCAAGATGACTGGTGTCCTTATAAGAAGAAGAGCTTAGGAACACAGATGCACACGGAGGGTAGACCATGGGTGGACACAGGGAGAAAAGAGCCATCCACAGGCCAAGGAGAGGGGTCTCAAGGAGACACCACAGCACCCGCTCCAGGCTCCTCTTTTGCCAGGCATCTGCGGGGTGCACTGTGTTTGCCGTAAGCCCCACTATTACTTACTCCACTGTCTCTGACTCTTTTCCCTTAGGACTATTTTTAAGCTCCATCATTGTGGCAGAATGAATATCTAACTTATTCCTTGTAATTGCTGCCCCAAATTTCTGAAAGTAACTTTATTCTGCCTTTGCACTTGAATGATAGTTTCTGTGGATATAGAATTTCAGCTTGAAAGTCACCTTTCCTCCAGAACATTCTATGATCTCTCATTTCCAGAGTTGCTGCTGGGAAAGCCACAGCCATTCTGCGTCTCGATTATTTACAGGCTGCCTTTTTCTTCACTCTGGAAGCTTGCAGGATCTTCTGCCTTGGTTGTTCTGAGATTTCACAGCACTAGGCCTTTGTGTGGGTCTAATTTTACCCACCACAGGGGGCCTTTTCAACTTGCAGACTGGCATCCTTCATTCCTGGAGAAGTTTCTTAATTTGTGTTTTAAAGACTTCTGAACATCTTTGTTCCTTCCTCCTAGAGTTCCTTCTTTCTGGATACTGTACCACCTAGATCAGGCCTCCACCTTCTTGTATTTTCTCCCCTTCTTCATTCTTGGTCATTTTGCTCTACTTTCTGATAGAGCTTTTCAGCCACACTTTCCAACCCATCCACTGGGTCTTCTATGTCTGCCATTATGTTGTGACTTCCCCAAAGCATCTTT
Organism: Bos mutus; assembly: GCF_027580195.1. NCBI lineage: Eukaryota > Metazoa > Chordata > Mammalia > Artiodactyla > Bovidae > Bos > Bos mutus. Next base: position 149,563,661 of record NC_091617.1, on the reverse strand, counting down.
GGATGTTGTTGTTTTCTAAATGTTGGGTGAGCATTTTTTTTTTTTTTTTTTAGTATCACAGATGGTAAAGAATCTGCCTGCAACGTGTCTGTGGGGCGGAGACAGCGGCAGCGGAGTTCGCCGCGCGGGTGGGGGATCCCAGTCTTTTAGCTCGTGTCCATCCCTGTTTATAATAAAAAAAAAAAGAATCTGCCTGCAATGCAGGAGACTCGGGTTCCATCCCTGGATTGGGAAGATCCCCTGGAGAAGGCAATGACTACCCACTCCAGTACTCTTGCCTGGAGAATATCATAGACAGAGAAGCCTGGCAGGCTATGTTTAAGTTTCACTTTTACTTTTCTTGATTCATAGCTGAAAATCTTCTCATCTCTCTGAAGATGTTGACAGTAGGCACAGTCTCTGTTTCCCCCAGGATTTTTTTTTTAATTGAGATATAATCCACCTACCATAAAATGTATCCTTAAAATGCATCCTTTTAAAGTATGTTTTTTAATATAGTGACTGAGTTATGCAACCATTAATGTCCTTGCTGGGTCTCTAAATTTGTCTGTTGGGAAACGTTTCATGTAATTGAAATCATATATGACTGGTGTTGTATCGGATTCTCGTTCCCCTTCAGTTGAAATGCCCTCTCTAGAGCAATTCATAGCCAAACTGCTTCCAGAGATAATCGGTAGGGATCACAGGCTTTTCTATTAATCACACTTGGTAACAAATCCAGGAAAGTAAGTGGGAGACTCTTTAGACCAACATCCTCATATTTCTTCTGGAGAAACTCAAGGAGGCTGAGTGGGAACCCAAATGCACGGCAGGTGAGTCATGGGTTCAGCGTCACTTCTGAGGGACATAGGAAGGTGTGGGAGAAGATGGCTCAGGAGCTGAGCAGGTAACTGGGAAGGGGGCTGTGAAATGCCAGCAGAAAGGAAAACCAGCAGAAAGCAGAAAGGAAATGTCAGTAGAAAGGAAATGCCAGCAGAAAGCCCCTTGCAAAGGGACTCAGAACCCTCCCCAGCCCCCACACCTAGGTCTGACCAGGAAGATGTGGTAATGACCACGGTCCAAAAAATTAAGCCCGTGGAGGACTCTGTTATGGGTTGAATTTTGTCCCCCCAGAATGTGTTCAAGTCATAACCCCTGACGCCCTGGAACATCAGGGCATCCCCAAGGCCTCCCCAACCTTTTTGGCACCAGGGACCTATTCCATGGAAGACAATTTTCCCACAGACTGCATGGAGCAGTGGGGTGGGGGTGAGAGATGGTTTTAGAATGATTCAAATGTGTTACATTTATCATGCATTTTATTTCTATTATTATTATTATTGCATCAGCTCTGCCTCAGATCATCAGGCATTGGATCCCAGAGGCTGGGGACCCTGGCCCTAGACCATGACCTGATTTGATGATTTACAGTTATAATTAAATTCAGGAGTGATCATACTGGATTAAAGTGGACCCCCCCCCCCACCAATCCCTGGAGAAGGCAATGGCACCCCACTCCAGCACTCTTGCCTGGAAAATCCCATGGATGGAGGAGCCTAATAGGCTACAGTCCATGGGGTCGCAAAGAGTCGGACACGACTGACCACTTGCACTACTCATGGCCCTGCTGACTCACTAATGGCCTCCGAAACTTTGAGAATAGCTTTCTGTTGTTTAAGCCTCCTAGTCCGTGGAAGTTTGTTACTGCAGGACACACGTATGGTATCAAGTCACAACGGTAAAGCTAGGGTTTAGCTGCCATTCCGTCTCCAGCCTTTTTCCTTGCGCTTATTTTGACGGATCTTAGGAAAAGAGTCGGACAAGACCAAGCGACTTCACTTTCACTTTTCACTTTCATGCATTGGAGAAGGAAATGGCAACCCACTCCAGTGTTCTTGCCTGGAGAATCCCAGGGACGGGGGAGCCTGGTGGGCTGCTGTCTATGGGGTCGCACAGAGTCGGACACGACTGAAGTGACTTAGCAGCAGCAGCAGCAGGAATAGTAACTGCTTTCAGGCCCAGTTGACTGGGAGTGTTTGTGCATTCACTCAACATCAGCAGAAACACCCCCGCTTGCTTTAGTCAGTTGCCTCTGCCCACCTGTGCTCTGCAGGGGTCTCTAACTGTGGAGATCTTAGCTCTGAAGCTCATGAGTCCTGGGGGCCAGGAAGGAAGCGGCGGGGAGGCCTTGCCAAACCTGCTGAGCCCAGCACCTCTGCTGCCGTGTCAAAGGCACATATTTAGAAAATGATGGCAGATTCTACCCCCAGCACGCCATTACACAGGCGGGATAAGCTAAGGCCTGGGAACTGCTCACTGAGGATATCCTGGACTGTACAGTATCCTTGACTGGTGTCCTTGGCTGATGACAAATGATGTTCTTGTCCTTGGCTGATGACAAATGATGTTCTTACTCAAACGGGGCCTCCCGGGGGCTCAGCGGTAAAGAACTCGCCTGCAATGCAGGAGACGCAGATTTGATCCTTAGGTCAGGAAGATCTCCTGGAAGAGGAAATGGCAACCTACTCCAGTATTCTTGCTTGGAAAATCCCATGGACAGAGGAGCCTGGTGGGCTACAGGCCAGAGGGTCTCAAAGAGTCAGACATGACTGAGCGACTGAGTATGAACGCTCAAACAGTAACTGAAAGATAACGTCATAACTGAGGAAAGAAAGGCCAGAAGTGAAAACACAAAAGTGCCACCTGTCTAGTGAAAGAGAAAGTGTTTCACTGATTTCACTTATAAAATCAGTGCATGGTGACACAAAACACGAAAATTATACAAGTATGTACAAAGTCAAAACAGACTTGCCTTTGCCACGATTTTCACCCCTAAACCTGTCCTCCCCAGGAACTACCATTTATAACATGTGTGGGGTTTGCCTAGGGGAAGAATCTCCTTTGCCCATATGGACATGCTGTCACACTGTCTGTTTCCTTTTGTTTTATTTTTAAAGCACAGCGTCTAACAACTTCCTTTTTCATTTGTTGCTAGATTGTCTTCATCTTCCCACACAAGTAAAGAGAGATTTATCTTAGAAAGGAACTGTGAATCGGAGTTGGGGGAACTCTGTAAGATATCTGGGTGATTATAAATTTACAATGGGCCTTGAGGAAATATGCCACAAGTTTCTGTGGGTGTGACCTGAAACTTGTGAGTGTGCACATCACAAATTCTGGGGAGAGAGATTTGAAGGCGGTCAAGAGGAGAAGTGGAAAAAGATTCACCAGCCAGTGTTAACCCTAAGGCTTCCCGCCACAGTATGTGCGATATTTTTCTTCCGTGGCTGGGAAAAAGTGGTCTCCAGTGACGCTCCTGAAAGAGTCAACAGTTATGGATGGTTAGACATTTTGTCAGTATATAGAAAGGAGTGGAAAAGCCACGGGAAAACATATATTTTTTTTAATCTCGGGTCAAGTAGAAGTTAGACCTAACTTACATAGTGCAAGGATGCTTTATGTACAATTTCATCCCTAAATCTTAAAAATTTGGAGAGTACATTGCAAAAGCACAAAAATACAGGGCCCCCAAAAAAGTCTTTAAGAAAGTAGAAGACTTTATCTTCTTGAAGAAGATGAACAATCTTGAGATTCAATAATTCCTTGAGAACCACAGAAAAACAAAGTTCAAGATAGCTTAGACATTGATAAGGGCTGAATGAATTTTCCCTACCCTGATAAATCCCGGAGAACGAAATGGCAGCCCACTCCAGTACTCTTGCCTGGAAAATCCCATGGACGGAGGACCCGGGAGGCTACCGTCCATGGGCTGCAAAGAGTTGGACGTGACTGAGCGACTTCACTCACCCTGATAAATCACATTATAGTAGGTCCTCAATTAGGGCATTTAGCCCCCCTGCCCCCAGGGAACATGTGGCAATGTCCCTTTAAGGACTTTAAATTTTTTATTTAAGTTTGACGGTGCTGGGTCTTTGTTGCTGCACTGGCTCTCCTCTAGTTGTGGCTGGGGGTGGGGGCTACTCTCTAGTTTGGCTGCCCAGCTCCTCACTGCAGTGGCCTCTCTTGCAGTGGCCCGTTGCAGAATACAGGCTCTCGGACGCGTGGGGTCAGTCGTCGCTGTGTCTGGGCTCTAGAGCTCAGGCTCAGTAGTTGCGGTGCCCAGGCTTAGTTGCTCTGACTCGTGTGGGATCTTCCCCGACCAGGGATTGAACCTCTGACTCCTGCATTGGCAGGTGGATTCTTTACCACTGAACCACGAGGGAAGCGGCTTTGACTGTCACCCTGGGGTGAGGGTGGGGGACAGTGCTTCTGGCATTAACGGGTGGAGGCCAGGGATGCTGTTCAGTACTCTACAAAGTACAGGGCAGCCACCAACAATGAAAAATTACCCAGCCTAAAATGTCAGAACTGATGGGACTGACATGCCCTGTGTTACAGTTTTTCTAAAGGGATTGCTTTTTGTGTTATAATGGATACAAAATCCTACTCAACCAAATTCATAAACACATCAAAAACATGTTCATTTCAAAACACATCAAAAACAATATAATTTTCTTATGAATCTAAACCAATCTCAACTACCAAACTCCCCCTCCTCCCAAAAAAGCTGGAATGAAAATTGTGAATGAGATATACTCCCTTGAAAAACTATGAAGTAAGGTTAAACAGTGGTACCCAAAACACAGAACAGGACTTCTAGGCAAGCCAGACATGACTTCAGACACTGGAGGGAAGGGCCAATTCTCATGAAGCTGATCTGGGTCTCTCACAATAAACTTACTCATAGTTTGAAACTACACTCCAAGCCTGGAGAACAAGGTTTAAACTTATTTCCATAGTAAAAGGAAGGAAGAGAAACTTGGCCTCTTCTGTGGTTGATTGTTTAACAATACACATACACACACACACACACCACTTATTCTGGATTTCTGTGAATAAAGCCCACAAAATTAAGGGGAAAAAAGAAATCTTCCCGTTTCCCCTGGGTACCAGCCAACTGGTATGAGCCTCTGGTGCCTTGCATGAGTTGAACGTGTCACCACTCCACCCCCACCCCACCCAGGCTCAGCTGTGGATTTTGTACTCCTGAGGTCACCCTGGGTGCTGGTACAGGCTGAGTATCTCCTTGCCTCACATCCACTTTCCAAGTCCCCATTGTCTTAGTAAGCCACCTGAAGCTCCCGGTGCCCACCAGCGAGGCAAAAGAATGTGCATGTCTCAGACAGCTGCAACATCGCGTACATAAACTGTTTACTTTAGGGCAGGGAGTAATAGCCTGTGGGTGAGCTAGGAGTTTCATCCATAGGTTCAGAGCAGCCTTGGAGACATCCACGCCGGAACCGCAGTACCAGAGACTCCGGAGAATTCGTTCCTCGAGGCCTCTGCAGGGGTGAGGGCTGCCACCTGGAGCGGTGCAGCCCAGACCCAGCTCGAGGGCTCCATCCAGGGTCAAGGAACCTGACTCCAGCCCCCACCTGGTTGGCCTCCTTCCTCCCCAGGAAGAGGGATTTTCCTCTAACTTCACAGGGTGCAGTTTCGACTTTCCACAGCCTGATGAAGACGCTGTGGAGCAAAATGCAGGACAAGAAAGACCCCTGAGCGTATCACGAGGGATTCCCTCCCAAGTAGCTTTGGTCTGCCCTCTGCTTCCATCAGAAATGAGAAGGCTGCTGATCCCTATTTACGTTTAAGCTCTCATAAACTAAATAATCAGTTCCTATTAACGACCCTGATTATTCAGCTCCTATTTTTAAATGCTGGTCTTTCAGCATGCCCGAAGTGGGTGGTTTTAATTAAGCCTAATTGCAGATACATCACATCCAAATATACACCCTACACAAATGATTAACAGGGACTGGAATTTAGTTCATTACATGGGGGTTGGCAGTGGAATGGTGGTTGTATCTCAAACTTAAATGTATCATATAAATGACCTTTCTGGTAACTATGATGGTGAGAGCAGTTGTTTATGAGAGTCATTTAGGATACAGTCTAACATCAGCCTCGGAAGTTCAGTCCTCAGTGTCAAGTTCATGGAAATTTTGTTTCCTTGAAGCGCTATGTTGGGATGTTCTGGTTTTGATTTTCTCTGGATTTGAATGCCCAGATGTCTTCTTCCAAAACAGTGTCTTCAAACGTGGCAATATGATATTGTCATTAAACAAGCATTAATCTTAAATTCGGAGAAGGCAATGGCACCCCACTCCAGTACTCTTGCTTGGAAAATCCCATGGATGGAGGAGCCTGTTGGGCTGCAATCCATGGGGTCGCTAAGAGTCGGACACGACTGAGCGACTTCACTTTCACTTTTCACTTTCATGCATTGGAGAAGGAAATGGCAGCCCACTCCAGTGTTCTTGCCTGGAGAATCCCAGGGACGGAGGAGCCTGGTGGGCTGCCATCTATGGGGTCGCACAAGAGTCGGACACGACTGAAGTGACAGCATAGCAATCTTAAATTAAAAAGAAAATTCACTTTGTGTACAAACTGCAATCGCTCTTCATCAGCCCTTCCCTAGAAATCGGCTTTTTACGGCTAACAACACACTCACAAACTTTATCCATCAAAATTTCATCTGATTTCAGAATACTTCCAGGATCCTGGTGGTGGTGGTGTTGTTGTTTTTACATGTTAGAAGTGAGGAAACTGAAGAACGAAACAGTGATTTGGCCAGCACAAGATCTCCTCCGGCTGGCCTTTAGGTTCACCTACTTAGGGAGCTCACCTGCAAAGATCCGATTTGTCCTAGAGACCTGATCTCCGTGCTATGAACCATCACCTCACGCAGCATCACTCCCTGTGGGCGGGGCCCCAGGCGCAGCAGCCAATCAGGGGCCCCAAAACCGGTGAGGTGACTCAGCTCCCCTCCACCTGCCAGAGTCAGCGTTGTACATTTAGCATCTACGGAGGATCTGACATTTTCACCAGAATCTTTTCCAGACAGAACACAGTAAAAACAAGTAAAAATCATCTTCAGTGTCAGGCTGCTGACTGCCTGTTCCGCTGGTTGACAGCAAAGACCCTGTAAAATACTGTTGGAATATACACTGCTGCTGCTGCTGCTAAGTCGCTTCAGTCGTGTCCGACTCTGTGCGACCCCATAGACAGCAGCCCACCAGACTCCTCCGTCCACAGGATTCTCTAAGCAAGAACACTGGAGTGGGTTGGGAATATACACTACCATATGTGAAATAGAGAGCCAGGAAATTTGCTGTGTGACTCAGAGAACTTAAACTGGGGCTCTGTGATAACCTAGAGGGGTGGGAGGGAGGTTCAAGAGGGAGGGGACATAGGTATACCTCTGGCTGATTCATGTTGATATATGGCAGAAACCAACATAATATTGCAAAGTAATTATCTTTCAATTAAAAATAAATAAATTTTTAAAAATACTGTTGGAAAGTTCACCAGAAAACTGTCCTAACCATGAGGGTCCTGCAGTGCCTTCTTCAGCTAAGTAGCTTTAGTCGTGTCAGACTCTTTGCAACCCTATGGACCGTAGCCCACTAGGCTCCTCTGTCCATAGAATTCTCCGGGCAAAAACACTGGAGTGGGTTGCCATGCCCTCCTCCAGGGGATCTTCCTAACTCGGGGAATTGAACCTGCGTCTCTTATGTCTCCTGCATTGGAAGGCGGGTTCTTTACCACTGACGCCACTTGGGATGTCAACTTGCTCAAATCCAGCAACGAAGTGTACCTGGTCTACAGAGACAGTCACTGCCAGGCAGGGTTTCTGTTGTCCTTGGACTGTTATTCCTTGTGGGAATGTTTCTGATGCTCTGAAGTTCAGACAGATGCTCTGAGACAGTGAGAGGATTGGAGTGGCTCATAACAGAGGCCCATAGGATTAAGATGATGTCCTGTTTCAGGTTTAGCCTAAACCAGCTTCCACCACTGGTTGCACCTTTCAATTGAATTGACAGAGTTCCTTTTAATCCAGGTCAGAGATTTGGAAAAATGACGGCTGGTTACTGTGGGTGGGTGGATTTGACCCTTAGATGTTTGGCCACCCAGCACAGTTGACTTGGATGAAGGGTGTGGAGAGGCTGGGGCCACCTGTGTTGAAATCAGGCACAATTGACTATGGATCTCCGCTCCTCCGGAATCTACTGTGTGACATCAGGCATGTCACTCAACCTCTCTGAGCCTCTGATTTTTGTATCTATAAAACGGAACAGTCACAGTTAACTTATTGAATCATTATGAGGTTCAGGTGAATTAATGGGAATAAAGTGCCTTGCTCATAATGAAGACTAATATGTATCAAAGAGGGTTCTATTTATCGGGATATTCCTTCTGAACTTACGACAGTATTGCATAGTAAAGCCAAAGTAACCATACTTCTTAAATATTCTCTAATGGACCCACCACTTAGAGAAGGAGCTGACACTCAAACCCACCCCCAACACCCAACTCCAGGCCTACAGAAAGTTGGGCTGATGTCTACATCAGTCTTGTAAACAGACAAACAGCGAAACCATCAGAAAACAAAGTGCAAAAACAATGCAAGTCAACGACAAAGTGAAACTTCAAACCTCGCCTGGAATAACAGGTTTCCTGATGTGAAAGACCATGACTGAGGAACTGCTAGAATCACTCAATTTGTGGTGAAGGCTGGTGTTGCAATTAAAATTTAAAATGTATTAATAAAAAAAACCCCAAATATTTATTTTATCATTTTTTAAAAGTCTGCCCTGCACAGCTTGCACGTTCTTAGTTCCCTGACCAGGGACCAAACCCAAGCCCTTGCAGGGAAAGTCTTAACCACTGGACTGCCAGGGAAGTGCCTGAAGTTTTCTTTTCAATGTCCAGATGTCCCAGCTGTCATTTTTCCTCCACTGGTTTTACGAAATCATGTTCATCATCCTAAGTTCATTTTAAGCGGCCTTGAGTCAGCAGAAAGTATCCTTCAATAAAAGAAGCCATTGTGTATATAAGCTCACACATGTCACTTCACAGAATAAGGACGAAATGGCTTCACAAATTCCATCCCATCAGTAAGAACTCTCTACAGGTACAAATCCAAGGCAAATGTGAGTTGAATGGGAGTAAATTTCCTGTGTGCCACTGATGAGTGTGATGGATCTGGGAAAGATGAAGAGAAGGCAGTGATGGGCTTCCCTGGAGTCCAGTGGCTGAGACTCTGTGCTCCTAATGCAGGAGGGGGCCCAGTTTGACCCCCGGTCAGGAAGCTAGCCCCCACAGGCCGCAGCCAAGAGTTTGCATGCCACAACGAAGACCCAGTGTGGCCAAATAAATAAATATTTTTAAAAAGAAAAAGGAGAGAGAGAGAGAGAAGCCAGCAAAAAGGACAATCAAATAGACAAACACAACAGGGTTCTGTTAGTGGATCTGTTCCCCTAAAGGCAATGCAGACCTCCTGGGGCCCCTGAAAGCTGGAAGCACCCCTCCACCCCCGACCCCCACCCCACCCCCACCACCTGGAGCCAGCACAGACCTATGGAGAAGAGACCAGAAGAATCCACCACGCCTAAGAAATCTCACTGCCCGAGCACAGCTTTCAGATGAGCAGAGTGTGGTTTCACCCTGGGTCTCTCCTCCAGATCCCCATCAGCCTCTGCCTTGTTGGCATCACTGCCCTCTAAAACACCAGCCTCAGCCTTTCCCACCCACTTCCAAGCTACCCAGGCCCGTGCTCCGTGCCAGGGCAGTGGCTATGTAAACATCACTGGGTGTGCGGCTCCCAGCCTCCGCGCTGGTCTCTGTTTGAATGAGTCACCTCGTTCCAGTCTTCTAAGCAAGCCAGCTCCTCCAGAAGCACTGTCCTCCAGGCCTCCTCCTACAAAACTGATTCATCCGTTCATCCATCACGCAATAACCTGAGTCACGTGTTACGCAAGCCCAAAGGACGTATGGTGTATGCTGCCTACCCAGAAATCTAAGGTTTGTAGATTTCTAGGCTTCAACTTGAGTGGGGGAAGGAGTGGAGTAGAAATGAATGTCACATTTTTTCAAAGTGAATTGTATTTAAAAACCCACATAATACAACATCTGTGTGAATCAGCCTCCCGGGACTCAATGTAAACGGTTGCTGATATAAATAGATGTGCTTTTAAGCAAAGACAGATGTCCCAGCCCAAAATGTTAAGAAAACACATAAAACGGTTAAATTCAAAGGCATCTAGGCTTCCATCTGTTTTCCCCCAGGAGGTGAATCTTCAACAGGCTATTTCAGCAAAGGTATGGAAGAGAGAATCTTTTGTCTTATGCCACCGAAACAGACGTGTGAACAGCATATGGTCAAGACGAGCATCCAATAGCCCGTGTCCTGGTAAGTTCTTACACATTCTTATGGTATTCGTTCATTTACTTGAAGAACATTCCAGAGGCCTCCTGGACGCAGACTGCCTCAGAATGTTATTTCAGGGAGCACTAGGCAGGAGGCGTTGGGAATAAGTCATTGGAAATTTGGGGAAGAAGGTAGGTTGCCGGCAGGATTCTGAAGTCAGAGCGGCCATAGGACCACAGTTCTTCCTGGGAAGAGACCCGCCTCTTCTCCTCTCATAGCAAGAACCCAAGATCTGGACACTGATACCAGAATTCCCGTTTCAGTGGGGAGGGGAACAGTCTCAGTGAGACTATGAAGACAACTAAAACCAGGCAGAAAAGGTCATTTATAAATAGAGCAATTCACATTTTTTGCGTGTCAGGCATGGTGCTTGGAAGCATTTTCACATGCATTCATTTCCTCGCTGAATGTAAGCGATGCAGTAAAGCATTTAAAACTCTGAAAGAATTAGAGACAGGGAAAAGTGTGAATTTTGACCATACTACTCTTTATATGGTAAAAAAAAAAAAATGCTATCAGACTTTGCAAAGCAGGTTCCCTTTCTTGCAGAAGCGTGTGGCAAAGATTGTTGCCTTTGGAGCTTCCCCCACTGACGGAAGCTGTGACTGCTTTGTAGGGGGGTGAGGACTGAGATGGGAGGGCTAGGGGTGAAACAGCCTGGAAAGCTGCCCGCAGGTCATCTTTGGCAAGCCCCTCCCCGCCCAGCCAGTGGACACGGGAGGGACGGTTGGTGCCTTCAGGGCCTGGCAGCCTTGCTGACCTCATACAGGTGTGGTCACTCTGGCTGACTGAGGTTTAAGGTCGAAAAGGCCCACTTTTGTTTCCTTTGTCATGAAACCAAATGACCTGGAACTTGGTTCTTAGTTAAACTCTAAGAAAAGAAAGACAAAACAAAGTCCCAGTTCCTAGGTATGGATATTCTTTTTCAGATTCTTTTCCATTACATCTTATTATAGGGTACTGAATATAGTTCCCTGTTTTATACAGTAGGTCCTTGTTGGTTATGTATTTCATATATCAGTTCAGTTCAGTCACTCAGTCGTGTCTGACTGTTTGCAACCCCATGAATTGCAGCACGCCAGGCCTCCCTGTCCATCATCAACTCCCGGAGTTCCCAAACTCCTAAGTTATCCATCCCTTCCTTCCATTTTCGTAACCATAAGTTTGCTTTCTATGTCTGTGAGCCTGTTTTTGTTTTGTATACAAGTTTATTTGTATCATATTTTAGATTTCACATATAAGTGATATCACGCATTTGTTTTTTTAATTTATTTTTAATTGGAGGATAATTTTTTACAAAGTTGTGTTGGTTTCTGCTGTACTACAATGTATATATATATATATACATATATATATATATATGTCTCATGGCTGATATATATATGTGTGTGTATATATATATATATATATATATATATATGTATCTTCCTTCTTGAGCCTCCTTCCCATGAATGGATAAAGAAGTGTGGTACATATATACAGTGGAATATTACTCAGCCATAAAAAGACCAAATGTGACTCAGTTGATCTGAGGTGTGTTTCTTTCTCTGACTTACCTTACTTAGTATGATCATCTTTAGGTCCATTCATATTGCTGCAAATGGCATTATTTTATTATTTTTATGGCTGAGTAATATTCCATTGTATTTATAATATTCCATTGTATATTTATAATATTCCATTGTATATCCAGGGGCTTCCCTGGTGGCTCAGAGGTTAAAGCGTCTGCCTGCAATGCGGGAGACCTGGGTTCAATCCCTGGGTCGGGAAGATCCCCTGGAGAAGGAAATGGCAACCCACTCCAGTATTCTTGCCTGGAGAATCCCATGGGGTTCTGCAGTCCATGGGGTCGCAAAGAGTCGGACACGACTGAGCGACTTCACTTTCACTTTCATTGTATATCCATCCTAACTCACATATACTTAGGATATGTATGTCTGACTCTTTGTGACTCTATGGACTGTAGCCTACCAGATTTCTCTGTCCGTGGGATTCTCCAGGCAAGAATGCTGGAGTGGGTTGCCACGTCCTTCTCCAGGGGATCTTCCTGACCCAGGGATTGAACCCATGTCTCTTATGTCTTCTGCGTTGGCATGCAGGTTCTTTACTGCTAGTGGCACCTGGGAAACCCTCCATTGTATATATGTACCACATTTTCTTTATCCATTCCTCTGTCAATGGACATTTAGGTTGCTTTCATACCTTGGCTATTTTAAATTGTGCTGCAGTGAATCTTGTTCAGCTATATGCCCGAGTGGGATTATTGGATCATATGGTAGTTCTATTTTCAGTTCTATTTTCCGTAGAGACTGCACCAATTGGCATGCCCACCAGCAGTGTAGGAGGCTTCCCTTTTCTCCACACCTTCTCCAGCATTTATTGTTTGTCAACTTTTGAATGATGGCCATTCTGACCAGAGTGAGGTGATACCTCATGGTACTTTTGATTTGCAGTTCTCTGAGCATCTTTTTGTGTGTCTGTTGGCTATCCGTATGTCTTCTTTAGGGATACATCTACTTGGGTCTTTGACCGGGCATTAGTATTTATAGAAAATTACCTCTAGGTTGTGTGCACAGGCTGGACAGGTTGTCGGGAGTTGCAGGAACATCTTTGCTGTGTTGATACGATAGCATCACTAGTCAGTGGCCTGGTCAAGTGGACAAGATTTGGTCCCCTTGTCCCCAGACATCTGTGAGTATCAGGATGAACTGTCATATTAGTCAAACATTCAGATGTGGCCACATGCGATGTCTGGTCTGTGCAGACGTGCTGTAGTACAAGTGGACAAGGCGAGACGGTCAGAGTCCATGTCCTCAGGAGGACACATTTCCCAGCCACCCTTGAAGTCAGGTTGGCCATTCTACTGGGTTCTGGCCAGTGGAAAGTGGGCAGAAGGTCTGAGAGTTACCTGTGGGCTTGGTCATTACACACCCTGCGTGGTCTCTGATGCACACTCCTTTTCCATCATGACCCTGGAGGTCATGCGTGAAGATGATGGTTTCAGAGGATGTAAGGAGACTGGATCCCTGGGCTCCCACTTGGAGGACAGGTCCCAGGAGGGCTTCCCAGGTGGCATTTGACTGTGGAGGAGGGAAAAGAGATCTTTATGATGTTAAGACACTGAGGTTTGGAGATGCTTACAGCAGCTAGCATTCATTGATAGCATTTATTATCCTGATGCTTGCATCTAAATCTAGGAAACATAGACAGATGCTGCCCAGCGGTGTGCTTACAGGTAACTTCTTTTTCAGATTTTTTTCCTGATCAGGCGTGTGGTTCAACTCAGTCCCAAAGGATCCCAGATGGGAAGAGGAAGAGAATAGAAAGTGAACAGAGTGAGGTGATGCTTACTCCAGACCCAATTCACATAAATTCCTAGAACAAAAGGGTCATTCGGTTCATTCCCTGATTCTAAGCACAGTTACACCCTGGTCACCCTTGAGGGCCAGTCTGTTAACCTGTTCCTAAAGGACGCCAAGCCTGAGCGTCCACGGCCCACCCTAGTAATCCGGTGACTCAAAACTCGGGGACCAGGGGATTCTTCTTAAGAGCTGACCCAAGCCTGTTGGCGGCCATGCCTTGTTCCCATTCATTCTGTTCAATGAGGGGCAGCCTGCTGCTCAGTTTCCACACTGTATGTCTTCATTTCTTTGCTTCCTGACATCACATAAATGCCTCGTGGCTCTTTCCTCACTAGGTAGAATAATGTGTTGGTCTGAAATTTATTGAATCCAACAAGCCAATGATTGAAGCTCAGTCTCTGCCCTCAAGGAGATAAGACAGATACACAAAAGAGCTGGCAGGGTCTTATTATGCCTCCTGGCACTGCTTCTGCTTTGTCCTCTTCTGTTTGCCATGAAATGATGGGACCCAATGCTATGATCTTAGTTTCTTGAATGTCAAGTTTTAAGCAGATTTTTCACTCTCCTCTTTCAACTCTGAATATTCATTGGAAGGACTGATGCTGAAGCTGAAGCTCCAATACTTTGGCCACCTGATGAGAAGAGCTGACTCATTGTAAAAGAGCCTGATGTTGGGAAAGACTGAAGGTGGGAGAAGGGGACAACACAGGATGAGATGGTTAGATAAAATAACTGACTTAATGGACATGAATTTTAACAAACTCCAGGATAGAGTGGAGAACAGGGAAGCCTGGCATGCTATAGTCCATGGGGTCATAAAAAGTCAGACACAACTTAGTGACTGAACAACAACATCGTTACGTTAACAATGAGTGAGAGGAATCTGACAAGGAAGAAAAGATGGGCTACAATCTCCCTCCCCAAAGAGGTGGGCTTCCAGAGGCCCAAAAAGATGGTGAGAACATGGAAAAGTCAAGACAAGGGTAAGGACATTACGAGAAAATTTGGAGGCCAGGATGAGCATGGGGTGAGATTGTGAGAACCCCAGGTCAGCTGGAGTGGAAACTTGCACTGGGAGCAGGGAAGAGGCTCAAGGGAAAGAAAAATGAGATCTGGTCTTGGAAGGTGTGGTTGGTAGAACAATGGCCCCCACAAGGGTTGTTGTAGTTCAGTTGATCAGTTGTGTCTGACTCTTTGTGACCCCATGGACTGCAGCATGCCAGGGTTCCCTGTCCTTCACTGTCTCCCAGAGCTTGCTCAAATTCATGTCCATTGAGTTGGTGATACCATCCAACCATCTCATCCTCTGTCGTCCCCTTCTCTTCCTGCTCTCAATATTTCCCAGCATCAGGGTCTTTTCCAATAAGCTGGCTCCTCATACCACGCAGCTAAAATATTGGAGCTTCAGCTTCAGCATCAGTCCCTCCACTGAATATTCAGGGTTGATTTCCTTTTGAATTGACTGGTTTGATCTCCTTGCAGTCCAAGGGACTCTCAAGAGTCTTCTCCCGCACCACAGTTCAAAAGCATAAATTCTTTGGTGCTCAGTCTTCTTTATGGTCCAACTCTCACATCCATACATGATGACTGGAAAAACCATAGCTTTGACTATACGGACCTTTGTCAGCAAAGTAATGTCTTCAAGGGTGTCCAAGTCCTAATCCCCAAAATTATGAATGTTACCTTATAAAAGGGACTCTTATAAAAGTGATTAAGTTAAAGACCTTGAAATGCAGAGATTATGCTAGATTAACCAGGTGGAATCTAAATGCAATCACAAAAGTCTTTGTAAGAGGTAGGCGGGAATCTCTGACTCAGAGAAGGACATATCATAGCAAGAGACAAGTCAGAGAAAGAGAATTCAAGGTGTTCTGCTATGATGCTGTGTTTTGAAGACAGGGGAGGGACCATTAGTCAGGGAATGTGGGTGACCTATAGAAGCTGAATAAAAGCCAAGAAATAGATTCTCTGCTGGAGCCTCTACTAGGAAGGCAGCCCTGCAGACGCCCTGACTTTAGGTCTTCTGACCTCTGGAACTGTGAAAGAATAGATGTGTGTTGTTTTGAGCCACTTAGTTTGCGGTACTTTTTTACACTAGCTGCAGGAAATGGATACATGGACTTTAAATTTGAGGCTGGTGAGACTTTAACCTGGAAAACAATCAGAATCTTGGGCTTGGAAGGTGTGACATCATTATCCTACACATGTACCTCGCAGGAGGTCTCTGTAAGCACCACAAAAACAGGTCCTTGCCTGTACTGGTCCCCAAGCACTCCCACGTGGAGGACAGGACCTGCGCAAAATGAAACCTGGGGTTTTTTCGGTGGTGACCACATAGATAGTAAAGGCTACAGATTCTCTAGGAAGTTCTCATGCCCTCCTGCCTGAAATGTTTCACCATCCACCTCGGCAGTCACTTGGCCTTTGATCTTGTTTCCATCCCAGCCTGCCACCATGCGGACCCTCCAGTAAAAGTTCTGGCCCTGTCGTTTTCATTCAAATAAAATTTAAATTCTTTCAGAGACTCGCAGACTTAGAGAATGAGCTTATGGTTGCCAAGGAGGGGGGCAAGGGGAAGGACAAAGGGGAGGGGATAGTTAGGGAGTTTGGGCTGGACATGGACACACTGCTGTATTTAAAATGGATAACCAACAGGGCCTGCTGTATAACATATGGAGCTCTGTTCAGTGCTATGCAGCAGCCTGGATGGGAGGGGAGTGTGAGGGAGAATGCGTACATGTGTATGGCTGAGTCCCTTCGTTGGCCACCCGAAACCGTCATGACATTGTTAACTGGCTATACCCCAATACAAAATAAAAAGTTTTAAAAAATAAAAAAAAAATTAAAATTTCAAATATTATTTAAAGCACCCTATGATGTGGCCTCAGATTGTCCCCAGGAGCTGAAATATCCGCACCCACTCAGTTCCTATCTGCAAGGATATGGCTTCAGTGTTTGTCTGCCCTCCCTAACATGACTATACCATCCCACTGTACCCCAGAAAGTAAGTTACTAACTTTATCCGGAGCTTCCCAGAAAAATCCATTTAAATAAACATCAACCTATTCAACGCTTTAATAGATGGTATCAATGATTATTTATTCTCCAAGGCTCTTTTGAGTATCCTATTTTAAAACCCTCATTTTGCCATTCATATTCACCCTAAGCCATTGTTCCTTAATCCTTATTTCATAGTCAAGCTTCCTCCCAGGTTGAGATGCCTGCCAAACCTTCAAGACTGTGCAGACATCCACACTTGGCCTTACCCATCAAAAACACCACTTGGACTCTGTCAGGATTATTTGCAAAGAATAGGACAGACGCCATAAGGGAACTTGGCATCTGGAGCTTGTACATTTAGCCCATAACTTTTAGAGGGGCCTATGAAAATGTTTGAAAGCCTGGGTAAGAAATTAGGAAATCAAAATGTCTTTGCTGAATGACTGCAAACTGTAATCTATCTCAATTCATCAATTGTTGGATATTTAAGTAGGTACAAATTCCACTACGTTTAAAATAATTTGTAAGGTTGATTTTCTCAGTTTTCCAGAATTCAGAATTCTTAAGTATGCACGATAGATTAGCTACTTGTAGCCAACTCATTTTGAAAGCAATGTTATTTTTAAGAATTCTTCTCAAGTTATTTTACATTCAAGAAATGTTTAAGATGCAAAATAGGTGCATTTTAATACACGTGATACAATGCATTGAGATTTCTTCAAAAGGGACTGCTTCTGCTAAGTCACGTCAGTCGTGTCTGACTCTGTGCAACCCCACAGACGGCAGTCTACCAGGCTCCTCCGGGAGGGAGACCGTTAAAACTGGTCTGCTGGTAGATAAAAAAGGACCTACTGTGTAGCACAGGGAACTATATTCAATACCTTATAATAACCTATAATGGAAACGAATCTGAAAAAGAATATACATATAAATACATACATATATGTGTGTGTGTGTGTGTAACTGAATCACTTTGCTGTGCACCTGAAAATCAACTACACTTCAATAAAAAATAAAGATAAATGTGAAACAAAACATAAAACCAGTCTGCTGGTTATAGGGCAGAAAGGAATAACAGTATGGCTGACAGAATAAGGACACTGGTAATAATAACTGTGGATTATTAATAATGATCATCGCCACTTATCATGTGCCATTGATTCCTTTCATCTTTAAAAAAAAAGTGACTTGATATTCACATAACATAAATTAGCCATTTTAAAGTCTACAACACAGTGGCATTGAATACATTGACTAAATGTTGAGCTATCACCACCTGTCTCTAGTTTCAAGTCTTTTCATCACCCCAGAAAAATACCATCAAATGATAACTCCCCCTTCACCTCTCCCCCCACCACCCAGTAACCACTGATTGCTCTCTTTCTCTCTGCATTCACCGCTTCCAGACATTTCATAGGAACAAAATCATACAATATGTGACCTTTTGTGTCTGGCTTCTTTTTTACAATAAAAACAACAGGGATTTGAACTGTGCAGATCCAATTATACCAGAAGTTTTTTTTCAACCATAAATACTAGAGTGCCACAGATCCTTGGTCAGTTTAATGCATGGATGTAGAAATGTGGGTAACAGGGAACCATAGATACGAATAACATCATATAAAGAAGGCCAACTATAAATTACACTTGAATTTTCAAGTCCACAGGGGGTCAGCCCCCTTAACCTCCATGTTGTTCAATGGTCAACTGTATTTTCATCACCTCAGCAAAACTTGGTTCCTATTATTTATCACCTCATTATCCCTCCAGTCCCCCCCAGTCTTAAGCAACCACTAGTCTATATTCTGCCTCTATACAATTGCCTATTCTGGACATTTCAAATAAATAAAATCATGCAATATGGGATCTTTTGTGACTGGTTCTTTCACTTAACATAATATTTCCAAAGTTCATCTACGTTGTAGTACTTCATTCCTTTTTATGACTGCATGTTATTCCACTGTGTGCATACATCACAGTTTATCATCTGTTAATGAACATTTGGGCTGTGTTCATCTTTTGACTATGATGAGTAACGTTTGCTATAAACCTTCATGTTCATGTCTCTGTGTAGATGTACCTTTTCATTCCTCTGGGTCCATGCCTAGGATTGGAATTGCTGGTTAATAACCAGTAACTCTTTATTTAACTGTTTGAAGAATGATTCCTTTCACCTTCACAAAAGCAATATAAAGAATTGGAAATAGGCATGATCACATGCTCAAGATCACACACCAGTAAGACGTAAGGCCGTAATTTAAACTTGGATCACTCTGGGTCTAGGGCTCCTGCCCTTCCACTCCCCTGGGACTCTTTCTTATCAGTACACAAGAGATAGGGTACCGTGGGAGGAACTCATGAGTCATGTGCAGGGCAGGACTGGAAGGAAAGGCTGGCAAGTATCTGAGGTGCCCAGGTGTGTCCTGAATGGAGCAGGGCAAATATGGATGGGGGAACAGATCCTGGAGCATGCTCAATGTCAAGGTGGTACTCAAAGCCAGGTAGCCAGGGTTAGATGAGTTTTAAGGACAATGTAGCCAGGACATGTCATTAGGGTCCTTTAGGGACTTGAGTAATAGTGGTGGCCAAGAAGGGCCAGGTTCAAGAACGCATATTAGGGAACAGACTTGAGAAAAATGAGCAGCACCACGGGCTTCCTACATAGCTTTAATGATTAGATTAACAGTCTTACTGAAAAAGAGACATGAATGATGGTGCAAACACACAGACAAATATAAAAAAAAGCAACAGTAGCCCCCATAGTAACAGCCATAATGGCTGCAGCAATTAAGGCAACTAAATTTGTATGCAGGTCAGGAAGCAACAGTTAGAACTGGACATGGAACAACAGACTGGTTCCAAATAGGAAAAGGAGTATGTCAAGGCTGTATATTGTCACCCTGCTTATTTAACTTATATGCAGAGTACACCATGAGAAATGCTGGGCTGGAAGAAGCACAAGCTGGAATCAAGATTGCCGGGAGAAATATCAATAACCTCAGATATGCAGATGACACCACCCTTATGGCAGAAAGTGAAGAGGAACTAAAAAGCCTCTTGATGAAAGTGAAAGTGGAGAGTGAAAAAGTTGGCTTAAAGCTCAACATTCAAAAAACTAAGATCATGGCATCCGGTCCCATCACTTCATGGGAAATAGATGGAGAAACAGTGGAAACAGTGTCAGACTTTATTTTTCTGGGCTCCAACATCACTGCAGATGGTGACTGCAGCCATGAAATTAAAAGACGCTTACTCCTTGGAAGAAAAGTTATGACCAACCTAGACAGCATATTCAAAAGCAGAGACATTACTTGGCCAACAAAGGTCCGTCTAGTCAAGGCTATGGTTTTTCCAGTGATCATGTATGGATGTGAGAGTTGGACTGTGAAGAAGGCTGAGCGCCAAAGAACTGATGCTTTTGAACTGTAGTGTTGAAGAAGACTCTTGAGAGTCCCTTGGACTGCAAGAAGATCCAACCAGTCCATTCTGAAGATCAGCCCTGGGATTTCTTTGGAAGGAATGATGCTAAAGCTGAAACTCCAGTACTTTGGCCACCTCATGCAAAGAGTTTACTTATTGGAAAAGACCCTGGGAGTGATTGAGGGCAGGAGGAGAAAGGGACGATAGAGGATGAGATGGCTGGATGGCATCACTGACTCGATGGACATGAGTCTGAGTGAACTCCAGGAGTTGGTGATAGACAGGGAGGCCTGGCGAGCTGCAATTCATGGGGTTGCAAAGAGTCGGACACGACTGAGCGACTGAACTGAACTGAACTGAAATAAAGTCGAAAAATCTGTGTGACCAGCCAGAGAAAATTTGCAAATATGTTGAAATATGTAGACTCTCTCCCACATGCACACAAAATTTTGCAGGGTCAGGGGTCCCACTGATTTCTTTGAAGATTTAATCTGCAAACTGGGATCCTAAGTTTATTTTGCTGTTTTTTCTCTTGTATATTAAGATAGATATTTAATTCATTCATTTTCAGACTTCCCCCACCCCCCACAAATATGAGCACCTAAAGCTGTGACTGTGTTTCTAAGTTCTGCTTTAGCTGCATCCCCAATGTTTTAATCTTTAGTCTATTCCTCATCATTCAATTGTAAATATTTTCTAACTTTCATTATGATTTCTTCCGTGACCTTTTGATTTGGTTATCTAGTGCTGCACTGAAATAAAAAGTTGAGCAGCTTAAAACAGCAATCATTTTATTTTCTCTCATGAGTTTGTGGGTTATAAATTTGGGCAACTTTCAGCTAGATGATTCTTTTGCTCCCCTAAGTGTTGACTGAGGTAACTGGTGATATTCGGGCAGTAAATGGACTTATCTGGAAGGTCCAAGACAGCCTCCCTCACATGTTTTGCCTCTTGAGAGGGATGGGTAGGCTTGGATGAGACTGTTGGCTGGTGTGTGCACACGTGGCATCACACAGTACTCTTGGGATGTCTGGACTAATTCAAGTGGGCTCAGGGTCCTAGAAAGAATGATGCAGGACTGGGGAAGCTGCTGGTTTAAGGTTCAGACCTGGGATCTGGCACAGCACCACCTCAGCCATATTCTGTGGCTCAAAGCAGCCCCAGAGACATCCCAGATTCACTGGAAGGGACACAGACCCTGCCTCTGGTTGGGAGAAATGGCAAGGAATTTCTGGTTAACTATCTGGGCTGAATTGTGTGCCTTCAAATTCATATGTTGAAACCCTAACCTTTAGCACCTCATTTTGGAGGTAGATTCTCTAAAGAGGTAATTGGGTTAAAATAGGGTCATTATTTTTTGAAAAGACCCTGATTCTGGGAAAGATTGAGGGCAGGAGGAGAAGGGGATGATAGAGGATGAGATGGTTGGATGCATCACTGACTCAATGGACATGGGTTTGGGTGGACTCCAGGAGTTGGTGATGGACAGGGAGGCCTGGCGTGCTGCAGTGCATTGGGTCGCAAAGAGTCGGACATGACTGAGCGCCTGGAGTGAACTGAACTGAGCTGAGCTGAGAGTCGTTATCTCAGACATAGAAAACAGACTTGAGAACATGGGGGAAAGGAGAGGATGGGATGAACTGAAAAGAGAGTGGTGCTGAAACGCACATACTACCACGAATAAAACAGAGAGCTAGTGGGAAGCCGCTTATGACACAGAGAATTTAGCTCATGCTCTAACATGACCTAGGGGGTGGGATGGGGGCAGGTGGGAAGGAGGTTCAAGAGGGAGGCAGTGTATGTATCCTCATGTGTTGTACAGCAGAAACTATTACACAACACTGTAAAGCGATTATCCTCCAATTGAAAATAAATTTAAAAAATAGGGTCAATAGGGCGGTCCTTAATTCAATCTGGCTGGTGTCCTTTTTCTTTCTTAACTTAGTTTGCAAGTTTAATGAATGTTTAGAAGCACCGAAATTCTAAGTAGGTCAATCAAATCTTATGGTATGACTGACTTATAATTATACTGGGAAAAGTTGTCAGGAAACACCAAACTTGCCAACACCTTGATGTTGGACTTCTGGCCTTCAGAATTGTTACAAAATAAATTATTGCTGTTGTTTGGGTTTCTTTTTTTAGTTTAAGAAAGCTAAGGAACTGCTAGAAATAACACCGGAACAACACTAACAGGAAAAGTAACACCAATTGTATAGAAAGCAGTTCTAGCAACAGGAATCATACTATTAATAAACTGTGACATTCTGAAGCAGAATTCCCCTCCCATCAAGTTCTAACAAATATAGTTATGACAACTGATACAAAGAGAACAGCTAACAAAGATGGCAGCATTAGGCTGAAGCCCATGGGGAAGTTTAAAAAGAAATGGCAACAAGCGTAGGAAGATAAGGACTTTTATCCCATGTACTCAAATATATTCAGGATTTTGACTGAGTAGGAGCAGTAACTAACTGCTTTGTTCTTCTTGAGAATTAGGTCATAACAAGAGGGTTATACGAGCTTCTAGGAAGAAAAGTTGTGAATTCTTCAAATTAATGCCAGGAGAAGTTGTCGTCTCTCCTTTCTGGCAGTTCTGAAGGAAAATATAGTCAGCTATTTTTGTTGATATTCAATATGAAATCTAGCTTAGAATCATGGCGCTCATTCTAAATAATAACAATTATTCCTCTGCTGTATTGAACTACAGCTCCCTTTAAAGACATAAGGAAGGATCTTCTATATACTTATATGTGTTATCTAATTTAATCTTAACATGTTTACATTTTTTTTTTATTATTGTACTTTTTATGAGAAATATAAAGCTCAGAAAAGTTAAGTTCCTTATCAACCTTAAATATTCATTGGAAGGACTGATGTTGAAGCTGAAGCTCCAGTACTTTGGCCACCTAATGCGAAGAGTCGACTTTGGAAAAGACCCTGATGGTGGGAAAGATTGAGGGAAAGAGGAGAAGGGGACAACAGAGGATGAGATGGTTCAATGGCATCACTGACTCAGTGGACATGAATCTGAGCAAACTCTGGGAGATGGTGAAGGACAGGGAAGTCTGGCGTGCTGCAGTTCATGGGGTTGCAGAGTCGGGCAAGACTTAGCGACTGAACAATGGGGTCATATGCCTAGTAAGTGGTGAAGCAGAGGTGACAGTCTAAGTTAGTTGAAGTTCTAGGATTGCCAGTAGCAAAATCAACTCTGGGTACCTCAAGCAAAATAATGCGTGTAGTAGTCAGGGTTTTCTGGAGAAGCAAAACCATTAGGATATATAGTTATAAGTTATAAGAGGAGATCTATTATGGGAATTGACTCACACAGTTCCTATATTCCCAATTCATATGGGCTGAGAAGTCCCACAGTATATCATCTGCAAGTTGACAAAACAGAAAAGCCTGTGGTATAATTTGGTCTGAAGTCCAGAAGTTCTGATGTCCAAGGGTAGGAGAGATGGATGTGCCAGCTCAAAAAGATAGAGAGAATTTCCCCTCCCTCTGTTGGTTCCATCAGGGCCCTTAGTGGATTGGATAATGCCTGCCCATAGTGGTGAGGGAGAACCTCGATCACTCTGCTGAATCAATGTTAATCTCTTCCAGAAACACCCTCACAGACCCACTCAGAAATAATGTTTTATCAGCTATCTAGGCATTCCTTTGCCCAGTCAAGTTGACACACAAGATTATGTATATAAATAAAAGAGAATATATATTGATAAAACTAACTGTCCAATGGAAGGGTGTAGGAAAGGATAAATTTTTGGTGTTTAAGCCACTGAGTTTGTGGTGAAAACCATAGCAGATAAGAACACCATCTTTAATCTTAGGATTGTTAGTCAGTCAGTCATGATCCCATTTGTGACCCCAAGGACTGTAGTCCACCAGGCTCCTCCATCCATAGGCTGTCCCAGGCAAAAATACTGGACTGGGTTCCCATTTCCTTTTCCAGGAGATCTTCCCAACCTAGGGATAGAACCCAGGTCTCCTGCATAGCAGGGAGATTTTTTTTTCCATCTGAATCACCTCTGGGCATCTATAAATCATGTATAACTGTGTTTCTTCAACTCCAGTCACATGGGTTTGCTTCTAGTTCCCTTTTTGTTGTTGATTTCTACTGTGGTCAGAAAATGTGGTCTGCACTTTAACAATCATTTGAAATTGGTTAAGGTTTTTAGCCTAGTATGTGCACATTGAGGTAAATATTCCATGTGTGCTTGACAAAAAGGTAAATCTATATAGTCATGGTTTTGAAACAGGAAGGAAGGGAGCAGGGCACAACATTTAAAAGAATGGCACAGCCAGAGGACTCAACAGAAACTGATTAGAACCAAATGGGTCCAAGATGAAGGATGAGTCCGACTTTCACTAGAACTTGAGCCTCAATATATGCTCATCATAACATCAGCAAGCTAAATGACACTCCCACAAGTACCATGACACTTCCAAGGCTGACCATCAAAGACCAAAAAGTGGGCAGAAGCCCAACTCTTGGAAATCTCTGACCCCTCCCCAATATAATTGGAGTAATCCTCCCATTCATTCAGTTCAGTTCAGTTCAATCCAGTTGCTCAGTCATCTCCAACTCTTTGAGACCCCATGGACTGCAGCACGCCAGGCCTCCCTGTCCATCACCAACTTTCAGAGTTTACTCACGCTCATGTCCATTGAGTTGGCAATACCATCCAACCATTTCATCCTGTCATCCCTTTCTCCTCCTGCCTGCAATCTTTTCCAGCATCAGGGTCTTTTCAAATGAGTCAGTTCTTCCCATCAGGTGGCCAAAGTGTTGGAGCTGTTCAGGTTCAGCATCAGTCCTTCCAATGAACACCCAGGACTGATCTCCTTTAGGATGGACTGGTTGGATCTCCTTGCAGTCCAAGGGACTCTCAAGAGTCTTCTCCAACACCACAGTTCAAAAGCATCAATTCTTTGGAGCTCAGCTTTCTTTATAGTCCAACTCTCACATCCATACAGGACTACTGGAAAAGCCATAGCCTTGACTAGACCATAGCCATTCATTAGCCTGTGAAATTATTCAGCCAGTAAAAGCTAATCACGCCATATTTCAAGGCTGCACTTGCCTTCTGAGATGGCCCACATTCTGTCTGTGGAGTGTGTCTCTGTCTAAATAAATCCACTTCTTATCTATCACTTTGCCTCTCACTGAATTCTTTCTCTGATGAGACATCTAGAAACCAAGCTTCATTAAGTCCTGATACTAAGTGTGTGATCTCAGTTGGAAGACTGTGGGTTTTGGCTGGGTTTGAATCCAAGCACCGTGGGTTCAAGTCCCAGTCTGAGGGGAATGGTTTCAGATTTGTGGTCCTTCTATACCTGTTGGGTGAGGCAAAGAGACTCAAGAGGGGCCAACTCCCTTGCCAACTAGAAATAGTCTTTGCTTTTCTCACTTTGACAGTCTTTGTTTATTTCCACACATGTTTAGCTGTTTTGGTTATATTAATCACCACTTTTGTTGTTTTTTAACATGTAATGTAGTCTGCTATTTCTCATTTGATGGCTTTTTTTTTCCTCACTGATTTCCACAGTTAAGAATTCGCTCTCAACATGGACTCAGCAAAGCCTCTTTGCATCTCCACTCCCCTTACCTCACAGCCCTCTTCTAACCTGGCCTCATGGGAACAGGAGTCCCCTCTTCACCTGTTCTCTACACAGTGGCCACAAAGATGTTCCTAGAATGAGAATTTTCTCACCTCACTGCCTTGACCCACCACCTCCAGCCCAGTCCCCATCTCTGAACTTCTTACTGTGTACTTTGGAGACAACAGCTAAGTCTACATGAATTTCATTGCGTTGTGTATAAATCTGCATTAATTCTCAAGAGAAAAGTGAGAGCTTCATAAAGGGTGAAGTTAACAGGATCATGATTGTTTCTGCATAACAGTTGATGGTATCATTTGAAGCCAGGAATGGAGTGCTGGGCCAAGTGCTGGGGTTCAGATCCACCTCCTTGGTTCCCAAAATCTGACATGATGGGAATTCAAGAAAGATGTCACAGTGTAACCAAAGTCAGACCTCCCCGGGGAGGTGGCCTGTCAATGGGCATTGCTCATGCATCTGGGGAAAAAGCCAGGATGAAGAATCTGCCTGTAGGAAGAGGAACTAATATTCAGAACATGCTGGTGGCACTTACACTGGTTAGGGGAAGAATGGGGATGGAGCAAGGTGATCTTGAAATTTGTGACATTTCCTTTCTGCTGTTGTAGCTACCCTGAGCATCTCTTTCACCACCCACTGCCAGAAGCCTTCCTGGGTCACTTTGCTCAGAATGTAACCTTGTCTGAGGTCAGGGGGCTTCCCAGCTGGCACCAGGAGTAAAGAACCTGTCTGCCAATGCAGGAGACATAAGAGATGAAGGTTTGATCCCTGAGTCAGGAAGATCCCCTGGAGTAGGGCATGGCAACTCACACCAGTATTCTTGCCTGGAGAATCCCATGGACAGAGGAGCCTAGTGGGCTACAGTCCATATGGTAGCAGAAGAGTCAGACTTCTGCTAAGTTTGTGACTTAGCACACACACTCACTGAGGTCAGGAAGATCCTCCCTCTGAGGTGACACTAAGAGTGAGGCCTGAAGGAAGGGTCCCAGTTAGAAAGGAAAACTCTTGTCCAGGATCTCCAGCTTTACTGACTGAATGGCTGCAGGGTTCTGGTCTACCACTTCATGTCTGAAATCGTAGATAGAAAACTTTTAAAGGTAAAGGATTAATTTGGCATATTAACTTGAGTGTGCATTAGTCATATTTGGTTCTCCAGAAAAAAGAGAGAGGGAGGAATTTCTCTGTGGAAGTTATCGGCCCAATCAAGTCCTTATCAGAGAGGAAGGCTTTCAGGACTGTAATTCATTTTCACCTCATGGTTTACATTGCGCGTGCCAGAAACATCACTCATTGCTAACCAAGCAGCAGGTTAAATCAAAATAGTTTCTATTTACACAACTTCAAGAACGCCTTCCGAGAAGGATGAAACAGGCTTTGTTCAAAGTATTCGCTCCAGCCGGCTCTGAGCAAACATCGTCTCATTAATCTTCCCCAGGACAGTAAAGGGAAGCTCAGAGTTTCTTTTTATAAGTAAGAAACAGGCTGAGTGCCCAACTGGCTACCCATAGCCTGGGGGCTGTAATCTCTCATTGAAAACAGTAGGCTGATTCATACCATTGTCTAATACAATTAAACCAAACACTTAAAAAATCATTTCTGTGTAGGACAGAACAAAGACCAGAAAATAATACCTTATGGTTTCTTCTCAGTTTTCCATTTTTATTGTGTCCTACTAGATTTTCAAATTTCTGTCAATCTAATAAGTTCTCAAATTAGAGAATGAAACAGTCCTACAAAAGCATAAAATCCTACAAAAACATAAATCACAATGAGGTATCACGTCCCTCAACAAGAAAGACCAACATCAAAAAGTCTACAAATGATAAATGCTGGATACTGTGTGGAGATAAAGGAGCCCTCCTACTGTTGGTGGAAATTGTAAATTGGTGCAGCCACTACAGAGAACAGTATGGAAGTTCCTTAAGACACTAAAAGTAGGGTTACTGAATGGTCCTACCATCATTGGACATATATCTGGAGAAAATCATAATTTGGAAAGATACATGCACCCCAATGGTCATTGCAGCATTATTTACAATACATGGAAGCAACCTAAATGTCCATCAACACATGAACGGAAAAAGATGTGGTACATGTATACAATGGAATATTACTCAACCATAAAAAAGAATGAAAGAATGCCATTTGCAGCAACAGGAATGGACCTAGAGATTATCACAGTGAAGTGGGTCACACAGATGAAACCGAGCAGGACCCTGTGGGGCTCCTGGGCACAGAAGCCTTCCTGTGTCTTCCATTCCTTGTTTGTAGGGAACAGATTCCAGCCTCCATGACCTTCCCTGAGTTCTGAAGGGCAGATTTCAACAGTTCCTAATCAGGGAAGAGAGGGTATGGAGAAACAAGGGAGAAGCAACCAAAAGTCAACAGTGTAGACTTGGGGCAGGTCCTGATTCTACCCCAAGGGATACACATAATGATATCTTTGAGGTCTTTACATATCTAGACCCCACAACAAATGAAAGAAGTAGCATTCTTTGTTCCAGAGAAGAGCACCTGAAACCAGAGTAAAGGAACTAGAGAAACTCATCAAGGGATTATTTGAGGGCAGATTAAGGAGTGCAGGGCTTCCCTGGTAGCTCAGACGGTAAAGTGTCTGCCTACAATGCGGGAGACCCGGGTTCAATACCTAGGTCAGGAAGATCCCCTGGAGAAGGAAATGGCAACCCACTCCAGTATTCTTGCCTCAAAAATCCCGTAGACTGAAGAGCCTATTAGGCAACAGTCCATGGGGTCGCAAAGAGTCAGACACAACTGAGCGACTTCACTTTAAGGAGTGCAGGATCTGCACACACCCTAATCTTATCAACAACCTCGAACCATTGCTGCAAAACTGGTCACCAAATCCTCCCAGGTAGGATGCACGATTTAGAGGTGTGCAAGCCTGTTGTGTTCCCCTTTGTCTGGCAAAGCAAATAAGCTATTCTTCTCCACTTCACCTAACACTCTGTCTCTGAGATTCTATTTGACACCAGTGCACAGAGGCTGAGTTTTTGGCATGAAAGAGAAACACAAACATCATATGATATTGCTTGTATGTGGAATATTTTTTTTAAAATAGACAAATGAATTTATTTACAAAACGAAAAAAGCTCATAGACATAGAATACAAACACAGTTACTAAAGGAGAAGGTTGAAGTGGGTAGGGATAAATTAGGAGCTTGGGATTAATGTATACACACTTCTAGATGTAAAACAGATAACCAAGAAGAATGTACCGTATAGCACAAGGAACTATACTTAATATTTTATAATAACCTATAAGTGCAAAGAATCTGAAAAAATAGATGTTTGTATTCATATATTTATCATTGAATCACTGAGCTGGACGCCTGACACTGACACATCGTAAATCAACTCGTGTGTGTGTGTGTGTGTGTGTGTGTGTGTGTTCGTGTGTGTTAGTCACTCAGTCATGTTCGACTGTTTGCAACCCCCATGAACTGTAGCCCACCAGGCTCCTCTGTCCATTGTATTTTCCAGGCAAGAATACTTGAGTGGGTTGCCATGCCCTCCTCCAGGGAATCTTCCCGACTCAGGGATCAAGCCCAAGTCTCCCATATTGCAGGCAGACTCCTTACCATCTGAGCCACCAAGGAACTCCCAACTATACTTCAATTAAAAAGAGAAAGAGGGAGAAAAGCATCAAATTACATCATTTTTAGATGCAGTGTCGTCAATGAAAGCATTTGTGTTTCCTGCACAGACTGTGCCAAAACACTGTAGCCTGGTCTATAGACTTGGTGATTGATAGGTAGGTGGATAGATGATAGATATCAATGGTCAGGGTGGCTACCAACCTGCACAATACCACTGAGATAGGTGCTATGATCTCCATGCTTTAGCTAAGACCCAGGGAGGGTCAGCACCCAGCCTAAGTTCACACCATTAGGAAAAGACAGAACTAAGATCTGATCCAGGGCAGGATCTATTCCATGTTGTCTGGTTCCCTCTCAAGATATACCCAAAACAGAACTCATGCTTTGTATCATGGGAAGAGGTACTGGATTGCTACCAAGTTGAACTACAGTCTGCTGCTGCTGCTGCTGCTAAGTCGCTTCAGTCGTGTCTGACTCTGTGCAACCCCATAGACGGCAGCCTACCAGGCTCCCCCGTCCCTGGGATTCTCCAGACAAGAACACTGGAGTGGGTTGCCATTTCCTTCTCCAATGCATGAAAGTGAAAAGTCAAAGTGAAGTCGCTCAGTTGTATCCGACTCTTAGCGACCCCATGGACTTCAGCCTACCAGGTTCCTTCATCCATGGGATTTTCCAGGCAAGAGTACTGGAGTGGGGTGCCATTGCCTTCTCTGTGTGGCAGTTTAAGCCTGTTCAATTAATGAGTTAAACAAGGAAGCCATCAGTCTGATATACCTTCATGAAATGGCAACTTCATAAGTAAACTAGAACCTCAGCCCGTAGATGCCTCAAGGTTCTGAAATCTAAAGCTAAGGACAACCAATCAGAAAGTCAACTTTGACTCTCTCTACAACCAACCAATGATTCCCCATCTCTGCCTCCACATGTACCGTCTATGTACGTATGTTTCTTCTCTGGGGCCTCTGGGTGAAGGGCTGCTAACCATTTCCAGTTTGGTCCTGCCCAATTTGAATAGATTTTTGCTTAAAGAAACTAAAAAAAAAAAAAAATTTAGTGTGCCTTATTTCATCTTTCAATGGGCCCTAAAGGCACATGTTAAAAAATGATTAAAGAGACAGTTTTGGAGGAAGATGGGGGAGGAATTGGGAGATTGGGATTGACATATATACAGTATTGATGTTCATGCTCGGTGGCTTCAGCCGTGTCTGACTCTTTATGACCCCTGGTGGACTGTAGCCCACCAGGCTCCTCTGTCCATGGGATTTCCCAGGCAAGAATACTGAGTGGGTTGCCATTCCCTTCTCCAGGGAATCATCCCCACCCAGGAATCAAACTGGTGTCTCCTACATTGGTAGGCAGAGTCTTTACAGCTGAGACAACAGGGAAGCTCATACTCTTATTGATATTATGTGTAAAATAGGTAACTAATGAGAACCTACTGTGTAGCTCAGGAAACTCTACTCAATGCTCTGCAGTGACCTAAATGGGAAGGAAATCCAGAAAAAGAGGGGATATGTGTATATACCTATGGCTGATTCACTTTGCTGTATAGCAGAAACCAACACAACATCGTAAAGCAGCTACACTCCTATGAAATTAAAAAAAAAAAGGAAAAGAAGATAACTTAGGTGATACGAGCAAACCTGCTTAACCCTTTGTGAAGCGGACGGTCTCCATTAGGAAAATGACAAAATGGGGCAGAAGGCAGGAGGCTTGTACATAATAATGGATAAAAGCCAAGGGCCTGAGTGTAGAAGAACCCAGTGCGGGCTTGGCGCTGGGGAGTGGCCGCCTTGAGACACCGTGTTTCTGGTCAAGCAGTGCATGTAAAGGCCACCAGGTTTATCTGTTTCCACGTGCTGACATGGTCCCCCCAGGGCCAGAGCATTTCCATTTGGGGCCTGGTCATGTCAACAATTCCGAAAGCTGCAGAGATCAGTGGTCAGCTTGGCCCTCCCAGCGAGGGGTTTGGAGGTTCCAGGGGGACTCACGTTATCTTCCCCTGTGAGGGCCAAGCCAGATGCCTGGGAGCACAGCCGGGTTATAGTCTCTGCCTAACTTTCCCAAAGTTTTTCCTGAAATTCCTGTTCATCCTGCGTGTCCACCACTAAGCAACCATTAAAAAAACAAAAAAACTTTTATCAAGATGGGAATTTTCTTATAAACTTTATGGTTTACTGACTTTGTAATACATTATTTTTTCTACTGCAACCTGTCCCTGACATTCATTCAGTAAATATTTATGTGTCTGTATGTATGAGCACAGTCGCTCAGTCTTTTCCGCCTCTTTGTGGCCTAGTGGACTGCAGCCCGCCAGGCTTCTCTGTCCATGGAGTTTTCCAGGCAAGAATACAGGAGTGGGTTACCACTTATTGCTGACCCAGATCTTCCTGAACTAGATATTGAACCCGCGTCTCTTCCTTTTCTTGCATTGGCAGGCAGATTCTTTACTGCTTAGGGCCACCTGGGAAGCCCCAGAGTAAATACTTATTGACCATCTACTACCTGCTGTGGAGAAGGAAGTGACAACTCACTCCAATATTCTTGCCTGGAGAATCCCACAGACAGAGGAGCCTGATGGGCTACAGTCCATGAGGTTGAAAAGAGTCAGAAACAACTAAAGTGATTTAGCACGCACACACCCAATGAGTGAATTGACGTAAGGAGAAACAGAACAAGCATCATTAAGAAGCCTACATGTTCTCATTCACTGTATTATACCACTGGGAAAAACATAGTGTATCTGACTTGGTAGATCTAGAATGCTCTTATGAAAATGCTAAATTCAGTATGTGGTCTGAGCCCTTAGGATACACAGAAGATGGGCATTAACTTGATCAGACAAAAACAAAAGCAAAGCTTCTCATATTACATATCCCCACAATACTGACCCGGTGCAGAAAGCCTGACATCAGGGTATTAGATGAGTGACTGTCCCCAATTGTAAGTGATACAGATGAGGGAATGTCACCTGTGAGAATGTCCAGTTCTTGGGGGCTTCCCTGATTGTCCAGTGGTTAAGAATCTGCCATCCAATGCAGTGGGTGCTGGTTCAATTCCTGGTCAGAGAGCTAAGATCCCACTTGCAGCGGCGCAACCGAGCCTACACGTCACGACTGTTGAACCCACGGGCTCTGGAGCCCATGAACCACAGCAAGAGAAGACTTTAAGCCACAACTAGAGAAAGCCCAGAGCCACAGTGAAGACCCATCGCAGCCAGAAACAAGTCCAGAGACATAAGCCTATGTAAAGGCCATTTCAATAGAAATAAGTCAATAGTTCTTTCAACCACCAATATTTAACATTAGCATTAAACATAGTGTAAAATTAGTTATGTATTCTAACTTTCAGCTAGGTCATTGCTCTAGATTTTATAGCAATGACTTTTTTTTTTTTAAGTTGTCATTCATATTGAGCCCTCTCACGAGACAGTAATTACAGGCTCAGGTTTTTTTTTTTTCCATCTATGCTTAATTATAGCACAGCTTTAAAAGCAAGCTTCCCCGATGGCTCAGTAGGGTAAGGAATCCACCTGCAATCACAGGAGACACAAGAGATTCAGGTTGGGAAGATCCCCTGGAGGAGGAAATGACAACCCACTCTAGTATTCTTGCCTGGAGAATCCCATGGACAGAGGAGCCTGGCGGGCTACAGTCCAATGGGTCACAAAGACATGACTAAGTGACTAAATTTAGTTTTTTCAGTTTAATCTTTTACAAGCAAAGTTTTGAAAATCTGAAAAGGGAAATGTGAAAATGAGTTATTTTGTAGAATACAGTGCATTAAATGTTACCTTAAACTTACTCCAAAGTCTCAGTAAGCATGGTAAAATATTTAACAATTCAAATTTATGATGGCCATAAAAGCCTTATCAACCAAATTATTTTATGATATCAAAAAATGTCCAAAGAGAAACAAGGAACTCAAATCTTAAAATAAAGGTCCTTTAGTTGAAGCTGTTTGTTGAAAGAATAAACTTCAAATCTCTGGAGCTACTCTTCCTAATTCTAATAACAACTCATTTATTTCTCTTGCAGAGCCCCCTTCCCTTGTCCCCAGAAGCCCCTGTACCTTGTCCCCATGTGGCTGATTTTACATTTTTACAGTCTAAAATGGGGACAGACCACCGTGAGAGATCAGAGAGGCTGTGGATGAACATAACAGGTCTTGTGCACCAGCTTAGGGATGCCCAACAATTCCCTGGACCCCAATCAGCTGGTGCAGGGGTTGGGGGCTGTGGGGACACCACCTTCCCCTCCAGGTGGTGAAGTCTTTGCTTGCACAATCCCTGGCTCATCAAGTGAAGGACACCATATGGACTTTTCTGTTTCCTCTCTGTTTGTGTTATCGGTCTTTGATGGAGTCCAGTGACTCACTCCCAATGCAGTCAGGACTTTCTACATCTTGATAACACCTAGATGACTAATGCCTACAACACCTGGGGAGCTCAGAGAGGGCACTGTTTGTTCAGACCACACTCCCTCCAAGGGCCTGTCCTTCCAGGAATTGAAATCAAATGGTGGCAATTAGCAGCTATGTCCCCACAGTCCCTGAATGAGAGGGGCTGATCCATTAAGCCGACTTGGGGCCTCCTGGGACCGAAGTCGAGGTGTGTCAAATACACCTGTCCAGGACATAAGATGCTCTTCTAAGTGTGACCAGCTGACACAGAGCAGCTCATTACCTCTCCTCCTTCCATCAAGATTCGGCTTAAACCACCTCTGTTCCATTCATCAAAGGGAATAATTACTGTTAATGTAATGACTCCTCTTACTGTACACAAGGCTACACCTAAAATACACAGGCTTTTCAGAAAGCACAAAAGAACATTGTGCAAACCGGAGCCCAGTGAGACGGATGGCCTAGTAAACAGCTGTGACAGCTGTGCTCCGAGGGCCTGGATGGCTTACCTTGCACTGTGGGTGGCCATTGCGTTGGTACCTTATTTATTTCAAAAGTTGTGCCTTCATTTTGAGTGTGATTAAGTACCTAGGCTTTTGCATTTCATCAAAATGATCAAGCAACAAATAAACCTTCTGCTGGGGACAGAATCTTGGGCTAAGGTAAGAAGTTGTGCATCCAGTCCTCAGTAAGAGTTACTGATCAGCTGTGAGACCTCAGAAACTCACACTGGGACCCTGTTTTCTCATTTGAAATGAGACTGGAATACACCTGAGTGGTGGTTCTCAAAGTGTGTTCCAGGGTGGCTATGGGTCCCTGAGCCTTTTCCCTGGCATCTGTGAAGTCAAAATTTACATAAATAATTGTTTCACTCTCAATCTTTCACAAATGTCTAGTAGAGCTTTTCAGAGGCTTCATGACACGTGATATTGTAAGGGTTTGAATTCAGAAGCAGATGAGAAAGTCCAACTGTCTTCCGTTAAGCCAGACATTGAGAAGATTCTCAAAAGTGTAAAACAATTGCATGTTTCATACTAATTTTTTGTTGTTTTAGAAGATAGAGTCACCTTTTATTAAGAATTGTTATTCAAACGATCATATAATAGGTTTATTGTCATTTTAAAATAAATATTTTCAACACTTTTCTGCTTGATTTTTAATGTGGTAAAAATGTATAGGATCCACATAAATGAGAAATTTTAGAATGTAGAGGTATCCTGAGATAAGAAGATTTGACACCCAAGGCACTAGATCTTAATGGTCCTTTGTCACTCATAATTCGGGTTTCCTTGCCTTGTAGTCCTTTCTTTTCTCTTTACCAATCATGCACTTATGGTCATTTTATTTATTTATATATTTTTGGCTGCCCCACATGTGGGATCTCAGTTCTCTGACCAGGGATCAAACCTGTGCCCCCTGCCCTGGAAGCCCAGAGTCTTAACCAGTGGACCATCAGGCAAGTTCTGCACTTAAGGTCATTTTAATTACTAAACACTTCACTTCCTTGTTATGCTTCTTATTTGTCATGTGTATTTCCTTGCTCTTACATAAACTTCATGAGGGCTGAGATATCTATCAATTTTGTTCATTAATGTATCCCAAGTTGCCTAAAACTGGGGCTAGCACATGGCAGGCACCTGACAGACAGCTCTGGATGGGAGGAAGAGGGGAGGGAAAGGAGACAGGGGGAATAACCCTTCCAGGATATGTGTAGTTGATGAGACAGGTGGCATTATCTCTGTTTTATGGGAGAAACTCTGGCATTGGAAGTGAAAGGCCCTATTTAAGACACCATGGTGATTGGCAAAGCCCGAACTTCTTTTCATCACTTCTTCTGTCCCAGGGCTCTATAATCTGACCCTGGAAAGCAGCTCCTTCCCCAGTAGAGCCGAGGGGTATCTCAGCCCCCTGGAGTTGGTATTCACAGAGACCCTGGGTCCCATTGACCCTGAAAGATGCTTGGGTCCCCAGGAGAGAACTCAGAGCCCTTTGGAAGAGCTCAGCAGGAAGGCTCGAATCCACATGGTGTGAACAGATCCAGGCCTTGAAATCTACTGAGAGCCTTCCGAGTTCAGTGCAGCGACACTGGCCAGGCCCCATTCACCAGCCCTGGCGTTTGTGCCCTCTGAGGACCACCTGCAGCTTCGGTTCCTAATAAGTCCATGACTCAGTAAGCACAGCCACAGACCAGGTCTGGCTGCCTCTTCTGGAAACCTTTGGGAAGGAAGGGATCATCTTGCAATCAGCCAGCCAGGATCCTGATACCCACAGAACTGGTGGAGCCCATTTCAACCTCAGCCTCCCCAGCCTGCAAGTGCCTGCCTGCGACCCCTGTAAAAGATCCTGGTGCTCCCTTCACCCAAGGAGGCTCGGTGGAAGGGGACTCTCCGGGACCGTAAGGAACTTTAGTGTCTCTGGGGAGAAACAGGCAATACTGACCATTACAGCCCAGGAATTAAGATCCAGGAGTCGGCTCAGAGATCCAGTGAGGCTACTATAAGGACTGTGTGCAAAATAGCCGAGCTCTCATGACTCAATTACCTCCTAAGTCGCCCACCTCCAA
Organism: Bos mutus; assembly: GCF_027580195.1. Lineage (NCBI taxonomy): Eukaryota > Metazoa > Chordata > Mammalia > Artiodactyla > Bovidae > Bos > Bos mutus. The sequence goes on along the minus strand of NC_091617.1, from coordinate 149,527,429 downwards.
ATACTATCTCATGGGGGACTGGGTTTCGGCGAATGAATCTGGGGGCTACACAGACACTCAGACCATAGCAACGATGATTCAGAAAGCCCTCAGTGCATTTCAATTTACTCCTCTCTGTCTTTCCCTACTCTTGGCTGGACCTTGAGGCTCATGGGGTAGGTGGGAGGGTTAGTGGGAGAGGAGGCTGGCAGTGCAAACAAAAGTCATGCCAAGCTGTTTAGATTTCATTTTAAGAGCAGTGCTCCAATACTTTGGCCACCTAATGTGAAGAGTTGACTCATTGGAAAAGACTGGGAAAGACTGAGGGCAGAAGGAGAAGAGGCTGGCAGAGGATAAGCTAGTTGGATGGCATCACCAACTCAACAGACATGAGTCTGAGCAAACTCCAGGAGGTGGTGAAAGACAGGCAAGACTAGTGTGCTGCAGTCCATGGGGTCAAAAAGAGTCAGACTTAGTGACAGAACAGCAACAAGAGCAGTGCATAACATATATTAGCACAACTATATGGAATCTAGGGAAACGGTATAGATTAACTTATGTGCAAAGCAGAAATAGAGACACAGACATAGAAAACAAACGTTTGGCTCTCAAGGGGGTAAGAGCTACCCTGGTGACTCAGTGGTAAAGAATCTGCTTGCAATGCAGGAGATGAGGGCTCAAGATGAGGGTTCGATCCCTAGGTCTGGAAGATCCCCTGGAGAAGGAAAGGGCAACCCACTCCAGTATTCTTGCCTAGGAAATCCCATGGGCAGAGAAGCCTTGGAGGCTACAGTCCATGGGGTTACAAGAGTTGGACACGACTTAACAACTAACCCACCACCACCAAGGTGGGGACAGAGGGAGGGAGGGATTGGGAGATCCGGATTGGCATGTATACCCTGTGTATAAAAGAGATAACTAATGAGAACCGACTGTAGAGCTCAGGGGACTCCACTCAATGCTCTGTGGTGACCTGAATGGGAAGGAAATGCAAAAAAAAAAAAAAGATATATGTATAGGTACAACTGATTCACTTTGCTGTACAGAAGAAGCTAAAACAACATTGGAAAGCAACTATACTAAAAAAAAAAAGAGAGAGAGAGAGAGCGAGCAGAGCAGGGGAATAACATAACCAGACCAACAGGTGAGGAAGCACAGCACATTGGGCTGCCTGGTGTAGTACTGACTGAGAGGAAGGTGTCAGAGGGAGGGCACCTGATTGGAAATGATCTGGCTGATGCTATGGTGCTCATCCCTGTTAGATCAGTAAGAATCAGAAGAAGAGACTGAGTGTTAGGGAAATTTCAGAGCTAGAATCCACAGTTTCAGTTCCAGATGGATTTGGAGAGAGCAAGAGATAGAAGAGGTTGAGGAATATCCCTGAGCAGCAGGGAAATAGCCTGGGGGAGGGACATACCTCAGGGACGGATTTATTGACAATTGAGCCTAAGTCCCAACATCACTGAGCCATCAAACCCACCTTGGACCATCTTCCCTGAGTGTTTTGCCAGGGAAGAATATGTTGCTATCTCACTTTAACTCCTGTATTTGTTGTATCATGTTTCTGACACATTTAAGTGTTCTCTTATGTGAAAGAGGAGAGTGAAAAAGCTGGCTTAAAACTCAACATTCAAAAAACTTAAGATCATGGCATCCGGTCCCATCACTTCACAGCAAATAGATGGGGAAACAATGGAAACACTGAGAGACTTTATTTTGGGGGGCTCCAAAATCACTGCAGTTGGTGATTGCAGCCATGAAATTAAAAGACGCTTGCTCCTTGGAAGGAAAGCTATGGCAAACCTAGATAGCATAATGAATAGCAGAGACATTACTTTGCTGACAAAGGTTCTTATGGTCAAAGCTATGGCTTTTGCAGTAGTCATGTATGGATGTGAGAGTTGGACCATAACAGGGCTGAGTTCTGATGAATTGATGCTTTTGAACTGTGGTGTTAGAGAAGACTCTTGAGAGTCCCTTCGACAGCAAGGAGATCAAACCAGTCAATCTTAAAGAAAGTCAGTTCTGAATATTCATTGGAAGGACTGATGCTGAAACCGAAGCTCCAATACTTCCTCAACCTGATGTGAAGAGCTGACACATTTGAAAAGACCCTAATGCTGGGAAAGATTGAAGACAGGAGGAGAAGGGGACAAGAGGATGAGATGGTTGGATGGGATCATTGGCTCAATGGACATGAGTTTTGAGCAAACTCTGGTGGATTCTTTGCCACTGAACTGCTAGAATTTCATAAAAGCAGGTTACATTGGTGGGAACTGATGGGCTTACTCAGTTCAGTTCAGTCGCTCAGTAATGTCCTACTCTGCAACCCTGCAGACTGTAGGACTCCAGGCCTCCCTGTCCATCGCCAACTCCCAGAGTCCACCCAAACTCATGTCCATTGAGTCAGTGATGCCATCCAACCATCTTATCCTCTGTCGTCCCCTTCTCCTCCTGCCTTCAATCTTTCCCAGCATCAGGGTCTTTTCAAATGAGTCAGTTCTTCACATCAGGTGGCCAAAATATTGGAGTTTCAGCTTCAACATCAGGCCTTCCAATGAATATTCAGGACTGATTTCCTTTAGGATGGACTGGTTGGACCTCCTTGCAGTTCAAGGGACTCTTAAGAGTTTTCTCCAACACCACAGTTCAAAAGCATTAGTTCTTCAGTGCTAGAAAGCTTTCTTTATAGTCCAACTCTCACATCCATACATGACTACTGAAAAAACCATAGCCTTGACTCAATGGACCATTGTTGGCAAAGTAATGTCTCTGCTTTTTAATATACTGTCTAGGTTGGTCATAACTTTCCTGCCAAGAGTAAGCATCTTTTAATTTCATGGCTGCAATCATCATCTGCTGTGATTTGGAGCCCCCACGGGCTCAATAAAGGACAGAAATGGTATGGACCTAACAGAAGCAGAAGATATTAAGAAGAGATGGCAAGAATACACAGAAGAACTGTACAAAAAAGATCTTCACAACTTAGATAATCACGATGGTGTGATCATTCACCTAGAGCCAGACATCCTGGAATGTGAAGTCAAGTGGGCCTTAGAAAGCATCACTACGAACAAAGCTAGTGGAAGTGATGGAATTCCAGTTGAACTATTTCAAATCCTGAAAGATGATGCTATGAAAGTGCTGCACTCAATATGCCAGCCAATTTGGAAAACTCAGCTGTGGCCACAGGACTGGAAAAGGTCAGTTTTCATTCCAATCCCAAAGAAAGGCAATGCCAAAGAATGCTCAAACTACCGCACAATTGCACTCATCTCACACGCTAGTAAAGTAATGCTCAAAATTCTCCATGCCAGGCTTTAGCAATACATGAACCGTGAACTTCCAGATGTTCAAGCCGGTTTTAGAAAAGGCAGAGGAACCAGAGATCAAATTGCCAACATCCGCTGAATCATGGAAAAAGCAAGAGAGTTCCAGAAAAACATCTATTTCTGCTTTATTGACTACGCCAAAGCCTTTGATTGTGTGGACCACAACAAACTGTGGAAAATTCTGAAAGAGATGGGAATACCAGACCACCTGATCTGCCTCTTCATAAATCTGTATGCGGGTCAGGAAGCAACAGTTAGAACTGGACATGGAACAACAGACTGGTTCCAAATAGGAAAAGGAGTACGTCAAGGCTGTATATTGTCACCCTGCTTATTTAACTTATATGCAGAGTACATCATGAGAAATCCTGGACTGGAAGAAACACAAGCTGGAATCAAGATTGCTGGGAGAAATATCAATAACCTCAGATATGCAGATGACACCACCCTTATGGCAGAAAGTGAAGAGGAACTCAAAAGCCTCTTGATGAAAGTGAAAGTGGAGAGTGAAAAAGTTGGCTTAAAGCTCAACATTCAGAAAACGAAGACCATGGCATCCTGTCTCATCACTTCATGGGAAATAGATGGGGAAACAGTGGAAACAGTGTCAGACTTTATTTTTCTGGGCTCCAAAATCACTGCAGATGGTGACTGTAGCCATGAAATTAAAAGACGCTTACTCCTTGGAAGGAAAGTTATGACCAACCTAGATAGCATATTCAAAAGCAGAGACATTACATTGCCAACAAAGGTCTGTCTAGTCAAGGCTATGGTTTTTCCTGTGGTCATGTATGGATGTGAGAGTTGGACTGTGAAGAAGGCTGAGCACCGAAGAACTGATGCTTTTGCACTGTGGTGTTGGAGAAGACTCTTGAGAGTCCCTTGGACTGCAAGGAGATCCAACCAGTCCATTCTGAAGGAGATCAGCCCTGGGATTTCTTTGGAAGGAATGATGCTAAAGCTGAAACTCCAGTACTTTGGCCACCTCATATGACGAGTTGACTCATTGGAAAAGACTCTGATGGTGGGAGGGATTGGGGGCAGGAGGAGAAGGGGACGACAGAGGATGAAATGGCTGTATGGCATCACTGACTCGATGGATGTGAGTCTGGGTGAACTCCGGGAGTTGGTGATGGACAGGGAGGCCTGGCGTGCTGCGATTCATGGGGTTGCAAAGAGTAGGACACGACTGAGCAACTGAACTGAAGTGAAAATATAACGTCTGCCATTGTTTCCATTGTTTCCCCATCTATTTGCCATGAAGTGATGGGGCCGGATGCCATGATCTTAGTTTTCTGAATGTTGAGCTTTAAGCCAACTTTTTCACTCTCCTCTTTCACTTTCATCAAGAAGCTTGTTAGTTCTTTTTCACTTTCTGCCATAAGGGTGGGGTCATCTGAATATCTGAGGTTATTGGTATTTCTCCCAGCAATCTTGATTCCAGCTTACTGGAAAAGCAGAAAAGGCAAGTGTGACAGATGTTATTTGTTCATCAGTAGGATATTTCACTCAATGTCTTAGATCTTCCAGGGCAGTTATACAAAAAGAGTTAATCATCCCTAAGTTATTGTCACCCAGAGGGAGAGTCCTAGTGACATACCAACTGACTCTTAGTCACTGTTTGTTCAAGGACTTCCTTATCAAGGTAATAGGTGACTCAAAGTTGTTAGTAATGGAAGATAGGAAGGCTTGGGAGTCATAAAGATCTGAGAGACAGGAATGGTGCCTTGAATTCAGCCAGATTCAGTCATGGATTCATGCACCGATTTATTCATTCATTCACTGAAGGCATATTCATCAACACTTAGAACACATCAGAGGTTGTCAAAGGTGCTGGGACATAGCAATGAACAAAACGGACAAGGGTTCTGCTCTCCCTGAGCTTGTGATTTAGTTCATAGCAGAAGCTCTGTCCTGGAGACCAGAGGCAAAGGAAGGAGGAGAGTCCGGTGCACAGAAGGACAGGGACCAAGGATTTCTCAGGACCCAGCGGTGACCCTGGCCAATCTCCACCAGACCACAGGGCTCCCTCTTGGTGTATCTTTAGCTCCTGTCCAAAAGTCTACGGGGCTAGACCAGTTCTCTTCCTGACTCAGGAACAGGGACTGGATCGGATTCCAAAGCTGAGGGGCTCAGAGACCCCAACAAGGAGAAACTAGGAACAGGAGAACTAAAGACAACCTTCTCGTTTTCTTCTAATCTTCAGGCCATTGATCCCTTCACACCATTATCAACTTGTAATTGATCTGAATTCTAAGCTCTTATTCTTTTTATTTTAATGATTTTTTTCACATAAATAGGAGATGGTGCCTCACCTCTAAGACTGTACTTAAGATTTCAACGTGTAGTTATCACCCTAAATACACATTGGCCCCACTGGCTAGAGTGTTCAAGAAAGCAGTTTCATAAACCTCCTTTTCTCGTTTTCTTGTAGAGAAGGTCAGAGATCCAAGTCACTGCCTAATTCAGCTTTTTTTACTCTTTATCCTGTTTTCAATGTACTCAAAACTTTCTTACTCCTACTAAGGCCCTTCACTTTCTTAGAAAGCTTCCCATCCCTTAACTTCATCCCTGGTGGTTTTTTCTCTCCTTTCAGTATCTTGTCTCAGAAAAAAAGGTTGCAAGAGTTTCCTGTGGCTTCTGTACCACAAACTCAGTGGCTTGAAAAAGTAGACGTTAATTCTCTGACAGGTCTGGTGGCTGGAAGTCCAAGATCAAGGTGTCGGCAACTTCTGTGACTTGGAGCAAGTCATTTAAACTGGAAATAGTACTGCTATCCAAAATAAGTAATTTCATAGAAAGTAAGCCTAGGAAAATCATAAAGTACTATGTAAACACAAGGTCTGCCACTGTTCTGGTTTTCATTGTTTCAGCTATATACTATAAATGACCACTGAACAACTAAAAACTGAGCTAACATATAACCCAACAATCCTGCTCCCAGGCATATACTGGGCAAAATTCAAATTCAAAAAATACATGCACCCTAATGTTCATTGCAGCACTATTTACAACAGCCAAGACAAGGAAGCAGCCTAAATGTCTATCAATACAGGAATGGTTAAAGAAGAGTAGTATATACATACAATGGAATACTACTCAGTCATAAAGAAGAATAAAATAATGCCATCTTGGCAACATGGATGAACCTAGAGATTACCATACTAAGTGAAGTCAAAGAAAGAATACCATTCACTTCCTATGTGAAATCTTAAAAATGATATAAGTGAGCTTATTTACATAACAGAAACAGACTTGCAGACTTCAAAAAGAAACTTATGCTTACCAACAGAGGAAAGATGGGGCATGGGAAGGATAAATTAGAAGTTTGGGATTAACGCCTACACACTACCGTATTTACAACAGATAGCCAACAACGGCCTACTGTACAGCACAGGGAACTCTACTCAATAATCTGCAATAATGTAAATGCTAAAAAAAATTTGAAAAAGAACAGACACATGTATATGTATTAATATCAATATAAACGAATCACTTTGCTGTTACACCTGAAACTAACTCAACACTGTAAATCAACTAAACTCCAATATAAAATAAAATTTTAAAAAATGAAAGACTTCACATAATGTATTTATCTCTTTTTATTGGTAAAACTTGTAACAGCTGCATCCATATGTACAAACTAACATTATACTTGTTCCTCAGAAAGGCGGCAAAAATTCCCTGGAATTCATGGGTGTCGTTTACCCAACAAATATGTATTGAGTGCCATGTTAGGAATTGTTCTGCAGAAAAGTAGTGCCTGAAATGGATACAACCCCACCCTGCTGAAATAGAATTCATGCAGGGGAGAAGAAGAGTTGTTCTATCACTCAGTCATGCCCAACTCTGAGACCCCATGGACTGCAGCACGCCAGGCCTCCCTGTCCATCATCAACTCCCAGAGTTTACTCAGACTCATGTCCTTCGAGTCAGTGATGCCATCCAACCATTTCATCCTCTGTTGTCCCCTTCTCCTCCTACCCTCAATCTTTCCCAGCATCAGCGTCTTTTCCAATGAGTTGGCTCTTTGCATCAGGTGGCCAAAGTACTGGAGCTTCAGCTTCAGTATCAGTCCTTCCTATGAATATTCAGGGAGAGTGAACAGGGTGAAAAAGAAAATGTCAAAGGAAAATTACATAATGACAAGGGCTTTAGGGAAAAAAAAAGTCAGGCTGTGTTAGATGAAAAATGGATTAAATTTTAGACGTGGGAAGAGGTTTCCCAGGAGAGGGAGGATCCTGTCTGATGTTTGGGGGAGGCCAGCTGGTGCCCTGAGGACCAGGAGGACTGGGGCAAGAGGAGACATCTGAGAGATGGAGGCCTCAGAGTGGGGAGGGGAAATCGGAGGGCCTCAAGCTCTTCCTCTGAGTCACCCTGGGCCACTGGAGGGCTTCAGCTGAGGAGAGAGGGTCTGACAGATGTTTTAACAGGATCCCTCTGGATGCTGTTTTGAGAACAAATACAGTGTTTAAAAGCCTTTAGAAATAAGTATTCAAATGTGCAAGTCACACTGACAAATCATTTTTAAAATGTCAAATTGTATTTGCAGCCAATTAAGCCAACTATGCTCCATTCCCCATGGGGGCTTGGTGTGCAGTGATTGCAAATGTCAGGTAGTATATGCAGCCTGTTGCCTGTGTGGGTTGCCCTAAGGGACCTTGGAAACAGCCCTTTCCAGGGGACACTCATGACTGGCCTGCCACCCTCAATCCAGGCTGCAGATAGGTATCTGCGATGCCTTTGGAAAGGCCCAGGGCACAGTGGCCAGGGCCCACACCGGCCAAGTCATAAAGTCCATCCACACCAAGCTGCAGAACAAGGAGCATGCGACTGAGGCCCTTCACAAGGCCAAGTTCAAGTTCCCTGGCTGACGGAAGGTCCACATCTCCAAGAAGCGGGGATTTGCTAAATTTAACGTGGATGAATCTGAAACATGGTGGCGGAAAAGCGGCTCATCCCGGATGGCTGAGGGGCCAAAGTGAAAAGTGAAGTTGCTCAGCTGTGTCTGACTCTCTGCGACCTCATGGGCTGTAGCCTGCCAGGCTCCTCCGTCCATGGGGTTTTCCAGGCAAGAGTACAGAAGTGGGTTGCCATTTCCTTCTGCAGGGGATCTTCCCAACCCAGGGACTGAACCCGGGTCTACCCACAGTATAGGCAGACGCTTTACCATCTGAGCCACCAGGGAAGATACGAGGGATCAAATACACCCCTAATTATGGCCCCCCGGACCAGTGGTGGGCCTGCACTCATGAGAGCTTGGTGCTTTCCCCTGCTCACTCACGCTTACCAACAAATCCTACTTCCCTGTCAAAATAAAATGTCAAATTGTGCCAATTGTACCTCAATAAAACTGAAATGAATGAAGGAAGGAATGAGTGAGTGAATGGATGAGCAAAATGTCAATTTTTTTTTTTAAGTAAACCAGATCAGGTGGTTCTTTCAGAGAAATAGTTCACTCTTTTTTCTATACAAACACCAAAGTGAAAATAAAGCAACAAGAGACAAGCAGCTAGTTTCCTCAAATATTCTTCTCCCTCGTTATCAAGTGTGTTGAAGCTCAGAGAGGGAAGGGCTTCATTGATCTCCTCTCCTCTCCCCAGTGAGGAAGACCCAGCTGTTCCTAAGGTGGCCCTCTGCCGTGACAGCCACCGTGGGAGAAAAACAAAGGAGGCCTGAACGCAGCCCTGTGACGGACCGTCTGGCACAGCCCAGGGCACCTCCTACCCACCTGGCTTTGCGTCTTCCTCTGCTGCCCAAGCTGGTCCAGGAAAAGAGCATCACTGGTCAGCCCTCTCTTGGCGTTAAAGATGCTATAAGCCTCAATCACAAGCCAGACGTTTCACAGATAGCTGCCAACAGAAACCAAACAATTGGATATAATAAAATATATATGGGTCATAAAGAAAAATGAAATGCTGACACAGGTTACAACCTGGATGATCCTTGAGAAGAGTAGGCTGAGTGAGAGAAGCCAATCACAAAAGACGCTTGCTCCTTGGAAGAAAAGCTATTACAACAAACCCAGACAGTGTATTAAAAAGCAGAGATCATCACTTTGCTGACAAAGGTTCGTATAGTCAAAGTTACGGTCTTTCCAGTTGTCGTGGACGGATGTGAGAGTTGGACCATAAAGAAGCTGAGTGGGGAAGAATTGATGCTTTCAAACTGTGGTGTTGGGGGAGCCTCTTGAGAGTCCCTTGGACTGCAGGGAGATCAAACTAGTCAATCCTAAAGGAGATCAACCCTGAATATTCATTGGAAGCACTGATGCTGAAGCTGAAGCTCCAACACTTTGGCCACCTGATGGGAAGAGCTGACTCATTAGGAAAGACCCTGATGCTGGGAAAGATTGAGGGCAGGAGGAGAAGGGGACCGTAGAGGGTGAGATGGTTGGATGGCATCACAGATTCAATGGACGTGAGTTTTGAGCAAACTCTGGGAGATAGCTAAGGACAGAGAAGCTTTGTGTGCTGCAGTCCACGGCGGTCACAAAGAGTGACTGAGCGACTGAACAACAAAACAAAAAATGGTACACCTCTGTTCATGGGAAAAGCATAGAATAGGCAGGCAGAAAGCAGATCAGTGATTACACAGGGCTAGCAGGGGAGAGAAGGGCTGATGGGATGATGGCTAATGGAAACAGAGCTTCTTTCTGAGGTGATAAAAATGTCTTAAATGTGACTGGGGTGACAGCTGCACATATTTGTGAATATTTCTAAAACCACTGAACCATATACTTTCAGTTCAGTTCAGTCGCTCAGTCGTGTCCGACTCTTTGCGACCCCATGAATTGCGGCACGCCAGGCCTCCCTGTCCATCACCAACTCCAGAGTTCACTTAGACTCACGTCCATCAGGTCAGTGATGCCATCCAGCCATCTCATCCTCTCATCCCCTTCTCCTCCTGCCCCCAATCCCTTCCAGCATCAGAATCTTTTCCAATGAGTCAACTCTTCGCATGAGGTGGTACTGGAGTTTCAGCTTTAGCATCATTCCTTCCAAACAAATCCCAGGGCTGATCTCCTTCAGAGTGGATTGGTTGGATCTCCTTGCAGTTCAAGGGACTCTCAAGAGTCTTCTCCAACACCACAGTTCAAAAGCATCAATTCTTCGGCCCTCAGCCTTCTTCACAGTCCAACCCTCACATCCATACATGACCACTGGAAAAACCATAGCCTTGACTAGATGGACCTTTGTTGGCAAAGTAATGTCTCTGCTTTTGAATATGCTATCTAGGTTGGTCATAACTTTTCTTCCAAGGAATAAATAGCTTTTAATTTCATGGCTGCAGTCACCACCTGCAGCGATTTTGGAGCCCCCCAAAATAAAGTCTGACACTGTTTCCACTGTTTCCCCATCTATTTCCCATGAAGTGATGGGACAGGATGCCATGGTCTTTGTTTTTTGAATGTTGAGCTTTGGGCCAACTTTTTCACTCTCCTCTTTAACTCTCATCAAGAGGCTTTTTAGTTCCTCTTCACTTTCTGCCATAGGGTGGTGTCATCTGCATATCTGAGGTTATTGATATTTCTCCCGGCAATCTTGATTCCAGCTTGTGCTTTTTTCAGCCCAGTGTTTCTCATGATGTACTATGCATATAAGTTAAATAAACAGGGTGACAATATGCAGCCTTGACATCCTCCTTTCCCTATTTGGAACCAGTCTGTTGTTACATGTCCAGTTCTAACTGTTGCTTCCTGACCTGCATATAGGTTTCTCAAGAGGCAGGTCAGGTGGTCTGGTATTCCCATCTCTTTCAGAATTTTCCACAGTTTGTTGTGATCCACACAATCAAAGGCTTTGGTGTAGTCAATAAAGCAGAAATAGATGTTTTTCTGGAACTCTCTTCCTTTTTCCATGATTCAGCGGATGTTGGCAATTTGATCTCTGGTTCCTCTGCCTTTTCTAAAACCAGCTTGAACATCTGGAATTCATGGTTCACGTATTGCTGAAGCCTGGCTTGGAGAATTTTGATCATTACTTTACTAGCGTGTTTTAGAAAAGGCAGAGGAACCAGAGATCAAATTGCCAACATCCGCTGAATCATGGAAAAAGGAAGAGAGTTCCAGAAAAACATCTATTTCTGCTTTATTGACTACGCCAAAGCCTTTGACTGTGTGGATCACAATAAACTGTGGAAAATTCTGAAAGAGATGGGAATACCAGACCATCTGATCTGCCTCTTGAGAAATCTGTATGCAGGTCAGGAAGCAACAGTTAGAACTGGACATGTAACAACAGACTGGTTCCAAATAGGAAAAGGAGCACATCAAGGCTGTATATTGTCACCCTGTTTATTTAACTTATATGCAGAGTACATCATGAGAAATGCTGGACTGGAAGAAACACAAGCTGGAATCAAGATTGCTGGGAGAAATATCAATAACCTCAGATATGCAGATGACACCACCCTTATGGCAGAAAGTGAAGAGGAACTACAAAGCCTCTTGATGAAGGTGAAAGTGGAGAGTGAAAAAGTTGGCTTAAAGCTCAACATTCAAAAAACGAAGATCATGGATGGCATCCTGTCCCATCACTTCATGGGAAATAGATGGGGAAACAGTGGAAACGGTGTCAGACTTTATTTTTCTGGGCTCCAAAATCACTGCAAATGGTGACTGCTGCCATGAAATTAAAAGACACTTATTCCTTGGAAGGAAAGTTATGACCAACCTAGATAGCATATTCAAAAGCAGAGACATTACTTGGCCAACAAAGGTCCGTCTAGTCAAGGCTATGGTTTTTCCTGTGGTCACGCATGGATGTGAAAGTTGGACTGTGAAGAAGGCTGAGGGCTGAAGAATTGATGCTTTTGAACTGTGGTGTTGGAGAAGACTCTTGAGAGTCCCTTGGACTGCAAGGAGATCCAACCAGTCCATTCTGAAGGAGATCAGCTCTGGGATTTCTTTGGAAGGAATGATGCTAAAGCTGAAACTCCAGTACTTTGGCCACCTCATGCGAAGAGTTGACTCATTGGAAAAGACTCTGATGCTGGGAGGGATTGGGGGCAAGAGGAGAAGGGGATGACAGAGAATGAGATGGCTGGGTGGCATCACTGACTCAATGGACGTGAGTCTGAGTGAACTCTGGGAGTTGGTGATGGACAGGGAGGCCTGGCGTGCAGCGATTCATGGGGTCGCAAAGAGTCAGACACGACTGAGCGACTGATCTGATCTGATCTGATCTGAGATGAGTGCAATTGTGTGGTAGTTTGAGCATTATTTGGCATTGACTTTCTTTGGGATTGGAATGAAAACTGACCTTTTCCAGTCCTGTGGCCACTGCTGAGTTTTCCAAATGTGCTGGCATATTGAGTGCAGCACTTTCACAGCATCATCTTTCAGGGTTTGAAATAGCTCAACTGGAATTCCATCACCTCCACTAGCTTTGTTTATAGTGATGCTTTCTAAGGCCCACTTGACTCACATTCTAGGCTTTTACATGGGTTAATTTTGCAGTATGTGGATTATATCACAATACAGGTGTTTAAGTGAGTTTGTGTAGTATGTAGCTTGAAAAGACCAAGTCAGACTGACACAGAGGCTCTGACCTGCTGCCTTGGGAGCAGGGGGCTGATGGCCACCTGTCTGCTGTGTGTTCTGTATGATAGAAGTGCCCTCTGGCTCCCTGCACGTGGGGAAAGTCATGGGGAAAATGTCTCACCAGGGACTGACTACATAATTTGAAGAGCCTTCTGCAAAATGGAGGGAGAAGGGAATGGCAACCCACTCCAGTACTCTTGCCTGGGAAATCACATGGACAGAGGAACTTGGTAGGCTGCAGTCCATGGGGTTGCTAAGAGTCAGACATGACTAAGTGACTTCACTTTCACTTTTTACTTTCATGCATTGGAGAAGGAAATGGCAACCCACTCCAGTGTTCTTGCCTGGAGAATCCCAGGGATGGCGGAGCCTGGTGGGCTGCCGTCTATGAGGTAGCAGAGTTGGACATGACTAAAGCAACTTAACAGCAGCAGCAGCTGCAAAATGGAAAAGAGCCTCTTATATATTATTAAGAGAATTCCCTGGCAGTCCAGTGGTTAGGATTTTGCACTTTCACAGATGAGACCATGGGTTCAATCCCTGGTGGGAGAACTAAGATCCCACAGTTCTCAGCGCATGACCAAAAAAATAAATGAAAATGTAATTTTTTAAAAAATGTAAAAATTTTTAAGTATAAAGAATTTCATGATGGCAACTGGGACCTGGTCCCCTCATTGTCCCTTTTTCCAGGTGTAAATGCAAATGACACACCCACAGGTGCCCTAACAGTTTCAAGCCTGATCATAAAAGGCCAAAAAGTGGGCAGTGGCCCAATTCCTGGAAACCTCCACTCCTTCTCCAAAATGGGAGGTGGGGAAGGGGTGTGTCCCTGTGAGTCATCTCTGCTTTGTTTTAATAAGGGGGCAAATACAGGACTGTTTCTTTGCTCAGAGAGCTGGGGCACCCCCTGTAGAGTTCTGTGAGAACCTTCCAGAAGATGAATCCTGGGGTTCTTCCTCTTGACAGCTGAGAGTATTGTGTGGTGTCTCCTCTTCACCCTCAACCAGAAACAAAGAGGCAAGTTCGAGGTGACAAGTCTGGCACTGAGAGGTAAAGCCAGCATTAGCTGCAATGAGAAGAGGTGATTTACATAATGACTATAAACCAGAGACACTAGCAAATCCACGGGTCTGAAATAGACATAGACACTGGAAATCATAAAAGTAAAGAAACGAGGGAAAATGTCTTGCAGCAATTGGAAAGCCAAATCTCAAAAGAACGTGAAACCAGAGGGAGGGAGGCAGGGCACAGCCTTTAAAAGAATGACATCCCAGTAGAGGATATGACATAAACTGGTTAGAATCATCTAGGTCCAAGACAGCAGAAGGTTCAACTTCCAGCAGACCCTGAGCCTTATATACGCTCATTTTAATACACTGCTGCTGTTCAGTCGCCAAGTCGTGTCTGACACTTTGCAACCCCATGGACTGTAGACCATCTGGCTCCTCTGTCCATGGGATTTACCAAGCAAGAGTACTGGAGTGGGTTGCCATTTCCTTCTCCAGGGGAATCTTCCCAACCCAACTCTCCTGCATTATAGGAGATTCTTTACCATCTGAGCCACCAGGGAAGATAATACATTACCATAAGCTAAATGACACACCCACAGGTGCCCTAACAGTTCCAGGGCTGATCATACAAGGCCAAAAAGTGGGCCGTGGCCCAATTCCTGGAAATCTCCACTCCTTCTCCAAACTAGTTGGAACAATCCTCCCGCTCATTAGCCTATGAAATTTCCCAGCCCATAAAACTAACCACCCCATATCTCAGAGCCTCTGGCCTTCTGAGATGGCCCACACTCTGTCTGTGGAATGTGTTTCTCCGGGGGCTATTTTTGCCTTTTAGATGGACTGAATTCCGTCTATGGAATGTGTATCTCTCTCAATAAATTCACTTCTTACCTATCACTTTGGCTTTCACGGAATTCCTTCTGTGCATAAAGAACCTGAAGAACATAAAGAACGTAAAAAGAACCTGAGCCTCATTAAGTCCTGGGACCAGGTGTGTGATCTCAACTAAAGGGGTTCAAATCCTAATCTGGGCTTTGACTCGGTTCGAGTCCCAGCCTGAGGGGAGCAGTTTCAAATGGACATAACATAAATACCCGGTTTTAATGATTATTCACGTGTTGCTTCTGTCACATTCCTGGGCTTTACAATGCTAATCCAGGTTTTACGTTGTCACCAAGAGCGGCAACGTGAATTAGCCTTCCTTAATCACTGGCTGGACTGGCGGGCGCAGCAGTGACTAACTCTTCGTTTGTGTGAAGACTAGCAGCTCGGTGTCCAGTTTGCAAGATAAATAGTCATGCTGGTGCTCAAAGCATCATTCAGTCCAGCGTGTACTGTGGGAATCATTTTGTGATTCAGAACACACATGCACACCTCTGAAATCCTATATCTCCTCAGATCTGACTCACATTGCAGACACATTTATTTAGGGATTATCAGTTCTTCAGAATACAACGGGTCCCTCTTACTATTTTTGTTGTTCAGACTTGCCTACAGCCTGTCATCATGCAGCTTAATATCACAGTGGATTTTGAAGGCGGCTCATATACTCTGAGAGCACTGCCTTATAAGGAAATATGACTGCGTCAGGGAGGCATGGGGGGCAGCTGGCCTGGACTGGGGCCCCAGGTCCACCAGGAAATAGTCTTATGACCAACAGCAAGAAATTGATCCTCAGTAGGCTTTAGATTCCGTATAAAAACAGAAGTTGGTCTCACTTATTAACTCTCTTTTTTTTCCCCAATTTTAAAATTCAGTGTTTATTCCTTGATATCCTGCTACCAAAGGCCAGAGAATTACAGTGAAACCATGTACGCCTATGGACGGCATTGGCCTTGATCTTATTCCTCGCTGTGAGTCAAGATCCTGCTTAGAGTGTAGAACTGGGTGGTCATTACACGTGGCTGAAGGGGATGGTGGGATCAACCCTTGCAGGGTCAGGGGAGCTCTGGCTTATTTGTCACAACCTTGTACGTGCCAGGCATTGTTCTAAGAGTTTCAGAACCTTGAACTCACTTAATCGTCCAGCGGCCCTAGGAGAAAAGCATGGCCATTATGCAAATGATGGAAAAGGAAACTGAGGCCCAGACAGTTTCTGTAGCTTACCAGGGTCGCAGCTGGACAGCTAATGAAAGGCTGAGCTGGGACTGGACCCCAGGGAGACTGGCCCATCAAAGGATAAGATCACGGGCTTGCTCTATCTGGTTGCCCTGCCTTCATGCCCACAGGGATCAATCACAAGGGACCAATTTTGGGCTCCAAAATCACTGCAGATGGTGACTGCCGCCATGAAATTAAATGACGCTTACTCCTTGGAAGGAAAGTTATGACCCACCTAGACAACGTATTAAAGAGCAGAGACGTTACTTTGCCAACAAAGGTCCATCTAGTCAAGGCTATGGTTTTTCCAGTAGTCATGTATGGATGTGAGAGTTGGACTATAAAGAAAGCTGAGCACCAAAGAATTGATGCTTTTGAACTGTGGTGTTGGAGGAGACTCTTGAGAGTCCCTTGGACTGCAGGGATATCCAACCAGTCCATCCTAAAGGAGATCAGTCCTGGGTGTTCATTGGAAGGAATGATGCTGAAGCTGAAACTCCAATACTTTGGCCACCTGATTCGAAGAGCTGACTCGTTTCAAAAGACCCTGACGCTGGGAAAGACTGCAGGCAGAAGAAGGGGACGACAGAGGATGAGATGGTTGGATGGCATCACTGACTTGATGGACACGTGTTTGGGTAAACTCTAGGAGTTGGCGATGGACAGGGAGGCCTGGTCTGCTGTGGTCCATGAGGTTGCAAAGAGTCGAACAGGACTGAGCAACTGAGCTGAACTGAATGAGGCTGCCAAAAGCAGATGAAATTAACACAGGACATTAGGGGCAGTTTTTGACCTTCCATAGTCACATGTTGGTTGTTTTGAGGAATCTTTAAGAGAAGTATAGAACCAAACTACCTGCTCTCGAGTAGTGTGGAACCAGCCTGGGGGGGGTCGAGTGGTACTGCAAGGGTGCTGGATCACCCCAGGTTGGCCTGGATTCTGGGAACCTCTGACAGCAGATGGGCATGAGTAGAGGGCAACTGCATGGTGTCCACATCGTGTGCCTATCTGCTGTGTGAGGTGAAGGGAGATGGGGGTGCTTTAAAATTTAATTTCATTTGTTCCTTTTTATTTTTTTATTTATTTTTTTCATTTGTTCCTTTTTAAAATTGTTTTTCATTTATTTTTGGCTGTGCTGAGTCTTTGGTGCTTTTCGCAGGATTTTTCTAGTTGCAGCGAGCAGGGGCTACCCTAGTTTCGGTTCAGGGACTTTTCAGTGCAGTGGCTTCTGTTGCAAAGTGCATGCTCAGTAGTTGAGGCGCGTGGGCTTAGTTGCTCCACAGGATATGGAATCTTCAGAGACCAGGGATGGAACCCACGTCCACTTCATTGGCAGGTGGACTCTTAACCACTGGAACACCAGGAAGTCCTCATCTGTTCCTTGACCCTAACATGTATCAGTAGAATAACTCCTGCCAGACATGACCCAGTGACTGCAAGGTGAATGGTCAGTAAAGGAAACATAGGCGGTAGAATATGAATGAATTTTTTTCAGTTACTCAGTCGTGTCTGACTCTTTGCAACCCCTTGGACTACAGCACATCAGGTCTCCCTGTCCTTCACAATCTCCCAGAGTTTGCTCAGACTCATGCCCATTGAGTCAGTGATGCCATCCAATCATCTAATCCTCTGTCATCCCCTTTTCCTCCTGCCTTCAATCTTTCCCAGCATCAGGGTCTTTTCAAAATGAGTTGGCTCTTCATATCAAGTGGCCAAAGCGTTGGAGCTTCAGTGTCAATATCAGTCCTTCCAATGAATATTCAGGGTTGATTTCCTTTAGGATGGACCTGGATCTCCCTGCAGTCCAAGGGACTCTCAAGAGTTTTCTTCAATACCACAATTTGAAAGCATCAGTTCTTTGATGCTCAGCCTTCTTTATGATCCAACTCTCACATCCATACATAACTACTGAAAAAACACAGCTTTGACTAGACAGACCTTTATCCACCAGGTGAATGAATGAATTAAATTATATCTAAGTGCATTTTCTCCTCCACTGCCTATCCCCTTCTAGGATTTCCAAAGTCTCGCGTTTGTGTATGATATTTGCAGAACTGTGGACTTTATTTTTACTTCTCCAAGAGCAGGGACTAAGCCTTTACTCATCTGTCTTCTCGGCAGCTGACACTGTGTTTGCTGAATGAATAAATGATATACCTCAGACCATATGACGTCTGTTGCAGCTGGAAACTGCTTCAAACTGTATACTGCCTATTGATTAATATTTCAAGGTAAATACAGACATGTTTCTAAGGAACCATTTTTGTTGTGGTAGTTTTTACAGGATGACTAGGTAAGCTAATCATTTTTAATAATTACATCTGGATTCTAAAGAACTCTATGTGCATTTTACTCTCTGGAAATTTAGTACTTATAATGCCTTCATTCTGCTATAATTCCTCTTTCTTCCTCTCTTCGATGAGCTTCCTTCTTTCTTAAGGGAAGAGTTAAGGCTACTCCTACACTCAGCTTGACATGGTGTGTCTGGTCATTTCAGCCCATGCATGCCCCAACTTTTCATTTCCTTCTAACATCTTCGACTTTTGATCTTGAAGCCCAAGGGTCATACTTTTATTGGGTTTAATTCACTGGAAAACCCAATGTTCCTTGTGAATCAAGCCATAATAGTCAATGAATAATCACAGGCTGCAGCCATGCCGGGTTTTAGTTCTGCTGAGTAACTAGGAAACCGACAAATAACAGGAAGGTAAAAAATGTTAGGAACCCCGGTACGGCCCCATTTGATTATGAGCCAGTGACCCAGACAAGCATAGAGGGGGTTACTTACTGCGTAGGACCCAGGGTAAGGGCGCTGCTTGGCTGAGCCCAGGGCTCCTGGGAAGAGGAGCAGGGAGTGGCAGAAGTCTGGGTGGGAGTCAAGAGTCCAACTTGTGGGTACCCTGAGCTTCCTGTCTCTTTCAGCTGCTGTATTTTTTCCAGCTCTGCACTTGTGCCCCTGGCTAGATTATTTTCTATAAGTTTTCATGCATTTATATCCGAGAGGGTAGGAATGATTTTTTTCATATATTGATGTATATATTTTAAAGGATTTTTCATAAAATGCTCCCAGAGGGGAGCTTGGAAAAAGACATGTAATAGCTATATCATTTTGAACCTCTCTCTACCAGGTGATGGACAAATTTGCAAATTTGGCTCTGTGTTGAGCTCCCATCACAGCCTTATGACATAGGTGGCATAATCACCCTTGCTTCTATACAGCTGAGAATCCCCCCAAGGTTTAGCCAGTTAGAGCACGGGGAAAGCTGGTTGTCATGAACGGACTGTCTTCAAAATCCTGTGACCCTTCTTTTGATGTCTTTCTGCTCAGATGTGCTGGAGATGCCCCTCCTCTCTGAGTTCTTCAAGGAAGAAAGATGTCTTCCCAAAGATCACTGGGTCTCAGGGGCCCAGGGGGCCCCTGATCACCTAGCACTGATACCCATGTATACAGGACAAGGCAGCCCCACTCCGGGCAACTGAACTTGACCTAATGGCTGTCTTTTCCGAGTTTCTCAGATGCTTTCAGTAGCCTAGAGGGTAAGTCCCTCTGTTAGCTGAAACCGCAGCCCGAATGAGTCAGTATTTTCTGGTACAGTTAAAAAAAAAAAAAAAAAGGTAGCATACTCTTCATGTCTCCATGGTAACTTACTATGGATCTGTATCCCACTTATGAAATTCTTTCCTGATCTATCTATCTGTGATTTCTGATCCAGGCCTGAATGTACACAGAGAAGCCATTAGAATCCGTTCAATCTGCTGGAACGATCAACTGTTTCTGCTTCTGGTGGTTTGAGCTGTATAGACCCGGCCTCTGACCTATGCTATGGTGAGTCCTGGAGACCCTCAGGTACCTGAAAACATTAAGGTGCAATACTATCTCAATTATCTGAACAACTCCTGGGTTCAGGGTTGCCATGGAAACTGGGAACCTTGGCAACAGAGAAGTGAGGCCCCTCTCCCTCTCCTTTCATAGCACTGTGGTCTCTGAGATGCACCAACTTCCAGTCCCTGGCCTTGCCTAAGCTGAGCTATTTTATTCTACACCCACCTTTGGGAAACTAAATCTTCCACCAAAATATTGAGAAGCTGATCTGAATCTGAATAGGAAATGTGCACATTTCTAGCCAGAGACTCAAGTATTTCCTGCTAAAAATGGAAACAGGAGGTACCAGTCACAGTTTTGACCATAGTTGGAAGTCAGATAAACTGGAGTTTCAACCCTGAATTTCCCATCTGTATGTCTTCTGACTGGGCAAGTTATTTGCCCTAAGGGTCGATTCTCTCATATATAAAGCAAGGACAATGAGGCCTTGGAGAATTATCACGGAGGATTAGCCCAGGCGCTAGAGGTGAAGAACCCGCTTGCCAACGCAAGAGATGTAAGAGATGCGGGTTCGATCCCTGGGTTCAAAGATCCCCTGGAGGAGGAAATGGCTACGCACTCCAGTGTTCTTGCCTGGAGTATTCCATGGACAGAGGAGCCTGTCGGGCTACAGTCCAGGGGGTCGCAAAGAGTCTGCACGACTGAAGCCACTTAGCACAACCCAGGGAAGCCCAGCCAAGGCTGGTTATCACCAAGGCACCGCTCAACTCTAGGGGCGCCACTCACGTGGAGGCTGCAGGATTGGGGCGAGGGGGGCGGCTTTCCGGAGCAGGAGGACTTCGTGACAGACCGAGGGTCTACTTCGTACCTTTGTCATCTCAGCGTGTTTTCACGACAGAACGCTCGGAATAAAAACGATCGGAAATCATAAGTCCATAAGCATGTCCAAGAATGGGGCCACAATGAGTGCCCCGGTGGACCAAGCCCCGCGGCCACTCGGTGGCACCGGCGGTAGCTAGCTACTCCGGTCCTGCCAGGACACCTTTGGGGGTTAAAGCGGCGGACCCGGGAAAGAAAGAAAGAAAAGAAAGATTCGTCCTGAGCTCCCAGGACTCACACGGCCCGGGGCGCCGGACGTCGGAGGCCCAGGTCCGCAGCGGCCCTGGGCGAGCGGCCGC
Source organism: Bos mutus (assembly GCF_027580195.1). Lineage (NCBI taxonomy): Eukaryota > Metazoa > Chordata > Mammalia > Artiodactyla > Bovidae > Bos > Bos mutus. The sequence goes on along the minus strand of NC_091617.1, from coordinate 149,506,463 downwards.
CGAGCGACAGCAGGCGCCGGGCGAGGTCCGACCGGGCAGGTCCGGCTCCGCCTCCGGCTCCGTGCTCCTCCCCTCCCCTCTGCCCCTCCTCTCCGCGCGCAGGCTCCCCGCCTGGCCCCCTCCGCCGCCCCTCCTCCTCTCTCCCCTCCCCCTCCGCCCCTCCTCCTTGTCCCGAAGTCCCCTCCCTCCTCCCTCCTCCCTCCTCCCCCCCGAAACCCCGGCTCCAGAAGAGCGCGCGGCGGAGGGCACCGGCCGGTTACTTCCTCCGGCGGCGGCGCGGAGCGCGGTGCAGCCACAGCCCGGATCGCCCCGATCGTCGCGAGCCGGCCCGCCGTCCCCGGCCCGCCCAGGCCTCCCGGATCTCCCGGAGCCCGCCCGCCGTCCCCGGTCCGCCCCGGCCTCCCCGAGCGCCCCGAGCCCGTCCGCCGCCCCCGGCTTCCCCGAGCGCCCCACTCGCGCGCCCGCGCCCCCGCGCTCGCCGGCGCGCACCGAGGAAGCCCGGGCCCCGAGCCCCGGGCGGCCCTGCCCGAAGCGGCGCGGTAAGAGCGGGGTCGGGCCGGGCGGGGTGGCCGGGGTCCGGCGGGGGTCGGCGGGCGGGGAGCGCTCTGCGGCGCCCGCTTCTCTCCCGGGGAACCCAGGAACTGAGTTGGGACGCAGGTGGCGCCCCAGATCCCCAGGGCGCAGCCGAGGTCCAGGCAGGGTGGCGACTATTCGTGGGATTCTGGGGTCGCGCGTCCAGGATCAGTCCGCTTGGGGTTCTTATTCCCCGTGTCGAGTGGCTTTGGGGGTAGGTGGGTGGGCGGCGAGCAGGGTTCGGGGTGGGCCCGGCCGTGACGCGCGGAGCCGGCTCCGAACTTGGGCCGCGGGGCCTGGGGTCGCCGAGGCGGCTGGGGCGCGCAAGGCGCGCCGGCTCGTTTCACTTGCTTTTGTTTTAAAAGGAAACGCAGGCGTGAAGGCGGGGGTGGCTCCTGCCGGTGGGCGCCCGGCGAACCTGATTTCGCCTGGGGGCTTGGGGGACGCGCGAGAAGGTGTCTGAGGGCCCCTGGCGCGCCCTGGTTTGCCGGTGACTTACCGGAGGGCGCCGGGCCCGGCAAGATCCGGGGCGCCTGAAACACCTGGGGAACTGCGGCTCCCACCCCCGCTCCCGGTCACCTGCGCTGTTGCGTCCGGGGCCCGGCCAGGGCGGCAGGCAACGGGGGCGCGGGGAGGATCCGGCGGCTCTACCGAGACCCCCGGGGCTCCCCAGGACCTCTGCATTCGGGCCCCTTGATGCTGGGAGGTGAATGTGGGGACAATGTCGGAAATGGGGTTATGGGTGCGCAAGGCTGCCTCTAATTTCGGGATCTTACAGCATTTTGGACGAAGGGGTAACAGCGTTTGTGCGTATATGTTTTTTTTTTTTTCCAAGCACTCGAGACTTTTTTATTGGCCTGTATTCACTTGTACGGTATCCTAAAATAGTATTTGACCTGCAGTTTATTTAGGGAATAAAGAAATGAGCAGCCCCCTTTGGAGATAGGGGTAGTTAATGTTAATTTACCGGTAACAGATTCATCTTGTTCCGTGCAGTGGAAGCGCCTGCGCGCTGTCTGCCATCCCACACCGCCACCAATCAGGGAGATAAATCTCTAAGTTAAGGTTTATTAAAATTCTGAATAATATCACAGTACAGTAAACTAGCGTGCTGTGTGTCCTGCAGGGAAATAGTCTAACACTCATTTCTGGGATTAGTCATTCCTCTCCCTAAATTGATAGCTTTCAAAGGAAAAAGAATACCAATCTTCAAAAGTGCGCTTAGGGTTTGATTTTTTTTTTTTTTTTCCAATTTGCCTAAATGCAAACCTGTGCTCTAATCTCCTAGAAGCAATCACTTGTTCCCATAAGGGTACTGTTGTTGGGCAAGTTCTACTTGTTTTAAAATTGAACATGTCTGCCATTTACCCATTTTTTTCTGTTGTTGCTCAAGAGCAGCGATCAGTAGGGCAATGGCAAAAAGACCTGAATGTGAAATTGATTTATGTGGACTGATTTGGCCTGTCTGCTGTCTTCACAAGCCCTGTTGAGTAGAACTGTTGTTTAAACGCTAAGTCACGTCTCACTCTCTGCAACCCCATGAACCCCACCAGGCTCCTCTGTCCATGGGATTCTCCAGGCAAGAATACTGGAGTGGGTTGCCATTTGCTTCTTCAGGGGATCTTCCCAACCCAGGGATTGAATCTGTGTCTCCTGCGTTGGCAAACAGATTTTTTACCACTGAGCCACCTGTGAACCTGTTGAGTAACACAGGGGAACTTAAATTTGATTAGCTATGTGTTTGCCAGAAACGATTGGTAGAGCACTTTGATTCTACATGGTTTTTACAAAACAAATTAAAAGCCGAACAACAAAAGAATTCTGTTCCGCAGCTGGTAATTAGAGCTCTTTATATGGGAGTGGTAGACTGCCTTTCCTCTCAGAATTTGTACACAAAAACCAGGCGAGGTTGCTCCATGGCCTTCCACATCTATTCTCGGTCCATCTCCGTGGAGCTCAAGAATGTGGAGTAAAGTCTGCAAGTCAGGAGAAGGAGATGGGTAATTGACACCCAAGATGTCCTTTCATTTTGGTCTCCTGTTTTGAGGCTTGCTGATGTCATCAACAGGTGACAGGGCTTCATTCATGCAGATCAGTGGCATAAAGCTCTCCATTAAGGAGCATTTTGCATCTGTGCAAAGTCGGCCAGCAGGAGCCTAGGCTTGTGGTATCTGTGTGTGATCTCTGCTCTTCACTGCTGGGAGGAGGGTTGAGGCCTCACCATTCAGGGGATCCTGGCTCAAGGCAGAGCTCAGGTCAGGCCATATCCCCAAGGGGTTTTGGTCTGCTCTGTGCCCCTGAGGGCTCCCCCCATCCCGCAGTAGCCCTGTGATCCTGGGCAAAGTCCTGGGACGGGGGTGTCTCTGTAGCCTCTCTGTCAGATGGCATAACATCTACCTCTCTGGGATATCAGACTGTTGAGTAAGGTGACAAGGCGTGGTCCCCCAGCTCAGGCTTAGCCCTTTGAAAGTAGGAACCTACCATGGCAGTGATCATCCATAGTGTATATTGATTTTTGATTGATTGTGGATGACAGGATTCACCAAGTGGGGGTTCTGAGCAGACGCAGTCCTTTTTGATCCAGAACAACACCCCCTCCCCACCCCCCATTATTTACTGTCAAACCTTTCCAGCCTGCACCGGCCCCCCTGATGATGACCTGCCCTCAGAGGTTTTTAACAACTGCCCCCACCCCCCAGGTGGCTCGGTGGTAAAGCATCTGCCTGCCAGTGCAGGAGACACGGGTTCCATCCCTGGGTCAGGAAGATCCCCTGGAGTAGGAAATGGCAACCCACTCCAGGATTCTTGCCTGGAAAATTCCATGGACAGAGGAGCCGGGCAGGCTCCAGTGCATGGGGTCGTGGAGTCTGACACTACGGAGCATGCACACCCTCCGCCCGCACAAACACACCATTGCCTCTGGCCTCCCCTGTGGCAGGGACTCTCCTCCCACACTGCCTTTCTAGCCAAGGGGGGTGTGTGTGTGTCTGTATGCTGAGTCCTTAGGAGGTCTGGTTTAGCCATAGTGTTGACCATAAAGAGAAAACAAGAAAGGACAAACTCGAATTAAGTAGTTACAGGAAAATATGCTGTTTGCCTCTGCTAGTCAGCCTTATCCATTGCACAATATTTTAATTACTCAAAGTTTTGGTTGAAACAGGTAGCAGCACCCAGTGGAGACCTCAGAATGGGCAGTGAGAGGTACCCATGAAGTTTCCTATTCTAGACCTCCTGTTCCTGGTTCTGAAGCCAGGAGGGTGGGTTACTGTCATGGGGGCTTTCCCAGGGTACTTGAAAATCAGGTTCAGTTGCTTTGTTTTTTTTTTTTCATCTAATGCTCTGGCAGGATTATCTAAGTACTTTTCTCACGAACTAATATTTAACTTACCCTGGCAAACAGTAACGTTTTAGGGCCCCAGTTAAGTTTTCAGTTGATTACAGCAAATCACAGGTCACTTAGGGAACTGTCCAGTTGCAGGTCATACATGTAGCTCTTAAGCTTTCCAAGGGCCGCAGTTAAATACAGTGAAATAGATGAAATTAATTTCAGTTAACCTAACACATTCAGAATATTACATAAACACGCAGTAAACAAAGAGTCAATACTGAGATAGTTGACTTTTTGCTGCGAAATCTTTGAAATCGAGGGCAAGCACATCTGAGTCCGCCCTAGTCCAGGGCCAAGTGCTCAGGAGTCACACGTGGTTACCACACGGGTCAGCGCGGGTCAAAGGCAAAAGCCCAGGCCATCCAAGTAAGGCAGGTCCGCAGTCGGAGTTACTTCCTCTTAAAGAAACGCACAGCTGAGCAGCCTGCAAATGCAGGATTTTGAGCTTGTGTGCTCAACGCTGGAGAATCTGAGATAATGCAGGAGAGTTTCATCTCAAGCTGCCCTTCTTCCTTTCTCTGTGCTTCCTGAGCTTGGAGAGGGGGGAGGGCGCCTCCGAGGCGGGTCTTCCAGTGGGCTTTCCAGGATTTGGATCTGCCCAGGAGCAGAGGTGGCGGCTGGCCCTGGAGCTCCCAGGTTGAGCTGGCTGCCCCTTGCATGCAGGAGGTGGTCCACGGCCAGGCAGCCGACCCACCCACAGCCCCCAACAGCTCCTACACCCCGACCTGACCTTGAAATTGGCGATGAAAAACAGGTCTTCTGCACTTCTGTCCTGGAAGGACCCAGGCCCCCAGCCTTGCTATCCCAGCCAGCCGGAAGGCAGCTTTATCTGAGCCCCTCAGATCCTAAGGGAATTCTGCAGGCGGCATTATTATTTAATTCCTTGAGTAGCATCACCTTTGTGAGAAGAATTCCTGGCATTCGGTTCTGAATGACCTGTTAGGGCTGGAGCACTGGAACTGAGGTGTGGATGCGGGTTTAACCATCGCCTTGGTTTGTTTCCTCTTTCAACTCTTAATTTTTCTTTCTTCTTGTTAAAGATGAATGATTTTGGAATCAAGAACATGGACCAGGTGGCTCCTGTGGCCAGCAGTTACAGAGGGACACTCAAGGTGAGTGAACGAGTCTTAATAAAAACTTAGAAAATTGGAAAGCTCAGTTTCTTGGAGTGAAAAAACAATTGGGTCCCAGGAGACCGGTTCTAGCTGTGAGACTGGTTGTGTGACTCTGGACTGTTTGCTTAATCTCTGGGTCTCAGTGTTTTCCTCTGTTAAATGGGTTTCCTGGTGTTTGTTTGACTTATCCTCCAAGATATGAAGGAAACCATTCAATTTGTAGATGGTGAGACCTTGGTAGTTGATTTCTGAGGCTCCTACCAGGTGGAATGTTCCATAAATTCTCAAGAGAATAGAACTGGAGGAGGTATCTGTTCTATCCACCCAGGAAGTTTCCTCAAGTGATGGCAAAGAGCTGAAAGAGCTTAGAGGAGGCAGGCAGGCCCAGTTATTGGCTGTTGCTCCTGCTCTCATCTGAAGGGTCAGAGCCTGTGGGGTTCAGGCAGTCTGTCCTTCCTGGGACAACTGCGGCTGTTTAAAAACAAAGAGAAAAACAGATTAAACAGCCTCCTCCCTTGTAATAAACATTTCATGTAGCTTCTATCTCACTCCCTTTTGGGAACATTCTTTAGCAACACAAATTGATAATTTCCCATTTGCCTTCTCCAAATATGACAGCGAGATTTGATTTTTTTTTTTTTTTTTTTTTTAGTGTTCTGTGGTAAAGATGTCTCAGAAGCAGTGGTTTTAGATTGGTAGTGTTTTGTATAATATTGTGTCTCTGGCACGTTCCGCTTTTTACTATCGTTTATGAGGTTGTTTGTCTGATCAAACCCCAGGAGGCAAAAACCGACACAGGTCTCTCCAGAGTATCATGAAACTGATCAGATTTCAAGCCAGTGAGGTTTTTGTTGTTGTTCAGTCTGGTCAGATGTTTTCACTGTGGCCTGGCAGAAACCATACAAGAAATTACAGTAATATTAAGTTTGAAATGACACCTCTAGAGAGAAAATTTCTCCTATAAACTCGAAGAGCTTAGGCCTGTGTGATTTCTGGGCTTGGAGAAGAAATCGTTCTTGCTGAAACTGATGTCTTGAAATATGCCGTGGGAATTTATCTTGTCTTTTGGCTTCTTGGTTTTAAAAACAGAACAGAAGTGCAGTCAGGAAAGGAAAGGCATTTCTTAGTCACCTGGGCCACGCTTTGTTGTTCAGCTGCTTAGTCCTGTACGACTCTTTGCAACCCCTTGGACTGCAGCACGCCCAGCTTCCACGCCAGGAATTTAAAAAATCCATCCGGTATGTCACCAAAATTAGCATTGCTATAAGGTATTTTATAAGCTATTTAATAAGCTGTTTTATAACTCGAGATGAGTATTTCACACGTGCATGATTGGCCTCTCCCCGCCCCCCACCCCCTGCCCCCGTGCGTCTTGGGCAGTTGGGTTTTTTGGGGGGCTGGGTGCCAACATCATTGGGCCAAGCTCCAACTTCTGCCTACCCTCTTATGTCATTCACTGTTCTGCATTTCTAAACAGAAAGCACACCAACCATTGGATCTGTAAATGTGTTACACGCTTTCTGATTGATGACTCAACAAATGGGTCACTGCATTACACATGACATGGGATTTCCAGTTTATGTTGGGAAAATATAGCCGTTCTTCACGTTTTTCTTCCACAAGTTAGGCAATGATGAATCAGGCCTTTGTCTGTTACTTACAAATGACTCTTACAGTACAGGCTCTTCCGTTTTGTATTTGAAATTCTCACAGCTCCAGGCTTATCTTTCTGTGTGTGTCTCTTCCCCTAAATTGTAGGTAGTTTAAATCTGTTTGCTTTGGAAATCTTTCCCCTTCATAGATGATGGGAGGCAGTAATGGAGTGACCTTTTCAATACACTATATTTTTACAAAATTAAATCTTAAAGAATGTTCTTATATGTATTTTGTTTGATTTTTGTCATTTGATATTTTTCTTTCCCTGCCTTTCATCTTAACTGCAGTGAGCTGAAGCTGTTTTGCCAAGGATCATTTTTTTTCCCCTCCTTATTTATTTTCTTATATATTGAAGTATAAATATAGTAGGGCTTCCTAGGCGGTGTGGTGGTAAACAATTTGCCTGCCAAGGCATGAGAGGCAGGAGACACAGGTTTGATCCCTGGGTCTGGAAGATCCTTTGGAGGGGGAAATGGCAACCCACTCCAGTATTCTTGCTTGGAAAATTCCACGGACAGAGGTGCCTGGAGGGCTACAGTCCATAGGGTTGCAAAAAGTCAGATACTATTACCTGTACACACACGTAGTTACTTTACATTGTTGTTAATTCCTGTTATACAGCAAAGTGGTTTGGTTTTTTTATATATATATATATATATATATTTACACATATATACATAGATATACATGTACATTTTAAACATATTATTTTCCATTATGATTTCTCATAGGATTTTTTCTTTTTAGTTGGGGATAATGTTACATTGTTGTGTTAGTTTCTGCTGTACAACAGCATAAGAGGCATTTTCCTTATGCACATGGCCTGCGTGTCTCACCCATTTAGCTGAGAAGGGCCAGGTGTTTGGATTGAGGTGGTCTCCGAGTCCCTCCAGGCACTGTTCTAAGACTCTCTGGGTTTTAGGTTTGTTTGCTTAACTTATACATTTAACTTGATTAGGCCATTAAAAGTAAATTCCTAGTCATTCTGATTCTGTGGTTGATGACAGGCAGACCTTGATAGACTGCACTTTGCTATACTGAGTTGTTTTTTTTTTACAGATTGTAGGCTTGTGCTAACCCTGCAGTCTAGCATTGATTGGCACCATTTTTCCAACAGCATTTGATCACTTCGTGTCTCTGTGTCACATATTGGTAATCCTCGACATATTTTAAACCCTCTGCTAGCAAAAGGATTACCAAGGCTCAGATGATGGTTAGCATTTTTTAGCAATAAAGTATTTTTTAATTAAAGTATGTGCACAGTTTTTAGACACCATGCTATTGTACACTTAATACTGTAAGAGTAACTTGTATATGTATTGGGAAGCCAAGAAATTTCTGTGACTCACGTTACTGTGATGGTTACTTTATTTCGGTGGTCTGGAACCAAGCCTGCAGCATCTCCAAGGTGTGCCTGTAAGTGATCCAGAGTAAAGAGATCCTTTGGGTCACTTGCATCCTCTCGAAGTCTGCTCAGAGTGCCAACTGGTCAATGCCGTGCGTGGCTTTATAACTGGCAAATTGAATCAGGGTGTTTTGGTGAGGCTGCCCATGGACCACTTTTAAAACAGGTCATTAACTAAGTGTAAATGCCAACGTTTCCGTTTTCTTTCCCTCTTGCCTTTGCAGCGCCAGGCCGCCTTTGACACCTTTGATGGGTCCCTGCTTGCGGTTTTCCCCTCCCTAAATGAAGAGCAAACACTCCAGGAAGTGCCAACCGGCTTGGATTCGATTTCTCATGGTAATTGGTTACTCAGACTTGATGAATTGAGCGTGATGTCCCTAAGGATCTCAGTTCATAGATTACCGTTCGTAAGGGATGCACGTTGATGTCTTGAATCTTTGTATGAAAAGTCAGACAGAGGCTGGGATCTGGGAGAAAACACTTCTTTTTTATGCAGCTGGTGACTCTGAAGTTCTTACCTGCCAGACACACCCCAGGGAGAGGAGGTGCCCTCCTGGGGGCAAACCGCAGGGGGCCCTGAGCGGCTCCTTAGGCTGCTCCAACTCTGCAGCCAGCCCAGGCCCCATCTCCCAGTCCCCTCTGTGATGAAGACCAGTGGACCTCAGAGTGCACCCCACCTTTTCATCCTAGGTTCACGTCCTTAGCTTAGATTTTCCCCTCGCTACCGCCAGTTTTGGGGCAGCAAAGCATTCCTGCTCATCTTTAACCATCTGCCTTTGTGCCTGTAGTTCTTCCTATCAGTGTTCTTTCTTTTGAAAGGAATAGCATGTCAGGTGATGCCTCTGTGATTACTATGATAGAGTTATTAGCAGGAGACATTCCAGAGATGACTTTGTCACATGAAGTCAGTGCTAAAAAATACAGCCCAGAAAATTAATTAAAACGCATATGCTTGCGTAAGTGTGCTGTCACGTGACAGCCATTCATCATTCTTGAAATTGCTGAGGGAATGCAGAGAAGGTTGTTTTTCAAAAAAATTGACGTCACAGGTGCTAAGTACTATGTGTTCCTGCGACATCTGCTGTCCCTTTGCCTGCAGCTTAGTTTAATGGATGGAAGTCGCTTCCAGATTAGCCATTTACAACCCTTGAAGGCTTTTGGTGAGAAACCACACAACTTCGTCTGTTGTCAAAAATGTAAGACTGGCTGGCCTGCAAAAGAAACCTTACCTAGGTGTCGATCACTGCTTTCTGAAGTTTGGCAAAAATTTGACTTGAGTGTTGCTTTACATTTTTTTTTTTCAAATAAGGGTAGTTATTAAATTGTAAGAAGTATAGTTACATAATTATTAAAATAATACGTGTTTTATTAAATTGCAATATATTTTCTCAGTTTCGTTCAGAAACCATTTTGGTTATATTAATATTTACGCTCCTCTGGGGAATGATGCTGAAGACTGAGGATCCTCATTGTTCTTCCATAGGAGCTAAGACTCCCTCCCTCCTCCCCTATCCGTTCTCCCTGTGCTGTGGCCAGCTGGAACTCTTAACGTCCCCATGGGGTTTGTTTTCCAGACTCAGCCAACTGCGAGTTGCCTCTGCTGACCCCATGCAGCAAAGCTGTGATGAGTCAAGCCTTAAAAGCCACCTTCAGTGGCTTCAAAAAGGAGCAACGCCGGCTGGGGATCCCAAAGAGTAAGTGCTGCTTCTTGGAGCTGTGTTCTGCCCTGCGCTGTGCTAGACCGGGAAGTCGGGCCGCCATAGCTTGAGATGGCGTCATTTCAAGCATGTGCCTAGGGTGTCTTGCAAAGAGGGGCAGAGATCTCATGAAGCTGAGCTGAGCCACCCCTCTGAACACTTCTTCCAGCAGTGCTGTTAGCACCTCAGCATCTGCTGGCTCGTCACCTTGAGCCCTGGTGCCCATCGGGGCTCTGCAGGTAAATCAGGAGTGTGTCTGGCCTCACCGTCTTGCTTTTCTCCCCTCCCTGCTAGATCCATGGCTGTGGACTGAGCAGCAGGTGTGCCAGTGGCTTCTCTGGGCCACCAACGAGTTCAGTCTGGTGGATGTGAACCTGCAGAGGTTTGGCATGACAGGGCAGGTGTTGTGTAACCTTGGCAAGGAGCGCTTTCTGGAGCTGGCGCCCGACTTTGTGGGTGATATTCTCTGGGAGCATCTGGAGCAGATGATCAAAGGTACCTGTGAGCAACGGGGTGATTGTGGTGGGAAAGAGTGATGGGGGAGCTGTGCATGCTAACTGTAGGGTCAGCAGTTCAGTGATGGAAGGCAGATAGACTGAAAATAGCATTGCACAAGTCAGCTCCATGGTGACTTCAATGATTTCAGTTCCACTTAAGTACGTGTGTGGGGAGCATTAGCCACAAGGTGGGAGCCTTAGTCACCAAGGTGTTCAGTGTCGCCAGACCTCATGAGTCGGAGGCATACATGTGGCTCTGACGTCAAGGCAACTGGGATGCCTGTGTTTGGGGGCTCACTTTACAGAGCCTTGAGAAATCAGTTGGTCCCAACCAAAGCGTGCCTTTGATAAACTGGGAATTTTATAGTTATTTTCCCTAAGACCAGATGGGATCCCACAAAGACTTTTTGTTTTATGTTTGTAAACAAATGTAGAAGTGATTGATGTATATTTTACACACTGAAATATTGTACAGAAACTAGCCTTCAAGCAAAAGAACTCTCATGTAGAAAATGTTGATTTAGACCTAAACAGAGCATTGAGACTAGTGTTAAAAATACATTGAGCCTTACGGGCGGTGACGCCCTCCCCATGAGCTCATGCCTCTCGCAAAGTATCTCCTTCATCCCTCTCCAGAAGAGACGAGGAAGCAGGAGCAAGTGCCTCGTGCAGAGCCCCAGTTCCTGTTTCATGGGTGTGAAATGCCCAGGATGCTACAGAATCACCCTGTCTTTAGCCATGCACAGGCAGTAGTTATGTGTGTTCACTGCTGTGCTGTTCTTGGCCAGCCTTCAGGAGGAAGAGCAACCTTACAGGAGGACCAGCCTTACAGAAGGCTGCTCCTTTGATTCAGACCGAAGCAGTGCTCAACGTACCCTGTATCAACGTACCCTGTATCAAGATGAGTGGGAAACCTTCCCAATACACATTTTGGATAAAAGAAAAAAAAAAACCACATTGAGTTAAAAAGCAAGATATAGGAATCTTCAAGTTAAAAATATAAGAAAATAAGCCTGTTGGTGGAGTTCAGAGAAATATTTCTCATTCAATTGATTTTAAACTCTGAGTTTCAACACCTATTACAGACTCAGCATCTTAAAAAGATCTCAGGGCCCCCCACCAGCTCTTTGTAGTTATGACTTCTGAGGGCCAGGGAAACCTAAAGACCCTTAAATTTTCCCTGAACCTGGACAAGTCTGATCTGACAAGTTTCTGTTTGAATCTGTTTGTTGGCATGTTGGGCCCGTTTTGCGATTTCTCAGTGTGTGTGTCTGGATATGTGTGTGTGTGTGTGGTTGTGTGTTTGTAGAAGTAAGTTCACACAGAGAATGCCAACCTTTTCCTTTTTAAAGTTCCTGGACACATGGGTCCCACTTGGAAGCCCATGGCACTGTTTTGACATCTCTGTAGCTCTTCCCATGCGTGGACACACCTTAGGGTTTGAGGTGATGGATCTGAAGCATCACCAGGGCAGAGAACCTGTCCAGGTCCCTAATTTGCTGTGTTCCCAGCCCCTGGTGAAGAGGGTACTTCATAAGCATTTAACCCTTTGTGGACTACATGGATGAATTCAATACATCATCTAGTTCGCTCAAATTATACAATAGAAAATTTAACTTTGCCAATGGCAGCACTAATTTTAGAAGTCTTTTTCAAGTTATTAGGAAAATACGTTGCTGTCTCTAGTACTTTTAAAAAACATAATGACACGGAACACCATCGGATTAAGTATGCAACTAAAATGCATTTCTTTATGCTGGAATAACCGTAGAACAGTAATTCAGAAAGGAACTTTTTTTCCTTGCGTCGTTTAAAACCTCTCAATTTGTAATTTTCTGTCTCCTCTGTCAATTTTTCAGAAAACCAAGAAAAGAACGAAGATCAGTATGAAGAAAATTCGCATCTCAACTCAGTTCCTCATTGGATTAATAGCAATTCGTTAGGTCAGTGCAATGAATTCTGCCCTTGAGAGCTTGGTTCTAAGACTTCCTGTTAGATTCACAAAGGGTGCGAAGCCAGGGTCTAGACCTGCACTGTCCCACACAACGGTCACATCTCACAAATCCAGGCCACTGGTCACTTGAAGTGTTGCTGGTCCACACTGAGATGTGCAGTGAGATAAAACTCATGCCCACCCATCTGAAAGTCTTAATATAAATGTCTCCTTAATAACTTTTAACATTATGATTACATGTTGAAATGATAATGGATTTCTTGCATACATTCTGATCAGTTGTATCTGACTCTCTGTGACCCTATAGACTGTAGCTCACCAAACTCCTCTGTCAGTGGGATTCTCCAGGCAAGAATACTGGAGTGGGTTGCCATTTCCTCCTCCAGGGGATCTTTCCAACCCAGGGATTGAACCCACGTCTCTTGTATCTCCTGCATTGGCAGGCGGGTTCTTTACCATCTCTTGGGTCAAGTAAAATGTTCAAACTTGTTTTGCCAGTGTCTTTTTAGTTTTCCAGTGGAGCTGTTAGAAAATCTAACATTGCATTATGGTGGCTTGTGTTAACCTTTGCATTGGCCAGCGCTGGTCAAGGCAATTTATAACGCAAGGGGGCAGAATGGAGTGAGCTGATCGCCAGGGTCAGATCAGTATAATAGATAAAGGTGGCAGGCACAGGAGGTATGTGAACAGCAGTACCCCATTTGCTCTGGGATGTTACAGAATTTGGGTCGGTGTTTCTGGTGGTTGACGCTGGTGAGCGCAGCTTACGGTGGTCCCCTCGGGCATGGGCAGGGTGACTGGACAGGCTCACTTATGGGTCACAGGCTGGACGGCAGATCGCTTAGTTGGTCTGGACCTGTTTGCTCAGAAGGCGAAAGAGCCAGTGACCCTGTCGTCCTGAGGCTCCCGCGGAAGCATTAGGAATATCCACCTGCAGCATTGCCCCAAGGGTCCAGAGGCTGCAAGCCTTTTGGGAAAGGGCCCTGGACTAAGAAGATGGACAGTTAGAACAGAGGAGGACTCAGTGGAAAAGCTGCCTGTCAAAGCCTCAGAGTGTCCACTGAGATCTTGCAGAGGGAGGGCTGGAGCGGGAGGGTCTGCTCGCGTTCCCTCTGGTTGGAGGCGTGTAGGGTCTCTGGTCATCACGCTGATGTCGTCTGACAGCCCGCGGTCCCCTGTTACAGGTTTTGGCGTGGAGCAGGCGCCGTACGGCATGCAGACGCAGAGTTACCCTAAAGGCGGCCTCCTGGATGGCTTGTGTCCAGCGTCCTCAGCGCCCAGCACGCTCGGGCCAGAGCAGGACTTCCAGATGTTCCCCAAGGCCCGACTCAGCACCGTCAGCGTCAACTACTGCTCTGTGGGGCAGGACTTCCCGGCCGGCAGCCTGAACCTGCTCTCCAGCGCTTCTGGTGAGACCCAGGCTCCCGAGCGCCACTCTCGGTGGGGCTGGGGGTGTGATTTCCCGGGGCCACGGTCAGACCATGACTGAGTTTCTTAATCAGTCGGCCCGTGCTCTGCCCCTGGAGGAGGTCAAGGGCTGGACTGCCGGAACCCGGCCGCAGCAGCGATGCTCAGCGAGCTTGCTCCTCACGTGCCTCCGGCTCTGCTCCGGCCGGGAGGGTGTTGGGGAACCAGCAGAGTTCCTGCTCCTGTAGCAGGAGTCCTCCACCCACCCAGTGCGCTGTTGGAGGAGGCGGTGTAGGCAGGTGATGGGATGTCTTTGTGGAGACGAAAATGCATATTCCCAGGTGTCAGAGTGATAAAGAACCCGCCTGCAGTGCAGGAGACATGAGACATATGTTCGATCCCTGGGGCGGGAAGATCCCCTGGAGGAGGGCATGGCAACCCACTCCAGTATTCCTGCCTGGAGAATCCCACGGACAGAGGAGCCTGGAGGGCTACGGTCCATGGGGTTGCAAAGAGTCGGATATAACTGAGCGACTGAACACACTGGCAAGTATGCAGTGTACAAAACTCAGATTGGATTTTATATATATATATATACCCCTGGGGACCACCACCCAGATTGAGATGGAGAGGGTGCCAGCATCCCACAAGGCTCTCTCATACTCCCACCCACTCAGTAGCACTCTCCCTACCCCCAGAAGATGCTACTGTCCTGACTTTTCTCATCACCGTCTTTCCCGTTCTTGAACTGGATGCAAAGTGTTCTCGTGTTGGGCTTTTGCTCACATTGTGTCTGAGATCCATCCGCATGGCGCCCCTTTCCCGTGCGGTGTAGCCCTCCGCTCGGAGCTACACAATGTCTCTGTCCTCTTGCCTTTTATGGAAGAGGCGCTTGAGTGGCATGTTTATTCATAAGAAACAGGCGCCTCAGTGAGAAACCTGAGTTGCTGTGCACCGGCGGGGCGAACGCCTGGAGGGGCCAGTGGTCGTGCCTGACCTTGCGTTGTCCTAGAGGGGTCAGAGCCCATGCTTGTCTCTGCCAGGGAAACCCAGGGACCACGACTCGGCGGAGACGGGCGGCGACAGCTTCGAGAGCTCGGAGTCGCTGCTGCAGTCCTGGAACAGCCAGTCGTCTCTGCTGGACGTGCAGCGGGTGCCCTCCTTCGAGAGCTTCGAGGACGACTGCAGCCAGTCCCTGGGCCTCAGCAAGCCGACCATGTCCTTCAAGGACTACATCCAGGACCGGAGTGACCCAGTGGAGCAGGGCAAACCAGTTATACCCGCGGCCGTGCTGGCCGGCTTCACAGGTGCGTGCGCCCGCCTTGTTTATCAAGGGCGTTTCTCGCTGGACGACCTCGCGTTGGTGCTCCCGGTTTTACGCGTGCGGTGTCATCCTTAAGCCGAGCGAGCTGTCTCCCTGCACCCGAAAGAGGCCACATGGACAGGGATGTTCGTGGTCGCTGAGCTCAGCATAGTGGGTGGGAATCCCCAGGCTGCTCCCTCACCTGGTCAGTCCTGGCCGGTCCCCAAAAGGAGAGGAGAACAGTGGGGGACATGGGCCCTGGAGGCTGAAGCTCTGACTCAGCCACGCCTGGAATTTCAGAGACTGTAGCCTGGTGGGGGAAGGGGCACAGAGCTGGCCTCCAATAACCCAGGGACTGTTTACCTTCTGCTTCTCAGATCCATCTTATTTTGAAGGTTTGAGTAACAGCTATTCTAGGCGGGGACAAATATTAAAGCTGTTTTTAGAACCAGATATTTCCAGGGTTTTTTTTTTTTTTAATTGCTTTCTGTGTCCTTAAATGTGCTTTTTTTTTTTTTTTTCCTTTTTTTATGCACCCCCCCCCCCAATCCCATAGTTTGACCATATGGAGCCACTGGGGATTTAAAAAATACCTGCTTTTAAAAATCCAATAGGTTAAAATAAGAATACGCAGGCATCCCATTTCTTTTCTGTCCTGTAAAACAAACAGCCATGAAAATTACTTGGAGAGTGAAAATAGCTGTCATTTTCATACATGGGCGTCAGGGCCTAATCAGAAGGGAAACAGCCACGGTGTGGGTGGGTTTTCATTTTAACGTTAGTGATCATCGGTTGCCTTGCCAGCTCTGTGGTTGACTAGGACAGTACTGGGACCCTAGGGCAGCCTAGCATGGCTGATAGTAGCCCATTTCACAGACAGGGAAGTGGGCTTGGAGGACGCTAGCTGTGGTCACTCAGGTCACAGCTGTATCCATGATGCGGTCACTGTGCCTTGGGGAATATACGGAGAGCACTTTGCAAAGCTTATACCTCACCCAACACATGCTAAGGCCCTGGCTACTCCCCTAGGTGCCCCAGTGACCACTCAGTCAACCAAGTCTTGGATCAAGCGATTTAGCCACTGTCATCTGGTCAGAAAGCCACGCGTGGGGTTCCAAGAATGACATGCCTCGCTCTGTGCTGAAAGGCCCCTTCTAACGCCCCCACCCCTGTCCTACGAGGTGTCTCTAGAAATAAACCTTGAAAGTTATGACATAAGGAACAATTAAATGGAGGGAAGGATTTTGATGCCAAGGAGATGGTGGCCCAGAATTTGTTTTTTTTTTGTTTCTTTTCTCCAAAAGACCAAGCCCCAGCGATCAAGGACCCGGTGATCTCTTTCCCAAGAGCAGGAGGCATGGGGGAAGAAGCCCTCACCTTGGGGTCTGGCCTCCTGCCATTAAAGCATCCAAGACTGTCACCAGCACCCAGCGCCACACCTTCACCTTGATACCCACTTGATACCACTTGATCTCACAGTTCTTGTTTCAGGAGGGTGACTCTAAAAGCCTTGCTGTGTTTAAAAACGTCTAACCCACCCCCTTCTCCCCTGCAGGAAGCGGGCCTATCCAGCTGTGGCAGTTTCTTCTAGAATTGCTCTCCGACAAGTCCTGCCAGTCATTCATCAGCTGGACGGGGGACGGGTGGGAGTTTAAGCTCGCTGACCCCGACGAGGTATGTCCAGACCCAGGGACTCAAGTCTCCAGGTTCTCAAACCTAATTCCATCACATGGGCTTTGCATGCAAGAAACGGGTCCCAAGTATATACAAATGAGAGCACTTCTGCAGGAGACAATTTCTGGCCCTTTAAGAGTCTTACTGCGATGATAAGCAGTTTAATATGCTGTACTCAGCGGCCCAGTCGTTTCTGACTCTCTGCAACCCCATGCACTGTAGCCCACCAGGCTCCTCTGTCCGTGGGGTTCTTGAGGCAAGAACGCTGGTGTGGATTGTGTGCGTGGCACTGTTGGGCTTCCCCATCTTGCTCTGTCATTGAGCCGAAAGGCGCAGGCTATAAACTGAGGCTCTTGCCTGACTGTCGGAACGTCGTAGGAAATTTGCCTCTTTCCCTTGCCGGGGGTTGGGGGCAGATACTGAGCCCCGCTCCTCAGCTGAGCCAGCCCATCTGGATGAGAAAGCTGAGGGCGGGTCCCATAGCAACCCTTCAAGGATAGCGCAAGGGGCGCCCGTGGTCTCTGGCACCTGCGGGGTGTGGTGCGTCACCTCCCCAGTAACCCAGGGCGGCAGAGGCACTGAGGAATGCAGACGTCCACGGGACCTCGGTCCCACTGCGGCAGCTGCGGGCGCGGTGGTCTTGGAGTGCGAGCCCAGGAGCTGGGGGCACATAGCATTTCCTTTGTCTCAGGACCAGCCCCTTGATTCTGAACCCTTGGCTCCCGAACACTTTACTGAGGGAGAAGCCTCAGCAGACGAAGCTGTGGGTCGGGGGACCCGTCTCCCTCATCTGCCTGTCCCTCCATCCCCAGACAAATACCCAGGGATGCAGAGCAGGAAAGCAGACGGCATCTCTTCGGTCCCTTTGTGGTGGTCCAATAATCATGCATCCAAATTGTCATCAGGGCAAAAGGGGTGCTTTTTCTTTCTTTCTTTAAAAATTAACTAATTTTGATGGGAGGATAGTTTTCTTTACAGTATTGTGACGGAGAAGGCGTGCTTTTTCTTTCTTTTTTTAATTTATTTTGATGGGAGGATAGTTTTCTTTACAGTATTGCGATGGTTTTTGCCAGGACGAGGGAGACACGTGTGCTTTTTTTCAATTAAGGAGTTTTAAATGGCACTCTTTCCCATCCCCGCCACAGGTGGCCCGCCGGTGGGGAAAGAGGAAAAACAAGCCCAAGATGAACTATGAGAAGCTCAGCCGGGGTCTGCGCTATTACTACGACAAGAATATCATCCACAAGACGTCAGGGAAGCGCTACGTGTACCGCTTCGTGTGCGACCTGCAGAACTTGCTGGGCTTCACGCCCGAGGAACTGCACGCCATCCTGGGCGTCCAGCCGGACACGGAGGACTGAGCCCGCCCGGGCTGGGGGCGGGGCTGTCAAAGCGCCCCGTCCCAGGACCCTGAAAGGCCGGACCGGCTCCTCCGGCACGCCTATTGGAAGCAGTGGCCTTATTCCATCGGACACCGCAGTTCTTCGCCGAAAGCAGCACGGTTTCTCGCTTCTGAAAGCCTGCTGCCGGGAACCCGCCACTTAACAATGCTATTCCATTCTGTCGGCCCAGGAAGAAGCTTGGGGCCCCCGGCCTAGCCCTGGGCAGGCTGTACGGTGACAGGATCGGTCAGGCTGTTGGGTCTTCTCAAAGTTGCGAGCGTGTCACAGACGCACACTTCTTGGATTTTTCTTTTGCCTTTTTGCAGCCAGGAATCGCACAAGAGCTCTCTTTGGTTCTGAGGGGGAGGAGGGGGCAAAGACACATTCTGTTTCCAAGTTAGTTTGTATATATGACTGTAACCTTGTAATTGTTATCAGAGTCCCCTAACAGACCTATTTAACAGAAACTGTATATTGTAATTTAAAATAATTATATAACTGTATGTGAAAATAGGAATGCAGATGGCATTTTGCCGTGTTCGCTGGTTTTCAAGAGCACTGGCGTCCTTTTGCAAACATTTAATCTGCTGGTGCAGATTAAGAGAAGTTGTAAAGTGTGTATTATTTACATTTAATATGCCTACAGGAATAAGGTCTAAGAAGGTTCATTCCTGTTTTGTTTTGTTTTGCCTAGGTTGTTATCTATGGCAAGGACTTTGTACATTTGGGAATTTTTATAAGAAACTTAATGTTATTATCTGGGGGCCTCTCCTGGCCTCTCTGCTTCTCCTTTAATTGTAATGTAAAAGCTATAAAGCAGTATTTTTCTTGACAGATGGCATATGTTTTCCATTTCTATGCATGCCTTGAAATAAGTTTATAACAAAACTTACTTTATTTTTTAGTTCAACTGTGTTTTCCCCAGCGACTCACCTCCCCTGACCAGGCATTTCCTTCCCCAGCCCCACCCCCACACCCCAAATTATGCTGTATGATTAAAATAGGAATACTATTTTTGGAAATATGCGACTCCTTTTCAGAGATCAGGAGGGATTTATGTAGCAGCTATTTTTACTGCAAAAGTAACTCACTGGAAAAAAAATGTAATTTGTTAGAAAGTTTTATTTTTACTGCAGCACCATGAGCCATACAGAGCTGAAGATGCAGGGGGAGGGGAGGCTTAATTAATAAACTTCTCGGGCATGAGTGGAGCCTGATTTTGTCCCATCTTGTTTACCTGTGGAGTCTCAGGATTTCCCAACACCAAGCTGCTCCTTTCTGTTGAGTGTCCACCGTTTTTATTTTCTTGCACACAGAATGCCCAGAGGCAGAAAGAGGGTCAGCAAGATGGGAAAGAGAAGGCATTGGGGCCATTCATGTGAAGAAAGCGTCTTCATCGTGATGGAGACTTCCATAGTCCTTTTGAAGGAACCCCTGGTTCAGCCTGTGTTCCTGGCTTTTGTAAACGAGCGAGTTGGTTTCCAAGTCAGACAGTCTTCACTAGCGTCTGAGGGGGACGAGTGGTGATGTCTCTGAAGACGAGTCCTCCGTGTGATGAGACAGGGGAATTGGGTGGTAGGGTGAGCAGGGGAGAGCCGGAAGGGGGACCACGGAGTCTCATACCCAGACAAGACCGTTTGCAGTACCGCTAAGCACAGGATGTTCTTCTCAAGCAAGACCTGTTTATCTGCCGGACAGCTGTTTATAACATCAACAGACATGCGGCTGGGAACATCTTGCTGCTGACAGAAATCGGCCATCCGCTCGCTCGTTTTATTTGGGCTTTGACCGCATGAATTTGCCAGTATTTGTTTTTATCTACAGAATTGGCAATTTTACATGGCTCGAGCCAAGAGTCATGGAAAATCAAATCCATGGTAAACCTTTGGCATGATAATAAACAGGACTTATATATCAAAGTTTTGTAATCTGGCCTTTTCTTTCTCAAATAATAAAGTATTTTGTTTACATCAATTCCTCCTTGTAAGAGTCTTCGTGCTTCACCCCTCTGCCTCCCTCCCCCAGCATGGAGGCGGGAGATCCAGAGTGCTGGGCCTGCCCCTTGGTGGCTGTCACTCCAGGTCACAGCCCCTTTGAACTGACTTTACACACCTCTGCTGCTGCTGCTAAGTCGCTTCAGTCGTGTCCGACTCTCTGCGACCCCATAGACGGCAGCCCACCAGGCTCCCCCGTCCCTGGAATTCTCCAGGCAAGAACACTGGAGTGGGTTGCCATTTCCTTCTCCAATGCATGAAAGTGAAAAAATAAAGTGAAATCGCTCAGTCGTGTCCGACTCCTAGTGACCCCATGGACTGCAGCCCACCAGGCCCCTCCGTCCATGGGATTTTCCAGGCAAGAGCACTGGAGTGGGGTGCCATTGCCTTCTCTGTTACACACCTCTTCCCCAGCAAATCAGGACCAAGCTGGAACCTACTGTAAACCTTCCTGAAGCAATTCCCAAAAAGTGTTCCTTAAAGAGAAGGTTTTTCAAGGAGAGATTAGAAAGATTCGGGTATCTTGTCTTCACCTGGGCTTTGGCAGAGATCACAGAAGAGACTTCAGGATATTTCTGTTAAGAACACGAGGGTGGCGACGTCCCTGCTGGTCCAGTGATTAAGTCTCTGCTTCCAGCGCAGTGGGTGCAGGTTTGATCCCTAGTCAGGGAACTAACGGAGAAGGCAATGGCACCCCACTCCAGTGCTCTTGCCTGGGAAATCCCATGGATGGAGGAGCCTGGTAGGCTGCAGTCCGTGGGGTCGCAAAGAGTCGGACACGACTGAGCGGCTTCATTTTCACTTTCATTCACTGGAGAAGGAAATGGTAACCCACTCCAGTGTTCTTGCCTGGGGAATCCCAGGACGGGGGAGCCCAGTGGGCTGCCGTCTATGGGGTCTCACAGAGTTGGACACGACTGACGTGACTTAGCAGCAGCAGGGAACTAACATCCCACATGCTGTGTGGAATGACCAAAAACCAAAATAGGTTTTTAAAAATCCAGTTAAAGAAAGAAGAACCTTAGGGTTGGAAGCTCAAAGACTTGTAATTGAGGCCTCGACTGCCCTGGAGTTCTGATGTGACCAAGATGAGGGTGGTGGTCCTAGGACGCCTGAGCGCAAACTCATTCTTGGACCTCCTTTCCACTCTCCAGAATTAGTGAGGATTCCAGAACCGTAGATGGATCATGTCCAAGCTGTGCTGGAGCTGGCTCGCCATGGGCCAACCCAAGCTGAGGGTGTGGGCCTCTCCCCAGCGCTGCATCAGTGAGGTATTGGTAGCTGGAACTTGGTTGGGATGAAAGCAGTTATGCACCACCAAAATTAGCATCTGGGATGTCCTCTGTGGTGCAGTGGATCAGAGTCCACCTCCCAAGGCCGCGGACATGGGTTTGATCCCTGGTTCCAGGAAGATTCCACATGCCTCAGGGTAATTAAGCCAGTGTATCAACAGCTACTGAGCCTGCATGCTGCAATCACCAAAGCCCAGGCACTCCAACTTGAGAGTAACCCCTGACTGCTGCAACTAGAGAAAGCCTCTGTGCAGCAACCAAGACCCACCCAGTGAAGCTAAAAATAAATACACATTTATTTAAACAAAAACAAAATCAGCATTTGCTACAAATCAGGGCTCCCCACCAACCCTTTTAAGGGAGCTTAAATACATTCTGAGAGTCCCCTGGACTGCAAGGAGATCCAACCAGTCCATTCTGAAGGAGATCAGCCCTGGGATTTCTTTGGAAGGACTGATGCTAAAGCTGAAACTCCAATACTTTGGCCACCTCATGCGAAGAGTTGACTCATTGGAAAAGACTCTGATGCTGGGAGGGATTGGGGGCAGGAGGAAAAGGGGACGACAGAGGATGAGATGGCAGGATGGCATCACCGACTCAATGGATGTCCCCTTTTCCTGACTGAGCGACTGAACTGAACTGAACTGAAATACATTTAACAGCACATCACTGATCATCAATATTAACTATATATATATATAAATATATTATAAATTAAAGAAAAATTTAAAATATGACTCCACATTTTTGAAATAACACCTATATTAACATTTTTATGAGAAATAACTCTTTCCAAAAAAGGAACAATGGCATTGTTTTACGTGTTTTCAAATCTCTTTGATGTCTGATTTAATGAAAAAGAGCTGAATTTACATACTGCCTTCTGCATCAATCTGTTATGATACACTTTAAAGAAACTAAGTTCAGTTCAGTCACTCAGTCATGTCCGACTCTTTGTGACCCCATGAATCACAACACGCCAGGCCTCCCTGTCCATCACCAACTCCCAGAGTTCACTCAAACTCATGTCCATCTAGTCGGTGATGCCATCCAGCCATCTCATCCTCTGTCGTCCCCTTCTCCTGCCCCCAATCCCTCCCAGCATCAGAGTCTTTTCCAATGAGTCAACTCTTCACATGAAGTGGCCAAAGTATTGGAGTTTCAGCTTCAGCATCAGTCCCTCCAATGAACACCCAGGACTGATCTCCTTTAGGATGGACTGTTTGGATCTCCTTGCAGTCCAAGGGACTCTCAAGAGTCTTCTCCAACACCACAGTTCAAAAGCATCAATTCTTTGGCGCTCAGCCTTCTTCACAGTCCAAATCTCACATCCATACATGACCACTGGAAAAACCATAGCCTTGACTAGACGGACCTTTGTTGGCAAAGTAATATCTCTGCTTTTCAATATGCTATCTAGGTTGGTCATAACTTTCCTTCCAAGGAGTAAGCGTCTTTTAATTTCATGGCTGCAATCACCATCTGCAGTGATTTTGGAGCCCAAAAAAAGAAAGTCTGCCACTGTTTCCACTGTTTCCCCATCTATTTGCCATGAAATGATGGGACCAGATGCCACGATCTTAGTTTTCTGAATGTTGAGCTTTAAGCCAACTTTTTCACTCTCCGCTTTCCCTTTCATCAAGAGACTTTTTAGTTCCTCTTCACTTTCTGCCTTGCCTCACACAAATCTGTAACTGGAACAGGGAGCATGTTTTACAGTTGTTTCAGATAACTGGATATTGTTATATTCTACACCTAAGCTGACACATGGTAGTTTCTTAAGCATGAATTGCAGTTGGAAGATGAAGCTATGTTAATAAACTTGTCAATCATGAAATTCCGTGGGTCCATCTTGCACTTGAATGAATCTTTTTACCCAAGTGTGATTTTGTAACATGCATTAGTCATCGGAAAATACTGCCTCAAAATGTTGACTCATTTCAACATACACTGTAAAATGATCACATTAGTTACACTCCCCACTGATTTCACCAGAAAAGTCCTAAGAAGCTATCAAGCGCCCAGTGGCAGACACAAATTTTTTTTTCAAAATTTCAGATTTTTCACCTGAGAGCTCAAATTTTATCATCAGCAACAAATAATCTGTTGTTCCTTTGGCACTGGCTGACAGGCTCACTTAATTTTCCTTTGGGGAAATGCTTGTCAAACACGCAAATCCGAATAAACCTCGTTTGTCGGTTGTGTATGAAGGGGTCAGTGTAGCTTGCAACTCAAGCGCACGCCTCAACTGCATTTCCCAGGACAACGAAACTCCCTCAGTAGCACCAGATCTTCTGTATATTTCCCATGTGGTTAACCAGGAACCAAAAAGATGTATCTTTACTTATTAAGAAAATTAATTTTTACTGCTTATTCAAGAACATTTTTAAAGGAAACTGGTGCTTTTTCCCTGTAAGTACATGATGAAACACTCTAGTATGGTTTAGTGCTAAGGCTTCAAGGGTTTTAAGTACCATCAGTGCAAGTGTCAACACAGTAAAAAAAAAAAAAAAAAAAAAAAATGAATGTTTTAATGTTATTATAAATATCATTTTGATCCTGAGGATCCCCCTGAGAGGGTGTTGTCTGCAGACCACACTTTGAGAACTATTCTAGAAAGTGGAGAAGCTCGCCCAGAACAAAAGAGCTGGAACTGGGGCAGTGAGGGTGTACAGGGAGGAAACATTTTTCTTTTGTCTCTCTGCGTCCACGCTTACAATCTTACCCTTCCAGAGCCAGTTTAGATGAAGCATATTCCATTTAAAGCAAAAAGAACGGTCTGATGTCTCCATGACAAGGAAGAAGTTCATTCACGCAGGCTGAACTGGATCTTTTCAAAGTCTTTCTATCAGCAGCATTCTTCTTTTCCTTGTTCCACTCAAATCCCAAACCTTTTTAAAAATGTTTATTTTATCATGATTTTTTTTTTTAATAATACTTTCCCCTAACATGGTCAGATCTGAGGTCATAAAGAGATGAGGTGTGTGTGGTCCATATTCCAGCTTTTCCACAAGGTGGAGAAGAAGCAGAGCTAGGAGCTGCCCTTAGGGCCCCCGCTCCCTGAGTCCCGGCTACTCCTCGTATGAGGGGCCATGTGGTGAGTGCTCAGGGGGTGGGGATGGGAGCTTGGTGGCTGTGGGGCCAGAGGAGGTGGGCAGGGCCCAAGGGTGGGGCAGGGTGGGCTGTTTCATCACCTCTTTGGAAACATCGAGCAAGCTGGCTTTTTTGTGCTTAGGAGCTAAACCTCTAGTTACCACTCTTGCCCAGCTTTTGGAGCACTGGTGTGTGATCCTGGCCGCATGACTCACTCCATGCCTCAGTTTCCCCTCCGTAAAGTGGGGAGTGGGTGGATGATCCACTGTTGGTTTAGGACTGAGGGAAGTCAATGGCCTGGAGGGTCCACGGAAGTCACGGCCAAAGCCTTCCAGCAGGAGTCCTGCAAAACAGATGGCTTCTGACAGCCACGCTCCTTCCAGAAGCATCGTAGGTTCAGAGTTCAGTGATAAAGCTGACACCGAGCAGAACTGGGACTCAAACCCAGGTCTTCTGTCTCCTGATGCTTCTCCCTTGCCGAGATAACCAGACTGAGTTTTGCTGATGTCGTTGAAACTGCTACCCAGGACTCCCCCAGGCTTCTGTGACTGCCCTTGGCTTTGAATTTTAAATGACCCAGGAGCCTCCAACCAGAGCCCTCGGACACACAGCAGCTGGCAGCAGCTCAGTCCTCTGAGTGGATGAGAGAGTCCCATAACCTGGGCTAGATGTTAACCTGTCTTTTCTGTAAGAACGCGACAGAAGAGTGAGACTCAAGCAGGGAAGGAGGAAACCCCTTATTGTGTAAACCCTTTTGCAATTCCTGGGCAAGGTTAGAACATGTGATGATGCTTGAAATCTAACTTTAGGGGAGAGACCATTTTTGGTCATAGCTGGTGTGTTGACACCTTTGCAACTGGAAATGGCATAGCCTCTGTCCATGTGCTATGAGTAACTGACCCCTCCTGCTTGCCAAATTCGTGTTCAGATGGCAAAACAGCCTGAGACTGCCACATTGGACCCCTGCCAGTTGTTCCTGTGCTGTGTACATATGACCAGGGCTTAGCACGCACCTGTGTGTTTACATGGCAGGGAGCCAGCTAGGCTGATTCAAGGTGGACCCACGGCCTGGGCAGGCTGGAAGGACAGAGACAGTAATGGGGGGAAAAGGGTAAATAGAAAATGGACAAAAATATTGTGTATCAGCCATGATTCATCTCCATATAAAGCCCTTCAGAAACAATTTTATCATTTGCTGGTAAACTCCACCAAATAAGGTCTGGAAGAGGTCATTCATCATCACAATGCAAATAGGACTGTGGGTCCTATCTGGTGGGTCTCACCACTTTGCACTGACTTGCTCTTGTGCTCCCACCCACAAGGTTCGCTGTAGGGCCAGCTGTGCCTATAGGGCCCACCTCCAAGCTGAGGTCAGCTGTTTCCACCTCCCCCAGGGCCTGTGTAGGGGATTAGATCACTATTTCAGAGCACTTAGGGAGAACTGTTTCCTAGAACCTGGCTGGCCTCCCCTCCCCCAGCCTAACTGACAGCCCTGGTTGTCAGGCACATGTTTACCTTGGAGACAGAACACTTCGCAGGGTTCTCAGTGGTCTGCTGAGGTCCCCGGGACACTGGATCTCAGAGATAGAGCAGTGGAGCCCTCGCAGACATGGAGGGCCTGCTGCCTGCCCTGGGATCTGCCTTCCAGCTGATGCTGGAGCATTTATGGGGCACTCTGCTGGTGGTCTCTGAGAGCTGGACACATGACTCAGGTCTCCCTGAGTTTTCCTGGGAGATCCTGGTATGTGCTGTGGTGCTGGTTCTCATGGTAAAGAGATGGCACAATTTAAGAAGTGTGAAGTCGCTAGGGAAAAGGTCTTCTGCCCGTGAGGAAGTCTGCGGAAAATGTAGTGAGAATGTTGGGCCACGGGCTCAGGCTGACGAAGCCCTCAAGCCATCTCGGGTGGAGGCCAGTTCTCCCACGTCACAAACCTTGTGCTTGTCGGCCGTGAACGCAAACCTGAGCGGGTCATCGTTTCAGGACACGGCGGACCTCCTGGAGAAGGCATGGAGCGGTCAGTCTTCTTCCCTTTCCCAAGTTACTGACGGAAAACACGCCTTCAAAGCATCAGAGGATGGTGGAGAACGACCTCAGAAGAAAGACATGAGTGATTTGAACAACAGTGTTGATTTTCCAGAAAGTCCAGAACCATCTGACCAAGAAATCGAGAGAGAAAAGCAGCGAGTCCAGGAAAAGGAGGGGCAGGGAGGAGGCCCGAGCCGTCCAAGGCCCGCAAGGAGCGGGTCCTGGAAGACAGGGTCAACCGACTAAGATTCATAGCAAAACACCTGCTGACCGTCTTCCCCTTTCCTGAGCTCCTCAGAGACTGCGGGGATGAAGGGAACCCAGACGTCCAGCCAAAGAAGGAAGCAGAAAACAGCCATCCCCCTGTCCAGGGGGTGGAGGGTGACCTGAAGGGCGTCCCTGACGATGCTGACTGCAGTGTGTCCCTGCCACGTCCCGAAGAGGAACAGCAAGCAACCGCCAGACACCCGAGGGGAGATCAGCAAAGGAGGGAAGAGCTTCCAGGACGAATCACAAGTCTCCACATTGAGGAAGCGTCCCTGTGGTGTGAAAATTCACAGCTCGACAGTGAGATCCAGCTGCTGAAGTGGAAACTTCAAAGCCTGCCTGATTTACACGACAGCTACGTGATGCAACTTCACAGAAGACTGTTCAAGAAAGAAGCGCGCTGCTTGGAAGCGAAGAAGAAACTCCTCAACGTGTGTAGAGAGCTGAACTCCGTGTGTCAGATCCGCAACCTCTCCAAGAAGATAGCTGGAGACATGAGCAAAGAATTAGAGAGAACCACTGCCTACCATCGCCAGGAGGTGGGTCTCTGCCAGGAAAGAGCTCAGGAAAGCTGGGTGGCAGCCCTGGGGATGGAGAGAGCGCTCAGCGAGCTGACCCGAGAGAAGGCCCGCCTCAGGCAGCTGCTGGCCCAGGTCGAGTTCAACTCCCAGCTCTCCCCGAGGGGCCTTCATGCCCCTGCTGCTTCACCCACAGCCCACAGGGGCCCGAAGGGGTCAGGGGAACCCCTGGGTCAGGAGGCACCCTCGGCGAGGGGGAGGGTCCAGCCGTGAGGACTCGGGCCCGCGGTCACCTGCAGGCGGGACTCAGCTCAGCGCAGCCGGGTCCGGACACTCACGACCAGGACACAACATCAGTGTGTGTTTTCCCTTTTTAAAGTAATTTTGATGTTTTATCTTTTTATTTTAGCTTCTGTTACATAATCGATTTTTATTCGTATAGATGGTGCATTATAATTTGTAAGATTTTTTTCTGAATAAAGTTTTATTTAATACATTTCTGAGGAATAACTTATTTGTATGTCTTGCACCCTCTAGAATAAGTTAGTATAAATTATAGAATAAGGTAGTATAAATAATGTATTTTAATTTAAATCAAAAGTCATGATTCCTTAAGCCGTCATTGAAGTTTAACATAGAGATGTTTGAAATAATAAAGACCATGTCTGTATGCTATGAACGGTTATTAGAAATGGATACAGTTAATCTAAATTTTGCCCCCAAGAAACTGAATTGGTTTTAAAACACAATGCAAAAAAAAAAAAAAAAAAAAAAAAACCACACACGAATACACTATCCCTGAAACTTCATGATTTTTATCAAATGGCCTAAATCCATTAAATAATTTAGAGGAGTTGACATTCTGCGCTCATTTTCGGTAGGTTTTATTGTCTTTCCAGGCTCGCCCCAGTGGTTCAGCAGTAAAGCGTCTACCTGCAATGCAGGAGACACAGGAGATATGGGTTTGATCCCTGGGTTGGGAAGATCCCCTGGAGAAGGAAATGGCAACCCACTCCAGGACTGAAGAATCCCACGGTCAGAGAAGACTGGCAGACTACACAGTCCATAGGGTCACAAAAGAGACACAGCTGAAGCGACTGAGCACGCACACGTGTACTTCTTGCTGTTTAGACATTTTTCTACTTTATGACGTGAAAGTTTCTTATTGGTGGCAATCCCATGCACACATGTACACACACATACACAGATAAACACAAACACCAAGACTACAATGCAAGTATAAGACAATTTTGTTATTCTAGTACCTAGGGGGAAATGTACAGGAAAAGGAAAAAATTTAGTTAAAAAAGGAAAAATTAAAATCACACTTTCTTGTGAACCTAGCTCAAGGATGCATCAGCTTTGGGTCTGACACCTGCCACCTCAATGGACCAGAGCTTGATCGTCACCCCTGAGTCAACGCGCTGAGGCATGCTCCCCACCAGACTTTCTGGATTTGAGTCCCAACTCTGCCACTTACTGGCTTTGGGTCCTGGGGAAACTTATCCACTTGGTGAACTCAATACTTTCATCTGTAAATGGGAGGCTTCTTCATACCTACCTCACAGTGTAGTTGTGGGGAGTCTACTTAGGACGTGCTGTGACTCCTGGGGACAGGCTGGTGGAGATCAGGGGCCCCCCCTCTCAGAATCCTAGTTTTAGGCATACAAAATTCAGAGGATGACAAATGAAACCAAATGTTGTACCCTGGATTATAGTTGTGGAAAAGCGATCTACACTTTTTTCTTGGCATTTTGTAGAATAAGATCAGTGTCAGGTCTCATAACTATTACAATTTCGAAGCAGTATTTCAAGATTTCACAACCGCATCCATGTGGGATGAAATATGTGTCATTTAGCTTGATGACCCCATCAGAGGTGCAGCTAATCCTGCTGTAATGTGTGGCCTCCATTCAATTAATGAAGGAAACGCTGCATTTTATGAATTCTCCAGGCCAGAATACTGGAGTGGGTAGCCTTTCCCTTCTCCAGGGAATCTTCCCAGCCCAGGGTTCAAACCCAGGTCTCCCGCATTGCAGGCGGATTCTTTACCAGCTGAGCCACAAGGGAAGCCCAGTTGGAAGCCAGTGAACATTAAAAATTTTGTGTTTTTTATTTTTTTAAATGTTCACTGGCTTCAAACTAAAATGCAGCACTTCCTTCATTAACTGAATTCAAGTTCAAGTTCATCCAACTTCAACTTCATTCAAGTTCATTAAGGAACCCTGAAAACTCAAATCTCTGGGTTCTCCATGGCTCTGTCCCAGGATCCCAGATTGTCAAGGGAGGAGCAGAGGTTGCTGGCCATCCACAGAGGTGGGTGTGTGCAGGGTGGGTGGACTGTGGATAATCTATGGAGGAAGGGGACCCCTGGGAACTAGGGGGACCATGGTAGACGTGAGACGGTTACCATGGCAACCTTCTCACCAGCCCGTGTCCTCCCCTCCTGTGCTCACCAAACACTTCTTCCAGAGCCCATGTCCTGAGATGCCCTTCCCTCAGGACGTGGTCACGGGCTGGTTTTCCTGCCTGTCCTCTGCTACTGCTGCTGCTAAGTCACTTCAGTCGTGTCTGACTCTGTGCGACCCCATAGACCGCAGCCCACCAGGCGCCCCTGTCCCTGGGATTCTCCAGGCAAGAACACTGGAGTGGGTTGCCATTTCCTTCTCCAATGCATGAAAGTGAAAAGTGAAAGTGAAGTCTCTCAGTCATATCTGACTCTTAGCAACCCCATGGACTGCAGCCCACCAGGCTCCTCCATCCATGGGATTTTCCAGGCAAGAGTACTGGAGTGGGGTGTGACAAAATTGATAGGGACACTCGGGGCTCCTGCTAAGTTGAAGAGCATCTCCCCAAATTCATGTCCACCTGGAACTTCAGGAGACCTTATTGGAAATGGGATCTTTGCAGATGTCAGTCAAGATGAAGTGGCACTGGGTTAGGGCTGGCGCCCCATCCTGGGTAACTGAGGTTCTTAAAGAGGGGCAAACAGACAGACTCATGGGGAAGAAGCCACGTGAAGACAGAAGCAGAGCTTGGGAGGGTGCGGCCACCAGGGGCTGGGAGAGAGGCCCGGAAAGACCTTTGCTCAGGACTTGAGAAGGAACCAGCCTGGCTTGACACCTTGAGTTAGACTTCCGGTCTTCTGAACTTGGGGGAGAATACATTTCTGTTCTTTCCAGCCTTTCAGTTTGCTGCAGCTCCCACTGTAAACCAAACAGTGCGGCTGGATACTTCAAAATATACAGCTTGCAAAAACTCGAAGCTGGGATTCAGTTAGCCGGAACCTGCGGTAATATTAAAAACGTATGTATGTCTGATAGCCATACCTCATACTTTTAACAGAAAAATAACATACACATACATCCTTAAATATTTCAAAAATAACCTTCCAGGCAATGTGCTGGGATTGACACCGATTCATCGTGAATTCCGCCAGGGACCTTGAGTTCACAGTTCGCACCTGCGTGTAATCCTGGAAAAGCTCCATGAAGACAAATTCCATTCTGTTTTCTGTGCCGGCTCCTGGGGGTTGGGGGTGGGGGGCGTCTCTGTCCCAAGAATGGCGGGAAGGAAAGGTGCAGAGAGGCAGGCCCGCCGCCCCTGCGACCCCCATCATGTGGTCATGTTTTCACAGAGGGTGCCTTGTCGACTGGGGCTCACAGTCTGTCCCACTGAGTTTCCTGCGTGGCCCTTCGCCTCCCTCAGGGTGAGCCCGGAGGCGGCGTGAAGTCAAACCCCCAGGAATAGGCGTTCAGGGACCCGCCGAGCCTCGCGCCCCGTTCCTGGGCGGCTGCGACGTGCTCCACCTGTGCGGTGATGGGGGAGGTCCCCGGGCGGGCCCCGGGGTGAGTCCACCCCTCTGTCCTCCGTAACCCATGAAACCTGGGGAAATTTCCGAGCCTTTCCTGGGGACTGTCGGAGAGCAGCACAAGTCCCAGCCCCTAACGGGAGACGTTCACCTGCTTGGAGACCCAAAGGAGCTGCCTTGGCTTTCCCTCCTTCACGCATCCTGCGTCTGCCCGCCTCCTGTGCACCATGCAGGAAGGACGCTTTACTTGGCCGAAGTATGACGGGGATCCCCAGTGTTTGTGCCTTAAGGTGGGGCTTGGGTTCACCTAGGAAGACTGCTGGGACCCCAATGGGACCAGCTGACCCTGGGGAGGCATCTCCGCCTTCCAGTGAACAGGATGGGTCTCCATCACCACCAGCGCAGAACTGGCATCAGCCCACGTCCCCCGTCTCCGCAGTAGGACTCACACACACACACACACACACACACACACCCCAACGGGTGTCACCTTAAAACACGCCTACATCAGGCATCAGGCCAGGGCCAGGTGAGCCCATAGTTAGTGTCCTGGGCTTCGGTGAGAGGGGATGGGGAGAAAAATGAGTTTCTAGGAAGGACTTCAGTACATTCTGGAATGTTAATCCTCTTCAGGGCCAAGTTTAGAAGGTATTATGGTTTCACCTCACTAAGCAGCGGTCTGCTGCTGGTGGTAAGGTTCAAGTCCGAAGGGTTCCCGGTCTTTTTTCTTTCTTTCTATTTTTCTTTTTTATTGAGATACAACACTTCCACTGCAGGTGCTCGAATCTTTGGGGTCCCATTTAGGGACCTTCAACATACATCTCCAGCATGTGATACCTTCCCCAGCAACATGCAGAACATTCTAGGTCCCAGCGGGCCCTCGTGGTCAACAACCAACCCCCCTCAATCATCCCCAACCTGGAGATGACTGCTGTATGGAGCCCCCAACCCATATGTTACTAAAGCCCCTGCAGGTGGGTTCACACAGGACACACCCTGGGACCTGCCTTCTTGAATCCGCACCGTGTCTGTGATGCGCCCTTGCCTCTGTGATAGTTTTTTATTGGCGTGCACCATCCATCCCATTACGGGAATATACCACACTGATTCACCTCGGGCCCACAGCGGATGACCATTTGGCTGGTTCATGTTTGGGGCTCTGGTGCCTAAATATATCATGAGCATTCTCACAAGTGTCTCTTGGTGCCCTGAGGCTTCATCTCTCTTGAGCCCCAGGAATCACTGGTCATGGAGGCACGTGTGTTTATCTGTATTGGATGCAGTACAGCTGTTTCCAAGATGGTGCCAGTCTGCACTTCAGCCATGGGTGCTAAAGCCAGGAGCCCCAGTTACCCCATCATTGTCACAATGGTCAGGCTCTGGGGCTTTCACCATTCTAATGGGTGCATAAGGGTGTCTTACTGTGGGTTTGGCTTAACATGTTCCTCTTGGCTAATACGTTGGGCACCTTTTCATGTGCTTATTGGACTCAGATTTCTTGCAGCTGTCCCCAACCTTTTGGCACCAGGGACCGGTTTTGTGGAAGATAATTTTCCCCGGACTAGGGTGAGGGTTGGTGGTTTGGGGATGATTCAAGTACAATGCATTTATTGTGCACTTTATTTCTGTTGTCATCACATCAGCTCCACCTCAGATCATCAGGCATTCGATCCCAGAGACTGGGGACCCCTATATTACAGGATCTGCAGATTTTTCTGAAAGGGGCTTATATGTTCCTAGCAGCACTATCTACAATAGCCAGGACATGGAAACAACCTAGATGACCATGGGCAGATGAATGGATAAAGAAGTTGTGGTGCAGATACACAATGGAATATTACTCAGCCATAAAAAAGAATGAATTTGAGTCAGTGCTAGTTAGGTAGGGTGGCTCAGATGGTAAAGCATCTGCCTGCAATGAGGGAGACCTGGGTTGGATCCCTAGGTTGGGAACATGTCCTGGAGAAGAGAAGGAAGTGGCAACCCACTCCAGTACCCTTGCCTGGAAAATTCCGTGGACAGAGGAGCCTGCTGGGCTATATAGTCCATGGGGTCACAAAGAGTTGGACACGACTGAGTGACTTCACTTTCACTTTTAGTTAGGTAGATGAACCCAGAGCCTGTGATACAGAGTGAAGTTAGCCAGAAAGAGAAAAACAAATATCATATACTAATGCATACACATGCAATCTAGAAAAATGGTATTGATGAACCCATTTTTAAAGAGGGAACAGAGATGAAGATGTAGAGAACTGTGGACACAGTGTGGGAAGGGGAAGGTGGGATGGATGGAGAAAGTGGCATCGACATATACACATTATCATACGTAAGATAGACATCCAGTTCAGTTCACTCAGTCATGTCCGACTTTCGTGATCCCATGAACCACAGCAAGCCAGGCCTCCCTGTCCATCACCAACTCCTGGAATTTACCCAAACCCATGTCCATTGAGTCGGTGATGCCATCCAACCATCTCATCCTCTGTCGTCCCCTTCTTCTTCTGCCCCCAATCTTTCCGAGCGTCAGGGTCTTTTCCAATGAGTCAGCTCTTTGCGTGAGGTAGCCAAAGTATTGGAGTTTCAGCTTCAGCATCAGGCCTTCCAGTGAACACTCAGGACTAATCTCCTTTAGGATGGACTGTTTGGATCTCCTTGCAGGCCAAGGGGCTCTCAAGAGTCTTTTCCAACACCACAGTTCAAAAGCATCAATTCTTCGGCACTCAGCTTTCTTTATAGTCCAACTCTCATATCCATACATGACTACTGGAAAAACTATATCCTTGACTGGACAGACCTTTGTTGGCAAAGTAACATCTCTGCTTTTTAATATGCTGTCTAGGTTGGTCATAGCTTTTCTTCTAAGGAGCAAGCGTCTTTTAATTTCATGGCTGCAGTCACTATCTGCAGTGATTCTGGAGCCCCCAAAAATAAAGTCTGCCACTGTTTCCACTGTTTCCCCATCTATTTGCCACGAAGTGATGGGACCAGATGCCATGATCTTAGTTTTCTGAATGTTGAGCTTAAAGCCAACTTTTTCACTCTCCTCTTTCACTTTGAAGTTGCATGTAACACAAGGAACCCAGTCTGGTGCTCTGTGATAATCCAGAGGGGTAGGATAGGGGGACAGGAGGGAAGGTCAAGAGGGGAGGGGATATTTGTATAATTACGGCTGACTTGCCTTGTTTTATGGCAGAAACCAACACAACATTTTAAAGCAGTTTCCTTTCAATTTAAAAATAAATAAAAAATAAAGTAAAATAGAGAAAGTAAAAAAAAGGAGTTTGGGGAGGGGGCACTGAGAGTAAAATCTTTGGTTTACAGGCCACATAGTCTCTGCTCCAACCATGTCAGCTCCACTGCTAGAGAGAAAAGCAGCCCTTACTTACCATGTGGGAGTGAAGTGGGTTGGGGGGGGTGGTGGCTTTCTTCCAATAAAGCTATTAATAAACTAGGCTGGGGAGGGGCGGGATTTGGCCTGTGGGGCCTTCCTTTGCGGACCTCTGCTCTATGATAAAGCACTTGCTCAGGACTTTGACGCAGTTTGTAATTGGTTCGTTTGTCTTTCTCTTAGAGGTTTGTGCAGGTTCTCTGCGGGCTCTGGATCCCAGTCTTGTGTTGTTAATTATCTACCATGGTCTGGAAATTGGAAGCAATGATGGTATTATAATGGACCACTGCTCCAGCCTTGCTTTGGAAATTTCTACCCCAAAGCCCCTGAGGGATAGACGCGGGTGGTCACAGGGAGCCACCCCCCAACACGTGGACCCCGGAGGGCCGTCCCCCACCATATTCACTGCGAGGGGCACGCCTGCACACGCCTGCACACAGCAGCTAGAGCCCGAGTCCCTCTGCTCCTCCTGCAGCATGTCTTGGAGCCAGGATGGGCCACAAGATAGATGTCCCTGACTTGTTCAGATGGACACATTTCCTGAAAGGAACATCAACTCCATGTGGATAATGAATCTTCGTGCCACCAGGAATTTTTTCTCAGCTGAAAGGAATTTTGCAGCTCTTCCCACCACGGATGATCAGAAGGCCGCAGGGAGGTGGGGCTCCTTCTCTGTTATGAGCCAAACGTTCTTAGGCTGGGCCTTGGCTGACAGGGCATTTGGAGGAAATTGCCCACTTTCCTGGTTGCTCCACAAGCAAAACAATCATCGTCTTTGCACTGCAAAACTTTTTTCACAGTCCCCCGGGTAGCCACAGCTAGGTCAATAGTGGAGTGGCCGCTTTGTTTGTGGGGTCTCATTTGAGCGAGTGTGATCATCTCATTTTGCAGCAAGAAAACGGAGGCTTAGAGAGAAGTTAAATGAGTTGAACAAGATCAGAGATTCAATACTGAGCAACCCAAATACTTTACCTCAAAACCCGGGCCCTTCCCCACTGGACTGTACTCAGATATCCCCTTACAAAGATTGGGCCGGAAGGACTGTAATTGGAAATCTGGTGAAGTTTTCACACCTAGTGTATGAGACCTCTAGTTCTGGGTTGGGGGGGATGGGTGTCAAAGGACTCGTTATCAGGGCCCCCCAAAAGCTAGCTGCAAAGCTGAGATGAGAATTCAGATTTTCTGGGTCCAAAGTTTTCCTCACAGCTTTTTTTCCTATTTAAAAACTTTGATTGTATGATATCAACCAGGATATAAGCTGCTTAACAACAAGAATTTATTCTGTCTGTGTCTTGTACCTAGTGGTGTGTCTACAGGGCATTAATGATGGAGCCGCTCCATTTCTTGAACAAATGGATCATAAAAATATAAGTAGTATGCGGTAAGTGAATTTGGACTTTGCTGTAGCTCAGTCAGTAAAGAATCTGCATGCAGGAGTGCAGGAGACCTGGGTTCATTCCCTGGGTTGGGAAGTTCCTCTGGAGAATGGAATGGCAGTTCACTCCACTACTCTTGCCTAGAAAATCCCATGAACAGAGGAGCCTGGCTGGCTACAGTTCGTGGGGTTGCAAAGAGTTGGACACGACTGAGCAACTAACCCCTTGTGTAAGTAGATTGATTTCATCCTGCAAGAACGTTTTTTTCTAATATTTTGGGGGAGCGGTTCTGGGTCTTTGTTGCTGCATATGGGCTTTCTCTAGTTTTGGAGAACAGGAGCTACTGGAGTGGGTAGCCTTTCCCTTCTCCAAGGGATCTTCCCAACTCCGGGATCAAACCCAGGTCTCCTGAATTGCAGGTGGATTCTTTACTGTCTGAGCCACCAGGGAAGCCCAAGAATACTAGAGTGGGTAGCCATCCCTCCTCCAGGGGATCTTCCCGTCCCAGGAATCAATTGTTGCAGTTCTAGGGTTTCTCATTGTGGTGGCTTCTCTCATCACAGAACAGAGGCTCTAGGGAAGAGTGAGTGGGCTTCAGTAGTTAGGGTGCATGGGCTTGGTTGGGCTTCCCTGGTAGCTCAGCTGGGAAAGAATCTATCTCCAATGCAGGAGACTGGGTTGGGATTCGATTCCTGGGTTGGGAAGATCCCCTGGAGGAGGGCATGGCAACCCACTCCAGCATTCTTGCCTGGAGAATCCCCATAGACAGAGGAGCCTGGTGGGCTGCAGTCCATGGGGTCGCAGAGAGTCGGACCCGACTGAGTGACTAAGCACAGCACAGCACATGGGCTTAGTTGGCCCGCAGCATGTGGGATCTCCCTGGACCAGGGATCGAACTTGTGCCCCTGCATTGGCAGGTGGATTTTAACCGCTGGACCACGAGGGAAGTCCCACCATCCTGCAAGACAGTTTTGATGCTGTTCCTCTCTCTGGCTCCCTCTCAGGTCTCCACTCAAAGAGGGTGGCTGGGTGCCCAGACGTCAGCCAGGACCAAAGGCCAAAAGGAAACTCATGCTGCTGCTAAGTCACTTAAGTCGTGTCCGACTCTGTGCGACCCCATAGACGGCAGCCCACCAGGCTCCCCCATCCCTGGGATTCTCCAGGCAAGAACACTGGAGTGGGTTGTCATTTCCTTCTCCAATACATGAAAGTGAAAAGTGAAAGTGAAGTCGCTCAGTCGTATCCAACTCTTAGCGACCCCATGGACTGCAGCCTACCAGGCTCCTCCGTCCATAGGATTTTCCAGGCAAGTGTGCTGGAGTGGGGTGCCATTGCCTCTTTTCCTTATATCTTACTAAAATCATAAGCACGAAATCGTTTGTCTCCTTGACAGAGCCTCTCATCACAAAGAGATATATAGAAATATGGGAAATTCTGCTTGTCTCATCCAAAGTGGCTTTAGATGGTCAACTGTTTTTCACTTGCAATTCTACCCATTTAGAACACTCAGCTCCTTAGGAATGAAGGGAAGCTGTTCTCAGTCCCTGCATGTGGGGTTTATCAACTCAGTGTGTTGCTTATTCTTGTGCAATTAGCAACATGATTTCTGCATTAAAAAAAAAAAAAAAAAGACTTTCAGGACTGAATAAAGCTATCTGTGTCATTTTCCTAGCAGCTATTATGCTTCTTTCTGCCTACTCTCATTTCATACCAAACTTGGTTTACGGGAAGTTTGGGTAAACAAAGCTCTTATGAGTAATTAGTATTTAATTAGGCTGAGTTTCATGTCTGTGTGAGTCAAGGCCTCTTTTTCCAACCTCTGGGAAGAATTAAGTATGTCAGGGCTCTGTTTACAGAGCAAGGCCCAAAGCGGACTGCCCTGGGCATTTTAAAAGTTGTTTAGTGGCTGGACCCCTGGATTAAGCTACTTGGTATTTTTGTTGGCTTTTGCTGCTGGTGAAAGGCTGAAGACTAGTCACCCAGTAATCTAGGTCCTTCTTCTCTGTGTTTGTCTTATAGGAGGTTCCACAACCCACCAGCGTCTCCACCAAGAAGCTTCACCCTGACACAGAGGGAAGGTCACAACACTGCCTTCTGGGCAAAAAGGTCATGACCCCGCCTTTCCCACCATCATCTTATTTCAAAACGAGAATTTGGAGTGAGAGCCTCTTAGCTGACAAGCATTTATGCCTGATCAATTTTTCCCAACTTTGAATTATGAACACATTCAAGGATACAGAAAAGATAAAGGAGGAAACACAGTGGGACTTCCCTGGTGGCCCAGCGGTTAAGACTGGCTTCCAAAGCAGGGAGCTGGAGCGGGGTGGCAGTTCAATCCCTGGTCATAGAGCTAAATTCCCACATGCCTCACAGCCAAAAAGCCAAACATAAAAAAAAGAGAAGCAATGTCGTAACAAATTCAATAAAGACTTTATAAATGGTCCACACCAAAAAAATCTGGAAAAAAGAAAAGGAAAGAAATACACTCACCAATTAGAGTCAAAATCTCAGCCTACCAATTGTCAAAATTGTCCCAAACTGTTTGAAAGTGAGCTGTGCTTCACATATTTCTTCCTGTATATCCTAAAAATAAGGATATTCTTTAATACACTAAGTAATACTGTGAAAAAATTTATCATTTCATTTACATTATTGAAGTAATTGGTGTAATATTGCTCATATTTTCTATTATCCTTTTAAATCTTTTAGTATCTAGTGATGCTTCTATTTCATTCCTGAAGTGGTCATTTGTATTTTCTGAATAAGTCTAGTTAAAGGTATATCAATTTCATTGTGTATTTTGTTTTCAAAGATGCAACTGTGGGTTTCATTCATATTGATATTTTGTTGTTTTTCATTTTGCTGATTTCCACTTTTATGTTCATTATTTCCTTTTTCCTGTTTTTGAATTTAATTTGCACTTTCTCCTTACTAGAATTTTAAGGTGGAAGTTCAACTCACTTTTAAAAACTGTACCTCACAAGTTTTGCTTGCATTTTTATTCTTATTTAGCTCAAAATATTCTTAATCTCCCTTGTGGTTTCTCCTTTGGGCCATGGATTATTTAGAAGCATGCTGTTTAATTTCCAAATATTTGAAGGTTTTCCAGATACTCTTCTGTTGTTGATTTCTTATTAAATTCTGCTGTTATGCAAAGCATAAACTTTGTATGATTTCAATCCTTTTAGAGTTTGTTGAGGCTCATTCTGTGACTCAGCACATAGTCTATCTTGTATGTTCCATTAGCACTTGAATGCTTTATTCTGCTGGTGTGGGGAGACCTTTTTTTGTCAGTTACGTCAAGTTATGAATAATATCCTCGCTGAGTTTCCGTTTACTTGTTCTATAAATTATTAAGAAAGGAATGCTAATATTTCCAAGTAAAATGGTTGATTTGCCTAGTCTAGCAGGCCTGTTTGTTTTTGCTTTATTTACTGTATGTATACACACATTTAAGATTGTTATGTTTTTGTGGTAAATTGACCTCTATCAGTATGAAATATTTTTCCTTATCCATGTT
The DNA here is from genome assembly GCF_027580195.1 of Bos mutus. Lineage (NCBI taxonomy): Eukaryota > Metazoa > Chordata > Mammalia > Artiodactyla > Bovidae > Bos > Bos mutus. The sequence continues at coordinate 149,467,127 of NC_091617.1, read as the reverse complement.
CATAATTCTAAAATCTATTTTCTTTTATGTTAATGAAGTGAAGAGAAGTGAAAGTTGCTCAGTCATGGACTGAGTAGTCCATGATAGTCCATGGATCCCATGGACTATACAGTTCATGGAATTCTCCAGGCCAGAATACTGGGGTGGGCAGCCTTTCCCTTCTCTAGGGGATCTTCCCAACTCAGGGATGGAACCTAGGTCTCCCACATTGCAGGCAGATTCTTTTACCAGCTGAGCCAGAAGGAAAACCCAAGAATAATAGAGTGGGTAGCCTATCCCTTCTCCAGGGGATCTTCTGGACCCAGGAAACGAACCCAGGTCTCCTGCATTGCAGGCAGATTCTTTACCAACAGACCTATAATAAAGCTGCTCAATTTATCTTGATTACTACTTTCGTGATCTATTTCCATTTTTTAACTTGTACGTATCTTTGTCATCACATTTAAAGTAGGTTTTCTGAAGATCACAGTTTTGTCTTTCTTTTTGTATCTTAGAAGCTCTGTCTTTGGAGTGTAGACTATTACATTGTTGAATTTAAATTTATTATCTTGTTGCATTTTCTGTTTGTCCCATCCCTTCTGTATTTCTTTATTCTCTTTCCTTTCTTTCTTTTGGATTATGTGTATTTTTTTGCTATTCTATTTACATGCATTATTGCCAATAAGCTATTCTTTTCATGTTTTATTATTTTTAAAGTGATTACTCTTAAAGTTTATAATATTCAGGTTTAATACATCACAATCCACATAGAAATAATATTATGCCACTTCATGTATAATATACAATCATTAAAACATTATACTTCTATGTTTCCCCTTCTGTTTGTTATTGTCACATTTTATGTTTCATATATTAAATACACAATACATTTTTATATTTTTCTTAAATATTTGATTATCTTTTAAAAGAATTTTTAAATGAAGCAAAAAATATATATTAACCATGTATTTTCCAATTTTTTTAACTCTCCATTTCTTTATCTAGATCCAAGCTCTCATGTGATTCCAAGTTTCATATTCTTTTGATACAAAGAACTTGGCTTTAATTTATTGAAGAGCAGATATCCTGGAAGTGAGTTATTGCAGCTTATGTTTGTCTGAAAAAGATTTTAATTTCATTTTCAAAAAGATTTTATTTTACTTCCATTTTCAAATTCCTGAATATAGAATTATAGGTTGACAAGATTTATCATCTATCTATTTATCTATCATCACTTTATCTCTTTTCCTTTAATACATCATTCCTTTGTCTTCTGACCTGCACAGTTTCTGGCAAGAAATCTGCAGTCATTCTTACCTTTGCTCCTTTTTGCCCATCTTTTCCCTCTACTTTTAGAGTTTTTCTATCACTGGTTTTCAGCTATTTTATTGGGATGTTTTATGGTGGAGTGTGTGTACATGTTTATTTTTTTTTACTTGGAGGATAAGTGCTTTATAATATTGTGTGGGTTTCTGCCGTACATCAGCATGAATCAGCCACAAGTGTATGTATGTCCCCTCTCTCCCAAATCCCCCTCCCAACCTCCCTCCCCATCCACCCCTGTGTGTGCCTTTGTGTTTTTATCCTACTCTGGATTCATTGAGCTTCTCTTACTATACGATTTTCATCAAATTTGCAGGCGTTATTTCTTCAAATAATTTTCTGCTTACTTCTCTTTCAGAGATTTCAACTACCATCATGTTCAGTTCAGTTCAGTTGCTCAGTCATGTCCGACTCTTTGTGACCCCATGAACCGCAGCACACCAGGCCTCCCTGTCCATCACCAACTCCCAGAGTCCACCCAAACCCATGTCCATTGAGTCCGTGATGCCATCCAGCCATTTCATCCTCTGTCGTCCCTTTCTCCTCATGCCCCTAGTCTTTCCCAGCATCAGGGTCTTTTCCAATGAGTCAGCTCTTCACATCAGGTGGACAAAGTATTGAGAGTTTCAGCTTCAACATCAGTCCTTCCAATGAATATTCAGGACTGATCTCCCTTAGGATGGACTGGTTGGATCTCCTTGCAGTCCACGGGACTTAAAGAGTCTTCTCCAACACCACAGTTCAAAAGCATCAATTCTTCAGTGCTCAGCTTTCTTTATAGAGTCCAACTCTCACATCCATACATGACCACTGGAAAAACCATAGCCTTGACTAGACAGACATTTGTTGGCAAAGTAATGTCTCTGCTTTTGAATATGCTGTCTAGGTTGGTCATAACTTTCCTTCCAAGTAGTAAGCGTCTTTTAATTTCATGGCTGCAATCACCATCTGCAGTGAATTGGGCTCCCAGAATCACCCAAATCCCGGGAGCCCAATTCACTGCAGATGGTGATTTGACCATTATGTTAGAGGGCATGAAAATTTTCCACAAATAATTGAATCTCAGTTCATTTTTTCTCAGTTTTTCTCTCACTCTATGCTTCATTTTATGTAAATTCTGTTGTTACATCCACAAGTTCATTGGTCTTTTCTTCTGAAGTATTAGAATGTACTATTATTCCTTCTGCTAATGTTTTTTAAATTTCCTTTATTGTAAGCGTCATCTCTTTAATTTCCATTTCAGTTCAGTTCAGTCGCTCAGTCGTGTCCAACTCTTTGCGACCCCATGGACTGCAGCAGGCCAGGCCTCCCTGTCCATCACCAACTCCCGGAGCTTGCTCAAACTCATGTCCATCGAGTCGGTGATGCTATCCAGTCATCTCATCCTTTATCGTCCCATTCTCCTCCTGCCTTCAATCTTTCCCAGCATCAGGGTCTTTTCCAATGAGTCTGCTCTTCACATCAGGTGGCCAAAGTGTTGGAGTTTCAGCTTCAACATCAGTCCTTCGAATGAATATTCAGGACTGATTTCCTTTAGGATGGACTGGAACTAAATTTCCATTTAGTCGTTTTAAATGTATCTCATGTCTCTCCTCATTATGTTTTCCTTTAAATATTAAAATCTACGTGTAATTCCTGATTTAATGTCCTCATCTACTAATTCCATCATCTGTAAATTCTGCTTTGCTTCTAAAGATAGGAATTTCTCCTAGTCATAGGGATTTTTTTGGTAATTTTTTCAGGCTACTGTAAATGTTATGTTTTGATGTCTAGATTTTGTTGTTTTCCTGTATAGAGTGATGGACTTTGTTTTGGAAGGAGAAAAGTTACTTGAAGGTCAGATTGATCCCTGTGAGCCTTGGTTTGCTAGGGAAGGGCCAGAATAACTTGACTCCACAGAAAGTTCAGCCCTGCCAGTGTGGTGTGACTGCTCTGGGTTCCTCAATGAATGCCCCAGGTTGTAACTGAGGACTCTCCGCTCTGACTGGGCAGAATTTAACATTACACTTCCTTCAGCTTACAGCACCTAGCCAGTCTTTGCCTGTATCCACCGTATCCAGAAGCAACCCAGGACTTAGCAAACATCCAAGGAACCTCGATGCACGTTCCTGCAGCTTTTTTTTTTCTGAGTAGCTCTTTCCTGTTTGGGAACCTGCCCTATGACTTCGTCTAGCCCCAATCTCCCTGAATTTTGATCTCTGTCTCTTCAAGTCATGAAGTGACTGGGCTCTGTCTTGGTTGCCCCTCTGTCACCTACGGTCGGAAAAATGTCTGGAGTTAGGAAGCTGGAGCAATCGAAAGGCTTATTTCTTTTCTTTCTCTGTGAGTAGGGAGGCTGTGAATGTGAAGTCGCTTCAGTTGAGTCTGACTCTTCTTCTGTCGAGTGCAACCCTACAGACTGTAGCCCGCCTGGCTCCTCTGACCATGGGATTCTTTGGGCAAGAATACTGGAGTGGGTTGCCATGCCCTTCTCCAGGGGATCTTCCTGACCCCTGGGATGGAACCCGCATCTCTTGCACCTCCTGCATTGGCTGGCAAGTTCTTTACCACTAGCGCCACGGGGGAAGCCCACTAAGGACTGTAGATCTATGCTATGTATTGTCTAATGTCCAAAAACAGTTGTCTAATCAATTTTGTCCAATTTTCAAATAGTTTACAGTGAGAGGGTAAATCAGAACTTTGTCTTCTCTCATGGCCAGAGATGGTTCTCATTATATTTTAACTTCCTCTGCTTTGTTCATTATTTCCTTTGTCATTTATGTGATTATAGTTGTGCTTCTCCCTCTTTTCCTAAGTAGAGTTGTCTACGTTCTTTGTTGTCTTTTTTTCCCGTGAACTACATTTGAATTTATTATGTATGCTATGTTTTTAAAATTTCTATCTGATTACTTATTGCTTTTATCTTTATTATTTTCTTTCTTCTGCTCTCTTTTGTCTTGCTTTCAAATACTTTTTAATTTGGAACTTCAATTTCTTATTTTCTTTTTTAGTTAATTCCTCTAGCTGAAGCTAGGACTGTACTTCATGCCATGAGCTTGAAATTCAAATCTCATACATTACTTTTTAAATATAATTTTGTTGAGATATAATTCACATACCCCCAAATTCACCTTTTAAAAAATGTATGACTCAGTGGCTTTTCATATACAGGTGACCCTTGAACAATGCAATGGTTAGGAGAGTTGACCAGCCGCATCTGAAAATACATGCATAACTTCATAGTCAGCCCTCTGTGTCTGCCATTTGGCATCTGTGGATTCAATCAACCATGGATCATGTAGTTCTATACCATTGGGGAAAAAAAATCCATGTATAAATAGACCCACACAATTCAAACCTGTTTTATTCTAGGGTCAACTGTACTTACAAATGTGGGTGACCAACACTGTTATTTTGAAACATTTCCACCATCCCCAAAATTAACACTGTACCCACTCTCAGTCTCTCGTTTCTCCCCTCTTTTAAGCCTTTGCTGACCACTAATCTGCCCTCTGTCTCAATGAATTTGCCTAATACGAACATTTAGTACCAGTAGGATCATACAGTATCTGGTATTTTGTGACTAGTTCCTTTCACACAGCATAATGTTTTCGAGTCATCCATATTCATCACGTGTCAGTACTTCATATCTTTTTTATTATTGCTGAGTAATATTCCACAGAGAAGGCGATGGCACCCCACTCCAGTACTCTTGCCTGGCAAATCCCATGGGTGGAGGAGCCTGTTTAGGCTGCAGCCCATGGGGTTGCGAAGAGTCTGACACGACTGAGCGACTTCACTTTCACTTTTCACTTTCATGCATTGGAGAAGGAAATGGCAACCCACTCCAGTATTCTTGCCTGGAGAGTCCCAGTGACAGCAGAGCCTGGTGGGCTGTCGTCTACGGGGTTGCACAGAGTCGGACACGACTGAAGCGACTTAGCAGCAGCAGCAGCAGCAGTAATATTCCAATCAATAATTGCTTATCTATTCATCAGTTGGTGGATATTTGGGCTTTTCTACTCCTTAACTAGCACAGATAATGATTATATAAGTATTAGTGTATAGATTTTTGTGTAGATATATGTTTTAAATATGAAATAGGTCCTCGAATTGCTGGGTCATATGGTAACTTTATGTTTAAATTTTTGAAAACTGCCAAACTGTTTTCCAAAGTCACTGCCACTGCACTATTTTAAAATACTATCAACTAAATCATACTTTAATTAAAAACAAAAGACCATCAATAAATGTAATTCACTATTTAAAAAATAAAATAGTACCATCTATGAATGAGAGGTCTAATTTCTCCAAATGCTTGCCAAATTTTGTCTTTTAAAAATTTTAATCTTCCTACTGGGTGTTCAGTTCAGTTCAATCACTCAGTTATGTCCAACTCTTTGCAAACCCATGGACTGCAGCACACCAGGATTCCCTGTCCACCACCAACACTTGGAGCTTGCTCAAATTCATGTGCATTGAGTTGGTGATGCCATCCAAACATCTCATCCTTTCTTGTCCCCTTCTCTTCCTGCCTTCAATCTTTCCCAGCATCAGGTTCTTTTCCAATGAATCAGTTCTTCACATCAGGTAGCCAAAGTATTGGAGTTTCAGCTTCAGCATCAGTCCTTCCAATGAATATTCAGGACTGATTTCCTTTGGGATTGACTGGCAATCCAAGGAACTCTCAAGAGTCTTCTCCAACATGGTTCAAAAGCATCAGTTCTTTGGCATGCAGCTTTCTTTGTAGTCCAGCTCTTACATCCATACATGACTGTTGGAAAAACCATAGCTTTGACTAGACAGACTTTTGTTGGCAAAGTGATGTCACTGCTTTTTAATATGCTCCTAGGTTGGTCATAGCTTTTCTTTCAAGGAGCAAGCATCTTTTAATTTCATGGCTGCAGTCACCATCTACAGTGATTTTGGAGCCCCCAAAATTAAAGTATGTCACTGTTTCCATTGTTTCCCCATCTATTTGCCATGAAGTGATGGGACCAGATGCCATGATCTTCGTTTTCTGAATGTTGAGTCTTAAGCCAACTTTTTCACTCTCCTCTTTCACTTATATCAAGAGGCTCTTTAGTTCTTCTTCACTTTCTACCATAAGTGTGGTGTCATCTGTGTATCTGAGGTTATTGATATTTCTCCCAGCAAACTTGATTCCAGCTTGTGCTTCATCCAGCCTAGCATTTCTCATGATGTACTCTGCATATAAGTTAAATAAGCAGGGTGACAATATACAGCCTTGACGTACTCCTTTTCCTAATTGGAACCAGTCTGTTGTTCCACGTCCAGTTTTAACTGTTGCTTCCTGATCTGCACACAGATTTCTCAGGAGGCAGGTCAGGTGGTCTGGTATTCCCATCTCTTTCAGAATTTTCCACAGTTTATCGTTTTTCCAGTGGTCATGTATGGATGTGAGAGTTGGACTGTGAAGAAAGCTGAGCACCGAAGAATTGATGCTTTTGAACTGTGGTGTTGGAGAAGACTCCTGAGACTCCCTTGGACTGCAAGGAGATCCAACCAGTCCATTCTAAAGGAGATCAGCCCTGGGTGTTCTTTGGAAGGAATGATGCAGAAGCTGAAACTCTAGTACTTTGGCCACCTCATGTGAAGAGTTGACTCATTGGAAAAGACTCTGATGCTGGGAGGGATTAGGTGCAGGAGGAAAAGGGGATGACAGAGGATGAGATGGCTGGATGGCATCACCGATTCAATGGAGGTGAGTTTGAGTGAACTCTGGGAGTTGGTGATGGACAGGGAGGCCTGGCGTGCTGCAATGCATGGGGTCGAAAAGAGTCGGACACGATTGAGCGACTGAACTGAACTGATTGTGATCCACACAGTCAAAGGCTTTGGCGTAGTCAATAAAGCAGAAATAGATGTTTTTCTGGAACTCTCTTGCTTTTTCCATGATTCAGCGGATGTTGGCAATTTGATCTCTGGTTCCTCTGCCTTTTCTAAAACCAGCTTGAACATCTGGAAGTTCACGGTTCACATATTGCTGAAGCCTGGCTTTTAGAATTTTGAGCATTACTTTACTAGTGTGTGAGATGAGTGCAATTGTGCGGTAGTTTGAGCATTCTTTGGCATTGCCTTTCTTTGGGATTGGAATTAAAATTACCTTTTCCAGTCCTGTGGCCACTGCTGAGTTTTCCAAATTTGCTGGCATATTGAGTGCAGCACTTTCACGGCACCATCTTTCAGGATTTGGAATAGCTCAACTGGAATTCCATCACCTCCACTAGCTTTGTTCATAGTGATGCTTTCTAAGGCCCACTTGACTTCACATTCCAGGATGTCTGGCTCTAGGTGAGTGATCACACCATTGTGGTTATCTGGGTGTGACATGTATCAAATTTTCATTTAGATTCACATCTCTTAACTGATGATATTGATCATCTTTTGGTCTTTTCTTTGCAGAAATGTCTGTTTAAATGCTTTGCTCATTTTTAAATTGGATTATTTGTCTTTCTGTTAAGTTGCTAGTGTCCTGTATGTATCCTGGATATGTGTATTATCAGATATGTGATTGACAAATGTCTTCTCTCAGTCTGTGTCTTTTGTGCTTTTTTTTAAAATTTTGATGAAGCCCAATTTATATATGTATTCTCTTGTCATTTGTGCTTTTGGTATTGTAGCTAAAAATTACTGCCAATTCAAAGTCACAAAGATTTATTCCTCTGTTTTCTTTTTAAAAAGTTTTGTAGTGTTAGCTCTTACATCCGAGTCTATGGTCCATTTTGAGTTCATTTTTGTGTGTGTTGTGAGATAGGGTTTCAGTTTTATTATTTTGCATGTAGATATCCATTTTTGAAAAGTCTTGAATCATTTTTGTCAAGAAAGAAAAAGCACTCTTCTAATATGTAAATGAATGACTTTTGAGTTTCATACAGTCATAGGGCATTGCCTCTAAAAACATGCTAAGAGGTAACTTGTTTGAATGTCTTCAAACAAGTCAATTGATTTGCTGAAGGCCCTCCTTGTCCCCATTCTATTTCCCACTGATGCATCCATCATCTGCACCAAACCAGGAACGGTGCAGCTGGTCGACTACTCTGTTACTGTCAGAACTGGTTTTTCCTTTTAAGCCCCACATATTTATATTTCCACTCAGAAACTGAAAGTCTCAAAGACTAGTGGATATAGAGGTTTGTGGCATGGAGGGTTTGGGGAGAGATTGCTGGTAAGACATTTCATCTGAGAAAATAAAGTTCAGAACAAGCAGATTCAAGCAGAAGAAGCCTTAGAGTTAGTGTGAGAAAGAACTGTGGTTTGTTTGTCTGTTTGCTTTTTAAAAACACCCTTCTTTGGTAGAGAGTTCCAGAAAATCACTGTATTGTAAAGACCAGTACTTAAGTAGCAAAGTCACCAATGATGAAGACCTCTTGGATCTGGGATTGTGCACAGACATGTTCCATCTATCACTGAACTTTTGGGGCAGTAAACTTTTCACAGGCTCACTCAGATGCCATTGCTACTGCCTTTTAGTGAGGTAGATAAGTTTAGTTGCTAAGTCATGTCTGACTCTTTCGATCTCATGGACTGTAGCCCCTCCACCTCCCCCCCTGCCAGGCTCCTCTGTCCATGGGATTTTCCAGGCAATAATATTGGAACAGATTGCCATTTCCTTCTCCAGGGAGTCTTCCCAAGCCAAAGATCTAACCTGGGTCTCCTGCATTGCAGGCAGACTCCTTACTGACTAAGCCACCAGGGAAGTTCAACTTTTAGTGAGTCTTCCAGAATAACAGATGCTGGGAAACCAAAACCTTTACTTAGGGAGAGCCAGAATGGTGTGTGTGACTTAATTTCTTACAAGTCAATACCTACATGACACCAGAAGGATGCAACTGATACGAGGCAGTGCCAAGCGCCGAGAGACTGGAGGTCTTTGCAAGCAAGGCAGCAGACACACTGGCTCCCCTGGGGCAGCTCCGACGGAGCTTCTGAAGTCTGCTCCTAATAACTTCGGTACTGAGCAGCGAGTGATGAGACTGAGGCAGTGAGCACTGACTGAGGTTTCCTCTAGAAAATCTCCACACACTGTTGGGCGTTTCCCTTGGTTCCCATTGCTTCCAGTTGTATAGCAATCAAATCTCATGTCCTGGGTCTCAATGAGATTCTGTCAGTTTCATAATACCATCTGAGAAACCACTTTCCTTTTTTTCTAACTTTAATTTTTTAATTGAAGGATGATTGCTTTACAATGTTGTGTTGAATTCTGCTGTACAACAATATGAATCAATCATAATTATATATATGGTGGCTACAGTCCATGGGGTTGCAAAGAGTTGGACATGACTAAGCACAACACAACAACAACATATATATACACATACATACACATATATACATATATATATACATACATACATATATATGTATGTATAAAACTCCCTGCTGGCTCAGACAGTAAAGAATCTGCCTGCAATGCAGGAGGCCCAGGTTCGATCCCTGGGTCAGGAAGATCCCCTGGAGAAGGGAATGGCAACTCACTCAGTATTCTTGCCTGGAGAATTCTGTGTACAAAGGAGCCTGGTAGGCTACAGTCCGTGGAATCAAAAACAGTTGGACCTAACTGAAGGACTAACATTTCATATATGTATATATATATACACTTATATATATATATTTTTTTCTGTTATCTGCCACTATGAGCCTTGACCAGTGTAATCAGCAATCTCATTAACAATAAAAGGACAGTGAATATGTTTTTCTGTAGGCCAAACTTAAGTCTAGATAATTGTCTCTTCTTGGAAGAGTACTTCATTTCTAAAAGGAAAAAATAGATATGTTACCAATTTGAATACAAAATTCAAAAAAGTTGAAAGAAGCAACAATCCTGAAGACTCAGAGGAGGATGAAAAAAACTTCTGAAAATCACTTACTAAAGGAAAAATAAATGTTATTTTGGAGATAGTTTTTCATCCTTGGTAGAATACAAGATGGTGATACCTCCACAAAACAAGATCAGAAAATAACAATCTAGGAACTGACTGTGGTGAAAGAGAAAGAACAGTGGGCATTAAAAACAGAAAGGTGGTAGGTAGTATACTGTGTGAGGGACAAGTTTGTCACCAGCTCCACAAGACTCCTGGGCCCGGTAAGGTGGGGGAACAGTAATTGTATGAGAACCTCGAGGAAGGAGCACAATGTGTGACCAACGGCCCAGGGTGTGCTCTGCTCTGTGCATCCGATGTGGTGGGCCCTGGCCTGGGGTGTTCTGCACGCACGTGGCACCACCTCCCTGGAGCATCAGTGGGAATTCAGATCCAATCTCTCCTTGTATAGAGATCACAGAGAGATGGGAACAGAGGAGTGGCGTGGGCTGTCTGGCTTCACTCAAGGTCCCAGGATGGTCTGAAGGCTCTTGGTTACCCTCAGTGGCTGTTCAGCTGCTGAAGGTTGGCGTGCCCAGCCTGCCCCTGGAGACAGGGCTGCAGCCCCACTGCCCAGGCATCAAGTGGGTAGGGGTCAGCACGTAACAGTCTTCACTGCTCTTCCACAGATGATGGAAATAAGGTTGATGAAAAATAAACACTGCAGGACTTCCCTGATGGTCTAGTGGTTTGGTTGAGACTCTGCCCTTCCATTGCAGGGGGCGTGGGTTCGATCCTCGGTTGGGGAACAAGGATCCCACATGCAGTGTGGCCAGTGTTACTGTCAAGTACTTCTATACACCGTCAGTTTGATTGCAATTTAAAAAATTAAAAAAATAATAAACCTCGCTTTCTTTAAAAAAAAAAAATGTAAGATGAGCCAGGAGTATAAGATGAGGAAAACAGGCTTGGAGAGATGAGGAAGAATTCTAAGGAGACTAAAATGGCAATAACCTAAATACATTTTGCAGGAGCCAAAGACTACAGCCTCAGAGCTGATTAATGAAATACGCACTTGATTTGCTTTTTTCACCATTTAAACTTTTTACTTTTCATTGAAGTGTAGCCAGTTAACAATGTGATAGTTTCAGGAGGACAGCAAAGGGCTTCACCCGTACCTATACATGTATCCACTCTCTCTCAAACTCCTATCCCATCCAGGCTGCCACATAACATTGAGCAGCGTTCCACAGGTTATACAGTAGGTTCTTGGTTATCCACTTAAAACATAGCAATGTTATGTATCTGATTCTTAAAAACATATATATAATAGATAAACTCTAGACAAATATAATCAAGAAAACAGGGGGAAAGGAGCAAATATAGAAATGAGAAAAAAAAAACTAAATTTCAAGCAAATATAATCAAGAAAAGGCAAATAAGAAATTATATGTTAGAAAGTTCAAGGCAAACAGTGTTGGAGGGAGAAATATATACTCAAAAAAAAATGTAGGAAACTTAACCAATCGTAAAGTATGGACTCAAATCATAAACATGTAGAAGATAATTGGGGAAAGGTGAAGAATAAATAGATATTTGATGGTAGTAAGAAATTATTGTTACTGTTTTAGGTGAACAGTAATATTCTCTTTAGCTTTTAGAGTCTTTGTATTTTAGAGATAAAAGCTAAAAGAGCTATAGATAAAATTACGATGGCATTTGTTCAAAATAATGGAGGAGAGGGGACAATAAGTGAGCCTGTGAATGAGGTACCAAGAGAATAAAGTTGTCCCTGAGATGGTCATTATTGAAATCAGAGGATGGAACATACTGTAAATCAACCATACCTCAATACAATTTCAATAAATAGCTCAGATTAGGAAAAAAAACACCAACGATGTCAGTAGCACCCACTTTTTAATAGTGGCTTAAAGGGAATCAAATTACACCTAAAATAAATACACAAATTAAAAAAAAAATCCTCAGGGAGAACTAGAACTAAAAGATTCTTCTTTCATACCATAATAATTACACAAACACATGGCCAACATCTTACTAAATAGTGAATCACCGAAGGCTTTCCTATTAAAATCAGAAGCAGGGCAGGCGTGGCTGCTTCGAGCAGTAGTGCTTCATGTTGCTTAAGATCTGACTCATGTAATAAGATCTGAAAGAGAAATAAGAACTATAACTGTTGGAAAGGAAGAGACAAAATGTTTACTATATACAACCTTAAGATTAGGCGACCTAAACATCTAAGCGAATCAACTCTGTAATGTGTGGAATTTAAAGGAAAGCTTAGCAAAAGAGCCAGATTTTAAAATAAATGTGCAACAGTCAATAAGTTCTACACCAAAGAACATCAAGCAAGCTGAAAATATAGCTCATGGATAGCAAAGATTTCTTATTAACAGCATGAAGAAAAGAATAAAGCTTGATGGAGACGCAGCCCAAACACAATGAGAAAAAGCACATTAAAAATGGACAAACACAGCCCTTAAATATCTGCAGTGATGTGTGAAAACATTCTAGAAAAAACAAAACTGAATAAACAAAACCTAGAATCCGTAAGAGTATATTCACTATGATTCCTTTTTGTGGGCTAGGAATGATATAAATCCCAGGAAAAGAAAAATTAAAAAGATTTCAAGTAAACTTAAGAGATTTAAATAAGTCTATAATTATTTTTATTTTAAAATTATTTATAATTTTAATAATTATTTTATGAAGATACACTTTCAGATCATTTTCATTTTCTCTATATTTTTATGCAGTATTATCTGCAACAAGCAAATATAACTTTTGAGGTGGTCCAAAATTTTTTGACTTGTTGAATTGACTTGAGTTTAAAACCAAACAAGTGAAATATAATAAATTTGTTGGCTACTTATAATTTTCAGAAGTCAAGATTATGCTCCTCTGAATCAATCTGAAGAGCTTTTCTAAAACATGGGGTAATACTCAAGAGCAAAGAGTCAGACGAAATTCAAATGGATGAGTGGAAATAATTCTCTGGCTGTCCCGAGCTGGCCAGTCTGCCTAGAAACTAATTTAGGAATTTGAAATGACATCACTGCAGGTGTTCTTTCAAAGTAATACAATCATTTATAATGCTCTGGTTGACAAACCTGGCAGGTAGATGGGAGTTTAAAAGCCTCAAATATTCTCTTTGTTGATGCTCACCATCTTTATCTTTGAATAAAAGTATTTCTACTCTTTTCCTCTGCCCCTTAGGCTCTGGTTCTTGGTTAAGAAGTGTCTCATAAACTTCAGAAGAGGAGAAAAAACATAAGATGATAGTCATAATCTTCTATTTTTTAAAACTATAAATATTTTAACTTCTAGAAGAGACCACCTATCATGAATACTTCAGATATTCCTAAGTCTTATAAAGATTAACTATAAAGTTTATTATAGTTTCCAAACTCAAGTAGTATATGCCAGATTGGCTTGACACATTTGGAAATAAATATACTGAATGTTTGCCAAAGGTCAAGATTAACGTCAAATTCAAAAGCTGAAAAGTAAAAGATGCTATCAAAAAATTAAATATATAAACTTTACTGAATAATTTTTTTTAAAAAATCAACAAGTTATACCACTAAGCAGGCAGAGCCTAGCACTTGCTCACAATCCAATAAATATTAAGTACCTGCTATTGACAAAGAATGGTGGTGAGCACTGCAGTTGAGAAGTAGTAAAATATCTCAAGGAATTTGGAGAGTAACCAGGGGGAAAGACAGGTACAAAGGTAAATAACAGAACTCCTACAGATTAACATGAAACACCAAAAAACCATTTTAAAAACCGTCAAAAGACTTGAGCAGACATTTCACAAAAGAAGATATATGAAAGGTCAGTAAGCATATGAAAAGTTACTCAGCAGTATTAGTCAGCAGAGAAATGAAAATTAAAACTACAGCTAGATGCCATTACACACCCATTGGAATAGCTAAAATAAGAAAAAGACACACAATGCCAAATGTTGGCTGCAATGAAGAGCAACTGGAACACTCTTACATTGCTAGGAGGGAATGAAATGGTCCAACTGTGTTAGCGATCTCTTTGGCAGTTCTTTTAAAGTTCAACAGTCATCTGTCTTATGACCCAGCAATTCCATTTCCAGGTACTTACCCCAGAGAAATGAAAGCATGTCTACAGAAAGACACATGCAAGATTTATTTACAATAACCAAAAAAATAAACAAAAATGCCATCAACAGGAAGAGGGATAAACAAAATTGTGGTATATTCATACAGTGGAATACTACTCAACAATAAAAATCATCAGATCAAATCAGATCAGATCAGTTGCTCAGTCGTGTCCGACTCTTTGCGACCCCATGAATCACAGCACGCCAGGCCTCCCTGTCCATCACCAACTCCTAGAGTTCACTCAGACTCACATCCATCGAGTCAGTGATGCCATCTAGCCATCTCATCCTCTGTTGTCCCCTTCTCCTCTTGCCCCCAATCCCTCCCAGCATCAGAGTCTTTTCCAATGAGTCAACTCTTCTCATGAGATAGCCAAAGTACTGGAGTTTCAGCTTTAGCATCATTCCTTCCAAAGAAATCCCAGGGCTGATCTCCTTCAGAATGGACTGGTTGGATCTCCTTGCAGTCCAAGGGACTCTCAAGAGTCTTCTCCAACACCACAGTTCAAAAGCATCAATTCTTCGGTGCTCAGCCTTCTTCACAGTCCAACTCTCACATCCATACATGACCACAGGAAAAACCATAGCCTTGACTAGACGGACCTTTGTTGGCAAAGTAATGTCTCTGCTTTTGAATATGCTATCTAGGTTGGTCATAACTTTCCTTCCAAGGAGTAAGCGTCTTTTAATTTTATGGCTGCAGTCACCATCTGCAGTGATTTTGCAGCCCAGAAAAATAAAGTCTGACACTGTTTCACTGTTTCCCCATCTATTTCCCATGAAGTGATGGGACCAGATGCCATGATCTTCGTTTTCTGAATGTTGAGCTTTAAGCCAACATTTTCACTCTCCACTTTCACTTTCACCAAGAGGCTTTTTAGTTCCTCTTCACTTTCTGCCATAAGGGTGGTGTCATCTGCATATCTGAGGTTATTGATATTTCTCCCAGCAATCTTGATTCCAGCTTGTGTTTCTTCCAGCCCAGCATTTCTCATGATGTACTCTGCATATAAGTTAAATAAACAGGGTGACAATATACAGCCTTGATGTACTCCTTTTCCTAATTGGAACCAGTCTGTTTTTCCATGTCCAGTTCTAACTGTTGTTCCTGACCTGCATACAAATTTCTCAAGAGGCAGATCAGGTGGTCTGATATTCCCATCTCTTTCAGAATTTTCCACAGTTTATTGTGATCCACACAGTCAACAGCTTTGGCATAGTCATGGATAGGTGCAATTACGTGAAAGCATCTCAAAAATGCTGAGTGACAGAGTCATGAACACAAGTAACACATCCTGGAAGAGTCCATTTAATCGAAACTCTAGAATAGGCAAAGCTCGTCTGTGATGACAGAAGTTATACAGTGGTTGCCTTCAAGGTCATCAGAGTAGGCCGATAGCTAACTGGAAAGGAACAAAGGGGGACATTCTGGGTTGATGGATGAGCTCTACATTTTGATAGAGGTGGACAATAGTCCAAACTTCTCAAACAGGGAATTGGCTTCCCTGGTAGCTCAGCTGGTAAAGAAGCAGCCTTCAATGCAGGAGACCCTGATTTGATTCCTGGGTTGGGAAGATCCCCTGGAGAAAGGATAGGCTACCCACTCCAATATTCTTGGGCTTCCCTGGTGGCTCAGCGGTAAAGAATCTGCCTGTAATGAGGGAGACCTGGGTTTGATCCCTGGGTTGGGAAGATCCCCTGGAGACGGGAAGGGTTACCCACTCCAGTATTCTTGCCTGGAGAATCCCCATGGACAGAGGAACCTGGCAGGCTACAGTCTATGGGGTCACAGAGAGTCAGACACGACTGAGTGACTAAACACTTTGAACTAAACATGTAAAAGCCGTGCCTTTTATTATGCTTCAATTATACTTCAAATGTTAAAAAATGGTCAGAAAGTGTAAAAATAGAAATAGTAAACATTTGTGAGTTTGCATAGTAGGGACTACTCATCCTTGCTATCTTAACTCAGGGTGCTGTGACAAAACATCATGGACTGAGAAGCTTAAACGGCATGTATTTCTCGCAGTTCTGGAGGCTGGGAACACTGTGGAACATAGCCGAGGAAGAACAGCAGAGGCTTACAGAACAGGACTATGGTATACACCACTGCCCAAATCCTACATCGACCTAAGTGGGACTGTGAGGGGAAAGTGCCAAGAGATTCCATTCTAGGTGAGGGTCCTCTTCCTGCCTTCGTGCCATGCACTCACAGGAAGAGAGATTAAGTTCTGGTGCTATGTCCTCTCCTTACAAGGACACTAACCCCATCATGGGGACCTCACCCTCAGAAACTTATCTCACCCTAGTCACCACCCCAAGGTCCCACCTCCTTATACCATCATGTTGGGGGTTATAGCACCAGCACATCAATTTAGGGGGAATGCAAGCATCCAGGGCACTGCACTTGTTAATATCACGATCGAGTACAATTCTGCTGATAAAATGTCCCTCCGTCACATGAGGCGGTCAAGAGCCAGCTCTGGATAATGAAGCCACAGTGAGGCCAGGAGTTGAGGGGGAGCAGGAAGCACCTCTGAGGACCATCTCTGCGGGGGGCTGAGTCTCAGAAAAATATAACTCCCCATACCTCCTGAACCTGTACAGTAGCTAGTCACTGGAGCGTCTGGGGAAGAGGGTTCAGGCAGATGGGGAAGCCATTGCAAAAGTCCTAAGGCAGGAGCATCAGACACATTCAAGGAATAAGGAGAAGATGGGACTTCCTGAAGGTCCAGTGGTGAAGAATCCACCTTGCCATGCATCTGAGCTAGCAAATACTCAAAAGGAGAAACTTACATCCAAAAACGTATTCACTGTGCAAGACAGACTATTAGAAACATCAGATGAAGCCACAGAGAATGTCTTCAACGGGGTTTAAAAGGACAGAGAAATCTCGCACCCCAAGGAACAAAACCACATTAACCAAGATATTCACCCATCATACAGTCACCGCCCCTCAGAATCTAGCTCCATCTGAAAGTGATGAAGTTTACATTGGTTCTGTGATCCGAAATGAACTCGTGGAAAACTACCGGAAACCTTACTTGTTTCACTAAGATACACCCCTTCAGAGTCTTTAAAAAATTGTACCACATTAGTATATTCTTGGTCAGGATACTTTTGTTGGGACATAGATGATACAAATGGAGAGTTGCCTTAGAAGAGAGTTTGCCCATAGCAGACAAGAATAAAGGTTAGTTAATTTCAACGTGTCCACATCGTTGGTCCTCAGCACTCTCCCTTCCCTCACATGTGCAAGGGGCAAGATGCATCACTGCCCTTCAGCACTGATGCCTCCTTAAGACAGTGTGCTCTTCTAAAGAAGGGAGCTGTGCAAAAAGAGGTTCTGGGGGTTGGAGGAGCTATGCCACACTGCTCCCCTCCCCCACCAGGAGAGTCACTGATTCTATCAGGGATTAAAGGAATCCAGCACCATTTGCCTTTTTTTTTTTTTTGACTCAGACCCATCCTTCATTCTCTGTATCCCCAACACCCTACGTGATCTGACTCCACTTCCTTCTTCTCCAGCTTCGTGTATCCTCCCTTCTTGCCAACTTCTAACCACAGTGGACTTCTCATTATTCTTTTTTTCCCCTTTTTTAGAAATGTTGGCTGTGTGGGCTCTTCATTACACCATGCAGGCCTTCTCTAGCTGAGGCATGGGCTTCTCTTGTGGAGCACAGACGGGCTCTAGAGTGTCAGTACCTGCAGTGCTCAGGCTTAGTTGCAGGGTTGAGCCTGCGTCTCCAGCATTGCAAGGTGGATCCTTTACCACAGGACCACCGGGGAAGTCCCACCTTCTCCTTACTCCTTGAACATGTCTGACATTCCCGCCTTAGAACTTTTGCAGTGACTGTTCCATGTGCCTGAACACTCTGCCCTAGATGCTCCAATGACTAACTCCTTCACCGCTTGCAAGTCTTTTCATAAAGATCATATTCTTAGTAGGACTGACCTCTGTCCTCCCAACAAGTTTTACACACCCCTCTCATGTTCTATACTTCCTTGTTTCCAGTGCCCTTATCACTTTCAACATCCCATAAGTTTTATTGTATTTGCTCATTTTATTATATTTATTACCTTACTGTATTATACTTAACTATTTTATCTTATTATGTTTCATTGTTTGATGTCTGCTCCCCCGTGACAACGTAAGTGCCCATGTCAGGGATCTTTATTTTAGTCACTGACATCTTCTAAGCACTAGGACCCTACTGGTCACGTGCTTAACAATATTATCAACTGAATCAGGGTACATTTTTTATGCTCCTCTAGCTAACATATATAATGACTCTAATGTTGCCATGGTAAGAATTTATCTCATCTTTTCCTTCCACCTACCCAACCCTCCACTTAGGGAAGACTTACAAGGACTGTGCTGAACATCAAAGATGAGATTAGTGAGCTGTGTCTGAAAGCCTATAATGGCAAACGGGGGAAAACAACTGATCCCACATTTCTCTATCCAATGAAATCTGTGAACGGTGGCATCGACACAATGACAAGGTCTCCAGTCTTCTGGAGACTGCTTCTCTTACTCTAATATAGCTCTCATCCAGCCAAGAGAGGAAGGAGATGGAGCAGAAAGTGTCCTTGTGAGTTTCTTCTTCTCCTTGGACTCCAGTCAATCTGAAGAGTCAAGTGGATTCACGTCACTGGCATTAGAGTCTCATGTGTGGTAAAGTTTCACCTCATTTGATGGTAAGGAGCAGACTCATGCAGTTCACCTTAAGAACTGGGGTTCTATGATTTAGTTCAGGAACCATTTGGTAATAAGGGACACGAGAGTGGACAGAATCTAATGTACTACAGGCCCCACAGAGGGTGATCTGGGTGGTCGTTCAGCGTGGAAGGCAGCTCTGGGTTCCATGTTGTCCTGCTGGCCCCCTGGCATTAGGCATTCCTGCGTCTTCACTACGGCATCCCCATTAGCTTGAATCCCCTACTGCCCAGGGGTCTCCACTTCTCTCTGGATGCCTCCTTGCTTCTCCTTTAGGAACCAATTGACTGATTCCGTCTATATCTCTAGGAGAGAGGCCATAACCATCCTTGCTTATTGCTGCTGTCCCTGCTTTAGGGGACTATCCTACAGACCTTCACAGATCGTCCCTCAGCCCACAGAGCGCCATCCTTGGTTTGGGCAAGATCTTCGACCAACTCAGTCTCTCCGAGGCTGGGAAATATGGTTTGGAATTTTGGATGGTTAATTTTATGTGTCGACTGGGTCATGGGCTGCCCAGATATCTGGTTAAACATTTTTCTGGGTGTTTCTGGCTGAGATTTTGAGATTTCAATCAGTTGACCAAGTATGACAGATTGCCCTTCCTAGTGTGGGTGGCCCTCGTGCAATCAACTGAAACCCTGAGAAGAACAAAAAGCCCAATAAAAGGGAAAGCCTACAACGTCCCTGGTGGTCCAGTGGTTGAGAGTCCGCCTGCTAATGCAGGAGACACAGGTTTGATCCCTGGTCCAGGAAGATTCCACGTGCCATGGGATAACTAAGCCTGCCCACTGCAAGTCCTGAGCCTGTGCGCCCCAGAGCCAGTGCTCCACAACAAGAGAAGCCACTGCAACGAGGTGCTCCAGCACAACAAGGAAGACCCAGCACAGCCAAAAATAAATTAATTAATTGATTTTTAAAAATTAAAAAAAAAGAGAGAGAAAGAAAACCTCCTGCCTGAGTGCGTGAGTTAGGACATTGGCCTTTTCTAGCCTGTATGCTGGACTGAAACATCAGCTCTTCCAAGATCTCCAGCTTGCCGACTGCCGACCTGGGGACTTTTCAGCCCAAATAACTGCATGAGTGAATTCCTTATAATAAGTCTGTTTGTGTATACAGATAGATACATATCCTATAGGATTCCCAGGTGGCTCAATGGTAAATAATTCACCAGCCAAACAGGAGACCTGGGTTCACTCCCTGGGTCAGGGACATCCCTTGGAGAAGTAAATGGCAACCCACTCCAGTATTCTTGCCTGAAGAATCCCATGGATAGAGGAGCCTGGTGGGCCACAGTCCATAGGGGTCACAGAGAGTCAGATATGAGTGAAGTAACAACAATCATATCCTGTTGTTCTTGGGAAAATCCTAACTAACAGAGACACACATCCTAGAATAAGAAGCAGGTTAGAGATACTTACCTCAGCTTAGCTATGAGCTGAGCCTTTGCCTTCAGAAGGGGCAGCTCTGGTGGTTGTGTGGGTCATGGCCTCCGCAAGGGCCTTGTGACTACATGAGCCAGATGGGGAACCAGTGGGCTTCTGAATCTGACCTTCTCCCCAGGACCTCTGGGATTATAGTAAGCTCCCGGAGCATGTCTGCTCATTCGCTCAGGAGGCTCCATGCATGGCCTCAGATGTCCAGGGCCCACTCAGGACCCGTTGTTCTCATTCCCCACTTCCAACAGTCTGGGGAGGGTGCTGACGGCTTAACATGAAACAGCATCCCTAGAGCACGATGCTGCTGGCGTCCAGTTATTCTGCAGCTCCCAGATCACGGCAGCCAGAACAACCCAAATGCCATTCCTATAGGGCCCAGGATGGATTTTGATAAGCACGGAGAAGAAGGCAAACAGACAGAAAAAGACACGTACCATATGATATCGCTTATAGGTGGAATCTAAAATAGTGATATAAAATGAACTTATTTACAAGGCAGGAATAGACTCACAGACTTAGAAGACAAAATTACGGTTCCCAAAGGGGAAAGGGGAGGGGAAGAAGGATAAATTAGGAGGTTGGGATTAACATACACACACTGCTATATATAAAACAGATAAACAAAGACCTACTGTGCAACACAGGGAACTGTACTCAATAGTTTACAATAACCTAGAAGGGAAAAGAATCTAAAAAATAATATATATATTACACATGTGCCTGTGTACGTGCTGAGTCACTTCGGTCATATCTGACTCTTTGAGACCACATGGACTGTAACCCGCCAGGCTCCTCTGTCCACAGGGATTCTCCAGTTAAGAATACTGGAGTGGGTTGCCATGCCCTCCTCCAGGGAATCTTCCCAACCCAGGGATCAAATCCATGTCTCTTATGTCTCCTGCATTGGCAAGCAGCTTCCTTACTGAGCCACCAGGGAAGCCCTATATTTGTAATATATATGTGCTCATGCTCAGTCGCTAAGTCATGTCTGACTTTCTGCAACCCCATGGACCGTAGCCCACCAGGCTCTGCTGCCCGTGGGATTTCCCGGGCAAGAATACTGGAGTGAGTTGGCATTTCCTTCTCCAGGGGATCTTCCTGCCCCAGGAATTGAATCTGTGTCTCCTGCCTTGGCAGGCAGATTCTTTACCCCTGAGCCATCTGGGAAGCCTATATATATATACGTATGCATATATCTAGAACTGAATCATGTGGCTATACGCCTGAAACTAACTCAACGTTGTAAACCAACCATACTTTAAAAATTAAAAACAAAATTTAAAATATATGAACTATATTAAAAAGAAGAAGGCAAAAAGGAAGCCTAGGCTCAAGACAGCACCCACATGCCCTGGGGCTCCCCTTAGAGAGAGTCAGGAGGGTAAACACAGTGACCACATATAAGAAGGTAAAGCAAAGTAACCTTATAATGGAAAGGAAAGCAAGAAGCCTGGAAGGTTCCATGGCACGTAGCCACATCCACAGATATTTCGCTTTGGGAAAATTACAGGCACCGGACTCATCAGTTCAGAAAACGACCTGTGGGCTGCCGCCCCACGTGTCCCCAGGGCTGTGCAACAGGGCGGAAAACGGCTTGGAATTAATAGAGCCCTTCAGGGTTTGTTTTCAGCAAATATTTGCCGAATGCCTACGATGCCCCACGCTCGGTGGTTGAGAGCAAGCCCCCTCCTGTCGGCGTGTTCGTTTCAGAATCCCGGCTCCGGGCTTCACTTGGCTGCAAGCGGCAAGGAATTCAGTGCTCTGGGGGACAGGCCTCCACACGTCCAGAGGAGTCGGCTGAGTCTCTGATTCTCTCCACCATCCAAGAATAAAAATAGAGGCTGTGCCATTAAAACGATCCTGGGAGATTAAAGGATTTCTAAGCCAAAACAAGACCTGAGATAAGCTGCCTACGTGTCAGCGAGGAGGAGGCGGTGGCGTCGGTCTCGGACGCCAGCAAGTCCAGGAAGTGGCCCCCTGCAGCCTGATGAGACTTGTCCTGGGGCCTCTTCCCTCCTGTCCTGTCGAGTCCGGTCGGCTTGTCAGAGAGGGTGGCCGGGCACTTGGGCAAAGCCTTTAAGGCCCGGTATCTGAGCCACAGGGTCTCTGTCGCTGTCCTTTTTGGCCGGGTCATTTCCAGTTAAAACTGGCCTTTGGTGTTGTTTTCAACGTCTCCTCCACTCATCATAAGTGCTTTTAGTAACCAGTCACTCTCCTCCATTGGCTGAGCTTGCATATCTCCCCACCCCCTAGGAGAACCGGACTAGAATCTTCCTTGGCTTCCACACGGATTTCTTGTCTCCTCAAGGGCTTACCCAAGGTGGCCCAGGAAGGTAGGAAAGGCTGACACATGACCCAGGACACCTCCACAGGAGGGGCTGCCGGTGGGAGGGTCTTGTATAGGGCCACCCCAGTGAGCCTGCAGAGAGTGGCGTTTACACATGCCCGGACAGCACATTTGGAGCCTGTGTCCACAGCCTCTCAAACAGCCAACCATGTGCAAAAACGGGGAGACAAATCATACACGTCTTTGCAATTTCCTCCCCCCAGTTTTGGAAAAGCCAACTACTATAGAGTTTTCTTTAGAAAGAGCTAGATTTGGAGCCAGGGGACACACTTTCTAGTCCCCCACCCCCACCCCCGTGCCCTCATTATGCACATTACCTCGGACAATCGCCCTGGACATCAGTTTCTGCATCTGCAACTCATGGGACATAACTTTCCCTTCTCGTATTTACGGGGCTGTCAGGAGGATTCAAGTGCTTTTCAAGTCTATGTGGGGGTGGTTTAGTTGCTAAATTGTGTCTGACTCTTTGTGACCCCATGGAGCCTACCAGGCTCCTCTGTCCATGGGATTTCCCAGGCAAGAATACTGGAGTCAGTTGCCATTCCTTCTCCAGGGGATCTTCCCGACCCAGGGATTGACCCTGCACCTCCTGCATTGGCAGGCAGATTCCTTACCCCTGAGTCACCAGGGAAGCCTATTCAAATCTATAATACCAAGTAAAGACGAATTTATTGTTATTATTTTTTTTTTATTGCTTTCATCATCATCATCTTTCATTCCAAATTGACAGCTTGACTTTTGCCTTAGGGAAATCGTTTTAAATTAAAAAAGGACTGTGTTTTAGGAATCTGAGTACAATGGAAATGGAGGTTTCTGTAACTTTTATCAAGAGGGAAGAAAAGAGTCAGTGCCTTTTAATTAGATCAGCGGTGTGGAATGTTCCAGTGGGATGGGATCTGAGAACACCATCCCCACCCTGCCCAATGCACAGTGCTCCCAATACTCAGACCCTCCAAGAACGGGTGCTGATGCTGATAAGAGCTCCTGGGTGTTGAGTGCTTGCTGGGCACCTGCCTTTCTGCTAAGTGTTCTGTGTGCGTTATCACACAAACACTCAGAACAGCAGCACCCAAAGGCAGCAGGGACACTAACGTCTGTGTTAACTCATGACAAGATTATGTCTTCACAAGACAAGGCTTTTCCCACAGCCCCATGGCCGGAAAGACAGAGCCCCCATGCCAACCCTGGGCTGGCTGTTGCCCCCCAAGAGAATCAGTGGCTGAACACCCTCACCAAAACAGGTAGGGAAACTGCAGCTCAAAGGAGGAGAAATGACTCGCCCACGTCACTCTGGAAACCAGCCAGTCTGAGACTAGTTCCTATTCCCAGAATAAGGTGCCTTGGCTATTTGGACCTTTTCAAGAAGAAATCCTGCCTGAATTGGCCCTTCCAAAATACAGCCCATGGGGTAGTCCCGGACAGCGCTGATGCAGCCATCTGGTCTACCCCAGGCTCTCTCTCTTCACGTCAGGTGACTTTCCTGACTGCCTGTGAACCTCACCTTTCCTGGACTCTCCCTTTCTTGGCCCACATGCTGCCCGAGTGACACGCTCAGTGCCGTAAATGAGGGTGCTGTGGCGTGTTCTCAGGTCTTACTGGAAGTGTAGCTATTAAAAAACAGTTCAGTAAACAGCCAGCCCAGTCAGTACACGTCAGCAGCCCTGCTCCAAGGCTCCAACGTCAGCAAAGGCGGGCTGAGGCCTCAGGCCAGCGCCCTCTGCAGCTGCCACCCCGCCCTCAGGCCAGCCCCCTGCCCCTGTTGGCGTGGTGAGATTGGCCAGGGCCTAGCAGCGCTGCACCGCCGCCCCCCCAACCCCAGCTGGCTTCTGGAGTGCCCAGATTTCCTGCGGGAAATGATTCCCTGCTCGAAACAGGGACCTGGGAATTGTTCCCCAGGCAACCCTGTTCAGCTCAGCAGGAAAGGAACCAGAACACAGATAGCAATCAGATCATTGAGTCTACGAAGGGCAAGTATCCGGATTGGTGGCTAGAGCATTTACTGTGTAACTCAGTGACCCTGAGTTCCCACCTGGGATCTCCTTGTCAATTCCCCACAAATGAGAACTGCTTCTTTACCAAAAGCAAGAGGTCATGGGAGGTTTAAATAACCTAGTGGAAGAAAGAAGTGGAAGCGGACGTTAGCCCTGACCATTTCAGGCTTATTGGTAACAGACCACATGGGTCCCCAGGAGGAGAGGCAGGGTGGGCGTGAGTCCAGATTCCGGGCTTTTCTCTTTCTCAGCTGGAAAGAAAAGGCTGCGGGGAATAAGGAATGTGGTGGGTGGGAGCAGGTGCAAAGCCTGGACACTGGAGGAGGAAAGCCTGGGAGAGGTCGAGGTGGAAAGACAAGGCTTTGGTGGACGAGCAGCACGTGGACACTGGAGGGCAGAGGTTTGGGTGCCATCTCCTGGGTTTTGGGACCTGCTGGCTAGCTCTCCCTTCAGTGGGTGCTGTCTTGAGGCAAGTTGAGGATGAGGGCCCAGCAGTAGGAATCTGGAGGAGAGAGGGGAAGGGCTGTCAGAAGACCCCCCTCACTCCCTGCACCCAAATTCTGCAGCTGATGTCCATTTACATGAGAATATGAGAACATGGGTCATGTGGGGTGGTGGCATTTGCATCAGCACTGTTCACACTGTGGAGAGCATCTCTGCCCTTCCCACTGTTCACACTGCAGAGAGCATCTGTCCCCTTCCCACCATTCACACCGCGGAGAGCATCTCTGCCCTTCCCACTGTTCACACCGCGGAGAGCATCTTACCCATTCCCACTGTTCACTCTCAGGGAGCATCTGTCCCCTTCCCACCATTCACACTGTGGAGAGCATCTCTGCCCTTCCCACTGTTCACTCTCAGGGAGCAACTCTCCCCCTTTCCCACCATTCACACTGTGGAGAGCATCTCTGCCCTTCCCACCATTCACATTATGGAAAGCATCTCTCCCCTTCCCACCATTCACACTGCAGAGAGCATCTCTCTCCTTCCCAGATCCACCTGCAGGGGTGTGGGGTCCTAGGAACCCCCAGAAGAAGCTTTCTGTGGAGCAGGGGATCTAGATGTAAGACTCAGGCCCACTGAGAGCAGGGATGCTCCCGGACACATCCCAAAGCCAATTCAGTGCTAAGAACAGGATCCCTGTGCTGAGAGCTAGCGGGAACTGCAATTCTGAGCACAACGGCTCCAGGCCTGAGGTGTCCTCACAGGTGATGGGGCTGAATCACTCCAGCTCGCCCATGCCCCCAACGTCTGGCGTCTGGACCTGCAGTGTGTCCAGCTCAGTCTCGGGCACACATCTCCTCCTGCACTTGGTCTTAACGACAGCAGGAATCTCCCAGGAGAGCCTGGGCTTCCTGATATGTGTGCCGCTAGCAGTCGCTTTTAGCGTCACTCAGCGCTTGTCTCATGATTCCGCTCTCTCTGTTCTTTGGTTTCCCCAGTTGGGTGTCCTCATCTGCTAAGTACGCTGGGATGCGTGATTCTGGTCTCCCAGTGACTGAGCTCCCCTGAGAGCCCAGGTGGCCCTGAGCTCTGCAGAACCGACCAGAGGGAATCCTCTAGGTGCGTCCTGAGACTGTGGCTGCCCGAAAGCCAGCCTCCCTCCTTATGAAAAGCAGCCAGGCTTGTCACCAAAGCCCACCTGGGCCTTGCTTCCCAGGTGGCACTAGTGGTAAAGAACCTGCCTGCCAGTGCAGGAGACATAAGAGATCCTGGGTTGGGAGGATCTCCTGGAGGAGGGCATGGCAACCCACTCCAGTATTCTTGCCTGGAGAATCCCATGGACAGAGCAGCCTGGCGGGCTAGAGTCCATGGTGTCACTAAGAGTTGGACACGACTGAGCAACGTAGCACGTGTTAGCATGGCAGAGAGGACTGTGGGATCTAAAGGGTTAACAGTGTCACCAGCTCACCTTGGCCGCCTGTGACTCTGGTGCTTAAGGACTTGTGAATCAGAAGGCACTCCCTTTAGGACACTTGCGCCTACAGAGCTGGACCCAGGCCTCGGGAACGCCGAATCCACTGGGGTCAGTAAGAAATGACCACTGACCTCACGAATGCCACAGGCCAGCTTCTGTATAAGCAAGGCAACCCCCCTCACGAGCTGCACTCTGCCTGGGAAAGAAAGCCCAGTGCAGTGCGAGTGGAGAAATGGCCAATTGTGCCCAAATAGCATGGTCTTCAGACCTGGGAGCAGGAAGCGGCCACGGCTCTCCCACCCCTCCTCCCACAGTCCTTAGGGTGCAAAAGGTAGCCTCGCCAACCAGCTGCACCAACCCTAGGCAGAGCGTAGCTCTGACATCTGATGCGTCACCAAGGGCACTTGGCTGGTGTTTTGGGAAGAGCCCAGTTTTCACAGTCGACTTCAGATTGCTATGAATCACCCTATCTGATTCAAACGTGGGCTTGGGTGGACTTACAGATAGCTGATTGCCTCAGATTAATCCACCATTGCCTCAGCAGGTAATTTACCTCTGGGAGTTTCAGGGACTGAAAAGAAGTATCCATTTGCATAGTCTAAACTCAGAGTCCCGGCAGGAGGCTGTTCTTGGGCCAGCAGCACCCTGGGACAGGGAGGACTCCTGGGGTTCCGTATCCCCTTGTCCTCCCCTCCCTCGTTCCTCCCCGCCCTGTTCCTCCCCTCCTGCATTCCTCCCCTCCCCCATTTCTCCCCTCCCCCTTTCCTCCCCTCCCCCCTTCCTCCCTTCCCCCTTTTCTCCCCTCCCCATTCCTCCCCTTCCTCTTTCTTTCCCTCCCCCCTTTCCTCCCTTACCCCTCTTTTCTACCCTCTCCCCTTTCCTCCCGTCCCTCCTTCTATATCCCATAAATGAACAGCATTCTCCAGGTCATGACTTGGTTCCCAGCCGCAGCCCCTGATAAGCGGGCTACTACCCCCGTGCTCCCACCCCGGTGGTCTGTCTCTCCACTTTCAGGCCACACAATTTACCACCACACAGTTCTTCCTTGTCCTGTACTGCAATGGCTCCAGCCATGTCCAGGTCCACATGGCAGAAACCAACTGTCTTTGTCATGGGACGTGCCGTCAACGCTTGTGAAGTACTTTCTGGCTTCCCTCTGCAGACCAAAACCCTGGACTTCCTAATACATCAGGGTTCCAAAAATCTGCACCGTCCTACCCTTCCCCTCCAGGCTTGCTCTTCTTGGTGGCCCGCCTCTGCCAATGTGGCCTTTGCACCAGCAGTGGTCTCACCAGGGGCACCTCCCTTGTTTCAGCCACAATACTTCTACTAATACAACCTGAAATCACATTGGCTTTTTTGGCAGCTTAGCCCTGGCATCACTCTTAATGAGATTTATTAATATTTAGTGTAAACTAAAACCATTTTCTGGGCTTCCCTGGGGGCTCAGGGGTAAAGAATGTGCCTACCAAGCAAGAATATCAAGTTTGATCCCTGGATTGGGAAGTTTCCTTGGAGAAGGAAATGGCAACCCATTCCAGTATTCTTGTTTGGGAAATCCCATGGACAGAGGAGCCTGGTGAGCTACAGTCCACAGAGTTGTAAGGAGCTGGACACGACTTAGCGACTAAACAACAACTAAACTCCTTTTGTGCGTGCGCACCATTTGGCCTTCTTTCCCCCAGCCAGGAGCTGTTCTGTTGAGTTTGGGAACTAAATGCCACACTTTTACTTATTCCTGTTATCTTTCATCTTTTTAATTTGACCCATCGTTCCTTCCCTGTCATTCATGGCAACTTTCTGTCATTTGGAAGCCTGTTAGAAATGCCTTCTGCGGCTTGACCCAGATGATTATTTAAAAAGCATTTTCAGTTGTGGATGCACGTACTCATGCCAGCCTGCGGCTTGCATTTCTCTACCTTTTTCCAAAGGTAACACGTCCCCTGCTTTGCTAAAATGTCAGAAAAGGTTAGAGCCAGATGTTAGAGGCCGGGTGGCTCTAGTCCTTGGTTTGATGGATGAACTGTGGGCAGGGAGATGGAGGGGTGCTGGGGGGCCACGCATCTCCCCACTTGGGCAGAGTCGACCATCATCCCTCAGATACTCTAACCTGGGTATCCTTCGCTTATGCGCTCAGTAAACAGACTGTGTGCAGCTTGCACACAGCCCACTGGAAGCTTCCGACAGTGGACAACAGAAGCCCTGCCATGGCCACAGCAAGCTCATCAGCTAAGAATACACAGATATCGTGGACCCTGACCATTTCACGGGATGTTGTCCGGCCCTGGGCAGGAACGGAGCACTCACACATGCCGGAACATGGATGAGCCTGGACAATATTCGGGCAAAAGAGAGAAGCCGGTCACAAAAGGCCACACACTGTGCGATTCCTTGGATGTGAAATGTCCAGGCTTGCCAAACCTGCAGAGAGAGAGAAAGGAGTTGCCAGGGCCTGTGGGTGGAGGCGGAGACCCGGAGTGACAGCCAAGGGTCCAGGATTTCTTTCTGGTGGGGGTGGTAGTGAAAATGTTCTGAATTCATGCACAACTTCGTGAATATATTCAAAACTACTGAACTGGACACCTTCAAGTGGTCTAAATGGTGAGTTTTATAGCGTGGGCCTTATAGCTTGGGTTCCAGGTGGCAGTGCTCTGGTGAAGAATCTGCCTGCCCATGCAGGAGGTACAAGAGACCTGGGTTCCATCCCTGGGTCAGGAAGATCCCCTGGAGGAGGACATGGCAACCCACTCCAGTATTCTTGCCTGGAGACTCCCAGGGACAGAGGAGCCTGGCCGGCTACAGGCACTGGGGTTTGCCAAGACTCAGACAGGACTGAGCACGCACCCACAATAATGGTTGTATCTTAACTTTTTGAAAAGAAGCCACAGGGATCCTTTGCCCTTGTGGACCGTGAGGCAGAAAGGAGGTGCGAGGGCAGTGAGGGGGCGCTCTGGGTGGGGTAGAGCTCCCCAGGCCAAGGTTTCCTAGAGGAGAATTCCGGCGCAGGGCTCTGCAGCATCCGCAGGAGGGACAGCAGTTAGCCCCCCCAAGCCCTGATCCCCACCCCGATCCCTCCCCATCCCCCCATCCCCCCCACCCCGCTCCCCCGGACAGTGGCGGAGGAGGACCCAGTGGCCAGCGGGTCTGATGGATCCTTTTCCGGGGCGGGAGGCGAGTGTTGACCAAGGTCTGCAGAAATCGGAACGAAGAGAAGCAGCGCTGTGTGTGTGCGCCAGGCGGGGCGGCGCCGGGGCCGGGGCAGGGGGAGGCAGTGTTTAAATAAAAAAAAAGAAAACTCCCTGTCTGTTGGAAGCTAATTCCTTTCACGTTGGCCTGAGTGATCGGCGTGGGCGGCGCAGCGTTGGCAGCCCGCCCCGCGCGGGGGCGGCCGCGTTGGTTCCCGGAACAAAAGTTCAAGGCCAAGGCCACGACGCAGATCACCTAGGGCGGCGCCGCCCCTCCCTGCCCGCCCCACACCCGGGTCTGGGAAGGTGCACGCCGCTGCGCACACACGCACACACACCAGTCACGCACACACACCAGTCACACACACAGGTGCGCACGCAGATCATCACGCATACAGTACATAAAAGCACACCTCCTCCCCCTCTCGCCCCCGCCCCTCGCCCGAAGCCGAGAGCAGCTACTTGACTTTCAGAGCCTGTTAGGATTCGGCTTTCTCCAAAAAAAAGAAAAGAAGGGAAAACACTAAGGCCCCTCTCTCCCAGGAAGACCAGCCTCCAACGTCTTGTGCTCTCAGCACAGCCAGAAGCAGTGTTTGTGCAGCTCGGTGTCCTCACGGAGCTTCACCCCGGTAACTAATCACCCGCCACCCCCGCCCCCGCCCCGGCGGTGAGCTCAGCAGAGTCCCCGGCAGCCCTGGCTCCGGTCTCCCGGAGCACCAGCCCGGACCGGAGGTCAGACAGGTCAGAAGGCAGGGCCCAGCTCTCCAGGGGCTGGAGACTTACGAAGCGGGAGCAGGGCTGGCTGGGGACACCAGGTCAGCTCTCGGCACGCCGCGCCCTCACGGGGCACCGTCTGCTGGCCTCCAGCCTGGGGCGCCCAGGGAGCCAAGGGCAGGGGCCACGGGCCAGTGGGGCGGACCGGCCCGACTGCCTGGTGTGGCTTTCACAGGGCAGCAGCTGCCTGGCCTGGCAAAGGAAGGGCTGGCCGGGTGCCTCCACATCTGATTCATGATGTGGGTATCAACACACCTGACTCCCCGGCCGGCGAGGACCCATCCGGATGAAACTTTTGTGTCTGAGGACCAGCTCACACTCTGCAAGAACTCACTAGGGGTTGTCACCATGCTGGTGGGGTGGAAAAGAGAATTTTTCTTATGCGAAAGAGCTTCAGAGATATGTATCCCTGTTTGTGTGTGTTTTCTGGAAAGCTGAACCTGAGGAGCCTCTCCTACCGCTGTTTAGAAGCAGGCATCCTTTCTCTCTCAAAACGGGTGATGGGCAGCAGGACTCGACTCCCAAAGGCCTGGTCCTTAGGGCTGGAAAAGCGTGTTGAGATGGCTGCCTCAGTGAACCTCACCTGAATGAGGCGGCTTTCTGTGACCCCACCACCCCCTCCCAATCTGCTGGTGGAAAAGGAAGTTTAAAAGAGGAACTGTCCAACTCAAAGGCCGGCTTCTGTATCATCGCTTGGGCTAGCTGCTTGTCCTAGGGCTCATGATTGTTTTGGCACGTTACATGAAGCACAGAAAAATACACTCATCTCTTTTTTTTTTTAAAAAGGCATTAGATCAAGAATTCTAATGACTAAAGGAGGGACAGTGACAGAAGCAGCTATTCACAGCCTTATAGATCAGCTTCAGAAGAGAAAAATGAGAATTATTCTGACCTGGATTTCATTCTGAGCCTTTCATTGAAAATCGTACCCATTTTCCTTAAACTAGGATTATTAACTATTTTCTAAATGCTGCTGTGGACATTTTTAGGACTAGGCAGGGAACTCAGGGTATCCTTTCAAAGATACAGTTAAACCAAATCCATTGTATTTAGGTCAAAGTGATTTGAAATGCTAGGTTGAATGGACCTAGATGGACTCTTGATGAGTGCAGTGTGTACACATTTCCTTCATAAGTAGGTCGATTTACATGTGACAATATGTGTTGGGTATATTTTTTGGCAGCTGGTTATAGTATCAAGGGTTCAAATTCTATTTCTGCCATTTATTAGCTAATTAACTCCCTTTAGATTTAGGGTCTCCATCTTCACATGAACAATGGTAAAAATAGTTCCCTGATAGGTTGTTGTAAAGATTCAATAAGAGATTGTCTGCAAAATCCTTGCAGTAGGCACTTCTTATAGTAGGCACTTCTCTATGCCTTGGATTATTTTTCCATTTTAAGTTCCATGCACCTTTGAAAACTCAAAAGATGACAAATCAATTCTCAAGTTTATATGGAGGCAAAAGACCCAGAATAGGCAATACAATATTGAAGGAGAAGAACAAACTTGGAAGATGGATGCTACTTGACTTCAAGACTTACTGTAAACCTGCAATAAGCAAGTGGAGAAGGAAATGGCAACTCACTCCAGTATTCTTTGCCTGGAAAATCCCATGGACAGAAGAGCATGGCAGGCTACAGTCCATGGGGTCGCAAGAGTCGGGCATGGCTGAGCGACTAAACTACCACCACCATAGTAATCAAGACAGTGTCAAAGAATTGATGCTTTTGAGCCGTGGTGCTGGAAAAGACTCTTGAGAGTCTCTTGGACAGCAAGGAGATCAAACCAGTCAGTCTTAAAGGAAACCAATCCTGAATACTCATTGGAAGCACTGATGCTGAAGCTGAAGCTCCAATACTTTGGCCACCTGATGTGAAGAGCGAACTCACTGGGAAAAAAATTGTTGATGCTGGGAACGACTGAAGGCAGAACGAGAAGACTGTAACAGAGGATGAGATGGTTGGATGGCATCACCGACTCAATGGACATGAACTTGGGCAAAGTCTGGGAGATGATGAAGGACAGGGAGGCCTGATATGGTGCCGTCCATGGGGTCCCAAAGAGTCAGACACGACTTGGCAACTGAACAACAGCAACGACAACAAATCAAGATGGTGCGGCATCAGAAAAAAAAAAAAAACTGGCAAATAGATCAATGGAATCAATACAGAGCCCAGAAACAGATCCATGTAACATAGTCAACCAATCGTTGACAAAGGAAGCAAAGGCAATGCAATGAGACAAAGATAATCTTTTCAACAATTGGTGCTGGAACAACTGGATGGCCATGTGCAAATGAATCTAGACAGAGACCTTATACCTTCACAAAAATGACCTCAAAATAGATCTTAGGCCTAAATGTAAGGCACAAAACTCTAAAACTCCTAGGGAAAAAAAAAAAAAAAAAACAGAAAATCTAGATGACCTTGGGTATGGCAATGATGTTTTAGATACAGCACCAAAGGCATGGTTCCTGAAAGGAATCATGGATAAATTGGATTTTAGTAAACTGAAACTTCTGTTCTATGAAAGGCAATCTCAAAAGAAAGAGAAGACAAATCACAGGCTGGGAGAATCTATTTGGAAAAGATACCTCTGATAAAGAGCTGTCATCCAAAATAGACAAAGAGCTCCTAGCCTCAACAATAAGGAAACAAGCAACTCAACTGAAAAATGGGCCAAAGAGCTTAACAGACTCCTCACCAGAAAAGATATACCGATGGTGAGTAAGCATGGGAGGAAATGTTCCACGTCATGCGCTACCAGGAAAATGTACATCAACAGCAGTGAGATTCCGTATGATTTGGTTATTTTAGTTACTGGAGCTAATCAAAAGCATACCTATTAGGTTGCTGAACTGTGTATGTGTGTTTTCTCATGCTTTTGGTTAGAAATAAGCATTGATTACAGGAAAAAAGGGGAAAGGAGGGAGAGAAAAGAAAGATCGAAGGAAGGAATGAAAGATGAAATATGCTAGCCAAGCAAACAGGACTCCTTAAAACAGAGCCATTCCATCTCATCCTAGCCTGATTATCCACATGTAAATCTGAAAGACTTTGCTGACAGAGGTACATTTAGTCAAAGCTATGGTTTTTCCAGTAGTCATGTATGGATGTGAGAGTTGGACACAACTCTGAGCTGAGCTGAGCGCTGAAGAATTGATGCTTTTGAACTGTGGTGCTGGAGAAGACTCTTGAAAGTCACTTGAACTGCAAGGAGATCCAACCAGTCCATCCTAAAGGAGATCAGTCCTGAATATTCATTGGGAGGACTGATGCTAAAGCCAAAACTCCAATCCTTTGGCCACCTGATGCGAAGAACTGACTCATTGGAAAAGACCCTGATGCTGGGAAAGATTGAAGGCGGGAGGAGAAGGGTATGACAAAGGATGAGATGGTTGGATGGCATCACCGACTTGATGGACATGAGTTTGAGTAAACTCCGGGAGTTGGTGATGGACAAAGAAGCCTGGTGTGCTGCAGTCCATGGGGTTGCAAAGAGTCAGACATGACTGAGAGACTGAACTGAACTGAAATTCAGTTAATTTCAGAACAGAAATTAGAAAGAAGTAAAAGGTCTTCCCGGCCTTCCTCTTCCTCACGGGGAGCCCCTCCCCCAGCACAGGCCGCGGCCTGTCGCACCCGCTTATGGAGCCCTTCTTTATCTTGTAACAGTACGCTGAGTAAACGCTCCTGGAATTAGAACTATGTAAAAGCATCTGAAACTTTGAAAGAGAAAAAGCACACCAAAAGGGAAATACACAGTCAGAACGAGTTCAGTAAACGTTTGTGAGATGAAGGCATTCTAGCCCCTAACGATAGCCTACAGCATACTGTATCCCACTTGTGGGTGGGGACGTAGGGCTGGCTGTAGGACGGTTGCCCTGTTTCAGCTTCCTCTGTTAGTGTCGGGTGTCCTTGCCCAGACAGGAACTGCTGTTTCATGTCACCTGTTTGCGAGGATTCAGAGTGCATTTTTCAGACCACTTGCATCACAGCCATCTGCTAAAACAGTAATATTCTAGGCCTTTCCAAACGCCCTGAGCTGGGAGATTCTAAAGAGAGGTAGTGCTGTGCAGCACAGTTAACTTCTTTGGGAGGGAGGGGAGAGGTCTGGCTTCCAGAGAGGGGGTAAGTGAGAGCTGAAGTGGGTCCAAAGTCAGCATGATACCCTGGAGTTGGGGGGGGGGGGTGGGGGTGTGGAGAGAGACTGGAAGGGGTCTGGGAAGTGGGGGTGGGATTGGGGGCTGGCAGGGGTGGTGAAGAAGGTCAGGACCGGACAATCCTTATCCTGCTAAGTGAGGGCCTAAGAAGCACTTGTGGGGGCGACGAATTCATTACTTTAACTTGCAAAGTCAACCAGCTGAAAAAGCCAAATTGTTTCATAATTATATTGGTGGGAGAGCCGAAAGAGAGAAGGACATTTTCATTTCCCATGACAGCAAGTCTATAGGTATTGCCACAAATGGGTCTTTTTTTTAAAGTGGTGCACATACTTTACTTAGCAACTTGGCAGTGATTCTCAAAGGACTAGGAAGAGAAGTAGTCTAAAATTTCATTTGAAATGGTTATTTCTGTAGAGCTCAAGTGCAGAGAACTCTAGTTTTCTACTGGTTGATTTCCGCCCCCCCCACCCCCGCCCAGCCGTGTCTGAGTTACAAAAAAAAGGTATGATTTATGTCTGAAGAGTTCTTTGCCCCCCACCCCCACCATCCTGGCTGTGTCAGACTTTCTGGTGGGGGAACCCATGACAGTACATTTCAAAAAGCCCCCATGGGAGCCCCTTGTCCGTGCCTGGGAGCTTTGGGACAGAAATGAACAGATCAATAAATAATTAAAGAAAACTCTAACACCTTTTTTAAAAAAAATTCAAATATCCCATTTATTGTGTTTTTTTTATTATTAAAGCTATGCTTATAGAATAAAATATAAATCTGAAAAAAATGCTGGAACTTCATTACAAATGTAGATAACTCATATAAACTCAACCACGTGATAACACCTTTATGAGAAAGTCAATTCAAACCTGGCTATTCCAGGATTACAGTCATGATATCACTTCTCTACGATACTCCTCTTCCTCCTGAATCCCTTCTATGTTTTCTAACCCATTCTAATTTTTGAAATCACATATTTAAATATTAAAAGATTCATTGTATAAAAACCATCTCCCAAAATGTCCTTGGCTGGCACCATCCCCGGGTGTTCCTTGAAGTGACTGGATGACCATTTCATGTAGGCCCCTCAGCCATCCCCACCAAGGACAGATCTCAACCTACAGAACCTTCCAGCAAACCTGCAGCCTCTCAAGACTTAAGTGAAGGTCTCCAGCAGAAAAGGCCGAGACCAAAAAAAACAAAACCAATCTTGTTTGCAACCAAGCTCAAGGAGCCTTTGTCAGAGCCAATCAAAGCTCTAAGGGGCAGCCAGTTCATTGTGTTGAATCATCAACCGCCCTTATCGGATCTTGGTTTGTAAGTCCCAAGTAAAGAGGTGCAGAAAGAATCCTTTTGTGCTTTGGAGATTGACTTCAAAGCAGGCCTTGAAGTCACCTGCAGAGATGCTTTACTAGTAGTAGTGTTAGTCACTCAGTCATGTCAGATTCTTTGTGACCCCATGGACGGTAGCCTGCCAGGCTCTTCTGTCCATGGAATTCTCCAGGCAAGAATACTGGAGTGGGCTGTCCTTCCCTTTTCCAGGGGATCTTCCCAACCCAGGGATGGAACCCGTGTCTCTTACCTCTTCTGCATTGGCAGACAGGTTCTTCTCCACTAGTAACACGGGTGGAAATTATAAGCAAGGATCAAAATGTGCTCCATTGATTTCACACAGTTGGGCAGGACCCCCGGGGTTCAGAATTACCACTGGGATCTAACCGTGGCTGAAGCACCGTGGCGGACCGCGCGTGGAGAGGGAGGAGGGACAGTGCACATTTTGGGGTCTGCTCTGACCTCCCCCCGCCACCCGGAGGTGCTCCTACATCCCAATACCTGGGCTGAGGCTGGAGGAGACATGCCAGATTTACCTGCTAGAAACAAATGCTCACCTTGTGGTCCAAGATTCTGGCATAAAGGGGATTCTTTGGGTTGTCTGGTTTGGCCTTCCTTGGCCAGTTCTTTACTTAGACTTTGGAGACTCTGGGTCTTTAGGTGGCATTTGATCCCATCGAGGTGGCCAGTATTCAGATCTACGGTTCCAATTTCCATATCCTCTCCTCGGGAGAGCACATAGGAAGACCTACGTGGATGATGGTAAAAATAATAGTAGACGGTATTGTTATCAGTGAAACCTGCAGTGAGTTGGGTTGTTTTGCTGGCACCCTGGAGCCAGCCGTGGTGCGGTGCCTGATTCAAAAACCAAACAACTCAGCAGGCAAAGAATAAAACAGAGAGCAAGTCCAGTTCCTGGAAAGGCCAAAGGAAAGAGTCTTTCACCATACACAGTGACGCTCCTTCCCGCCTTTCTCCTCCATTCTTCTCTGTGTCCGCATTTCAATTCTTTCAGACTCCCTCTCCTGCCCGAACTCTGCCCCTCTGTCCTACAACATCCTCCCTGCTTCCCCTTCTCTTTTCTGAGCAGCTGTAGTTCTCAAACCTCTCCACTGAAAATCCTACCATCGGCTCCCTCTCCCTCTCTTTTATTTTCCTTACATGTGCTAAGTCATTTCCGTCACATCCAGCTCTTTGCGGCCCCATGGACTGTAGCCCGCCAGGCTCCTCTGCCCATGGAATTTTCCAGGCAAGAACACTGGAGTGGGGAGCCATTTCCTTCTCCGGGGGGATCTTCCTGAACCAGAGATTGAACATCTGTTACGTCTCCTGCATTGGCAGCCAGGCTCTTTACCACTAGCGCCACCTGGGAAGCCCATTTTCCCCTATACCCAAAATATCAAGACTAAACTGGCATTCCAAAAAGGGGGGGGGTTGGGGGTGGGGTGGGAAAGAGAGTGTAGAATTGTTGGTGCCTTTACATATGTGTTCCCTGAAGCACTACTGATACTCTGTTGATTACCTATTATGTGTTGAACACTGTATTAAATTACTGAATTTAACAGATATCTAAACTGCGGCTTTGTTAAGTGCTAGCTGAGGACACTGTTCCAGGGAGGTATTCCTTCATAATAGGGTTTGATGATTAAATACATTTGGAAAATGTGTTATCTCTTTTCTGTCTCCTGGAGATTTCCAGTGCACATTAAATTTCTGATAATTCCTACAGTAAATATGCATATTTGTCATTGGCTAACCCAGGATTTCCCTCATTGATTTGATCACTAAACTTACCTGCTCATGGAAAACAAGAAGCTAGCGTCAGAGCACCCTTGGCCCACACAGATCAAGACGTGGCAGCCACCGAGGTGCACAGGTGTTCTGTATTTGCAGGGTCTGGAGATGGACATCCATCCTGGTTGACTAGGGTGTTTGTGTTGATGTAGACGTGGGCTTGTCTGTTCTTAACAGAGAGGTTTTGTCCCCCAGGCATAGGGGATGGATACGGATGAGCCAGTAAGACAGTGCAGTGATGGCTTAAACTCAAGACAAAAGTCCAAGATGGCACCCAGAGGTCCTGGTGGGAAGGAAAAGGGGTGGATACCTTGGAGACCAGGAGGTCAGACCCTGGCCCAGCAGCTAACACTGGTTCTCACAGTGGCACACATGATGTCATCCTGCAGCAAACACACTGAAGCCCTAAATTTAAGCTTGCTCTAGACTTTGGCTGAGGACTAAAAACAAATAAACAAAAAAAAAACAAACCGTTAAACCAACTTGGTCCTACTGAATGGCACTTATTTTAAAAAATGGTGATGCCGTTCCAAAATCCTTACATCCTTTTGTGTTCTTTCTCACACACCCCTTCTCCACCAACCCCCACGTTTGTTCCTCAGCAACAGTTTTCCTAAATCAGTCAGAGACTTAGCGTGAGCCCCCAGCCTGAACCACCCAAGGAATGGTGTGGCCCTAGCCAGGGCCAGCCTCTGATTTCTGGCATTGAGGCTGCCATTTTGAAGCGCGACTTTGAGATCTGTGGCTCCAGGCATTATGCTGTTTTGCCGTTTGCTTTTAAAACTTCTTTAAAGCAAAGCTCAAAGAGGAGAAAACTACCGTCTGAAACATTCCTTTTAGAATCCAGGGAATGACTCACAGAGGCTGTTTTGGCATCTAAGCTCCCTGTTGAGTTAATATGATTAGACTCATAAATTCTATTTTTGAAGTGTAGACTCTGTACCCTGAATATTCTCCCAGAACAAAAAAAGAAAGGAAGGGGGTAATGACACCCCTGTTTACCAACTTGGTATTACGTGCTGTTTGTCCGCTTGCTTTTGTCTTTCATGGTCTACTATTGCAATTGGATTAAAGAGACTGGGCAGATTATTCAGTTAAGTTGCATAATGCTCTTTAGAATAAATCATGTCCCTGTACAAACTAATAATGTGAAAAGTTCTGTTTTCACCAGATGTCCATTGACAGATGAATGGATAAGCAAAATGTAGTTCATCCACTCAATGGAATGTTACACAGCCTTAAAAAGAAGTGAGATTCTGACCCAGGTCACAACATGGATGAACCTTGAGGACATAATGTAAGTGAAACACACCAATCACAAAAAGACAAATATTATATAACCCCGCTGATATGGCGTCCCTATGGTAGTCAGATTCACTGAGAAAGACGGCAGAATGGTGGTTGCCGGGGGCTGAGGGGGGAGAAGTGAACAGTTACGTGTTTAATGGATAAGAAGTTTGACTTGGGAAAGATGAACAAGTTCTGGAGATGAATGTCATCATGGTATTTCGTTGCTGTTCAGATGCTAAGTCGTGTCCAGCTCTTTGCAACCCCATGGGCTGCAGCACACCAGGCCTCCCTGTCCATCACCAACTCCCGGAGTTTACTCAAACTCATGTCCATTGAGTCGGTGATGCCATCCAACTATCTCATCCTCAGTCATCCCCTTCTCCTCCCGCCCTCAATCTTTCCCAGCATCAGAATCTCTTCCAGTGAGTCAGTTCTTCGCATCAGGTGGCCAAAGGGTGAATGCTGTTAATGCTATTGAACAGAATATTTTAAAATGGTTAAAGCAGTCAATTTTTGTTAGGTGTCTTTTACACGCCCCGCCCCTCCCCAACGAACACAGAAATTTCTCTTTTCTCTGGAGCCGACATTGAGCAATACCTGTGTCCCAACTTCGCCCTGCTTGTTTCTGATCTTCCTGACTCTGCTATTCCAGAAATAGCCGCATTCCTGGTTCTCCAGAGCTAAGACATGATAAACCTAAGTCCCCCCTCATCTGGAACGGGTACCACTCTGGCTGAGGGAGGTGGTATTCTCACACTCTTTGCCAGATGGTCTTGGCAGAAGGAAGGTGAAGCCAGCCTTCCTGGGGAA
The DNA here is from genome assembly GCF_027580195.1 of Bos mutus. NCBI lineage: Eukaryota > Metazoa > Chordata > Mammalia > Artiodactyla > Bovidae > Bos > Bos mutus. Next base: position 149,427,112 of record NC_091617.1, on the reverse strand, counting down.
AAATGTCTCAACCGATGAAATCTCATGGCTCCTGAGACATGTTCTAAGTCACTGCAGTCATTACAATCAGTTAACAGATCCTTTGTTCTTGTGTCATAAATGGGCCGCCACGGAGTGTTCAAAGACATGCAACCCTCCAACTTGGCCATAAAATTCACCCTAATCTCCAGACCACTCGCTCTGTGTTTTATTTCCAACTGTGTGGCCAGCCAAAGTGTTGAAGCCCTTTGTGTGTGAGATAATTTTTGACAAGTCCCATAAAGCGTTGAGGCTCATAATAACAGACTTCTTGATTGCCCATTAAGGGCGACTAACTGGGCTAGCCACAAACCTCAGAAGAAGTATTCTGTTGTTTGAGGTTAAAAAAAAGAAAAAGATCTTTATTCTTCCCACTCTAATAAAGGTCTTTGAGAACTTCGTTTTTGAAAGTGTCTCTGGCATGACCACAGAGGTCATAACACCCACATTGTATGTATTTTCTTGCTTTCTCTTTAAAGCATGTCACACATTTCAGAATGACATATTAAGAGATATCTACATAATGTGACCAGTCATAACATTCCAGAATAATCCCTGTTACGTATGTTTTCCTCTGTTTTGGCTGGATTTGCTCTGAACGTCTTATTTGTTGGATCGCCTTCCTGTCTTTAACAGGCATTTGGGTTAAATAAGGATTGGGTGGACCACATACTCAGTCCTCAGATAAACTTTCCAAGTAAAAAGCCTGCCAGATGGTTTTCACATGCAGATCATCCCCAATTTCTTAATTGGGGGTAATTTGGAGTGATTCAAATGTACTGTTGGTTGGCTGTAACCTCTCTCCTTCACGCCTCTAGGCAGAGTTGTTGATGTACCCTAGGGGCACAGGGGATGGGAAAGACGGATAAGAACTCAATTACCACTGGTTTCCAGGACAGTTAGGAAGGTCTCTTTCTGGCCAGGGCTGGGGGAGCAGCCATATAATACAGTGCAAATGCAGTGCCTAGGGCTAGGGACTTGGCTGGGCCTGGTTGTCGCCACTTGAGATGTCAGGCTGGGTGCCGTATTGCACCGGCCATGACAACTAGTTCAGAGTAGAGTAGGAAAATGACTTAGGTGTGGTTATCTCCCACTCTGCTCTGCTGGCCTTTGCCCACATTTCTTTGCTGCCCTCCTTTAAAGCCTGGGCAGCAAGAAGTACGTGCTTTCTTCTGGAAGTCCTAGGATAAGCCACGGGAGAGCCCTTCCCAATGGTGTCCACACTTTGTGGTCCTGGAAGGCAGGCGTGGTTGGAGCCCTGCACAGACATAAACAAGCCCGCTATGGACCCCAGGCAAAGACCTCCCTGGTGTGCTGAATGAGGGGGTGGAAATGGGGAGCAGAGGGGTGCCCCTTGCTCTGGAATGAAGGGCAGCTGGAAGAAGCTCGTCCCAGACTTTCCGGAAACTCCGTAGACTGTGAAGAACCAGAAGGGAGCAGGCAGGCAGGGGCTGCTTCTGGTGAAGCTTTGAGCTGGAGCCTCCATTTCTCCGTCTGAAAATAAGGGCAGCGCTGTGAAGAAAAGAAAGTGAAGTGATGTGCTGAAGAGCGCTGGGAGTGGGGTTTTGTTTTTGTTAACTTTTTAGCATAGTTGAGTAGCAATGTTGCATTAGTTCCAGGTGTACAGCAAGATGATTCAGTTATACATGAATCAATTCTTTTTCAAATCCTTTTCCTATTTAGGTCATCACAGAGTATTAGCAGAGTTCCCTGTGTTATTCAGTAGGTCCTTGCTGGTTATTGCTTTTAAATATAGCAGTGTGCACATGTCAATCCCAAACTTCCGAACTATCTCCCACCACCCCACCCTTCCCCCTTGGCAACCATATGTTTGTGGCAGTGGTTTTAGATGGATGGTCAAGCTACAGCCAAGCTTAGATCTCAGGGATGCCAAGGGAAGCAAAGACACGGGAGGAAAAGCTCTGTGTGGGGTGAAGCGTCAGGTGCAAAGGTCCTGAGCAGGAAGGGTCTGAATTGTTTACATGGGTGTGTGCTCAGTCCTGTCTGGCTCTTTGGGGACCCCAGGGAGGAGCCCACCAGGCTCCTCTGTCCATGGGATTTCCCAGGCAAGAATACCAGAGTGGGTGGCCACTTCCTTCTCACAGGGATCTTCTCAACCCAGGGATCAAATCCACATCTCCTGTGCTGGCAGGCAGACTCTTCACCCCTGGACGACCTGGGAGACTGAGGTGTTTGAGGAGCAGCCCAGTACGTGGCCAGAGTGAAGTGAGAGTGCGACCTGTCGGGGCTGAGTTTACAGAAGTGGGGAAGGGCCCTCACTCAGAGCATCAGTGAGGAGGGGGACGGCTTCTCGTCCTCTGAGGGCACTGTTCTCACCGGCAGCCCTGAACCACACAGGGGAACAGTGGAGGACCCGTCTGATTCCACAGCTAAGGACGCTGGCCTCCTGTGCCCCTTACCACAGCTTCTGGGGCTCTTATCTTCTCTGCTAGTACCTCCGTCCACCTGGAACAGTCCAAACCTTTATCCTCACACAGCTTATCATAGCCTCAACAAAAGGGCAAAGCCAGGACACAGGCCATTCTTTCCACCCATTCTGTTTTCCTTCTCTGTTGGGGGTGATTTATCCCCTAGGAGACACTGGGGACATTTGGAGACATTCTTGGTTGGCACCAAAGGTGGTGGAGGGCGGGGTGGCGGGGAGGTTGCTACTGGCATCTGAAGAGTAGGGGGAGGGATGCTCTTTAGCATCCTTCTGTGGGCAGGGTGTTCCCCTGAGAATAGAGAATAATCCCATTCAAAATGCTGATGGATGGAGAAAAAGACCTGCCAGGGAGTCTGCGAAGGAGGATTTTCTTCCAGAAAAAAAAAAAAATGACCCATAAGCTGGCTCAGCTCCTTCCCAAATTAAACACCTCCCTCCTTTGTCACACATCGGAAATTTTAAATGAGTTTCTATTTCAGTCCGTGGGCTGGGTTTTCTGTCTGTTTAGCAGGCTTTCTGGCAGAGGCCGGATGTGCCATGGACATCTAAGTGTGGTTCACAGCGCATCATGAGGGGAAGTCCCAGGATGGGCCGGAGCCAGAAGCACAGGCCAACAGACCACCCCAGGATCCGGGGCTGCTCGGAGCTCCCAGAAACTGGACCACGCCCAGCTGGGTCCTCCTCCAGCGAAGCACCTGGATGCACAGCTTAAAGTTGTAGGCATTTGCTGATACCATGGGCTTTCACTTTGAGATTTTTTTTCCCCCTTTAACTCCATGGACTGTAACCTGCCAGGCTCCTCTGTCCATGGGGATTCTCCAGGCAAGAATACTGGAGTGGTTGCCATTCCTTCCTCCAGGACATCTTCCCAACCCAGGGATCAAACCTGGGTCTCCTGCACTCCTGGCAAATTCAAGGTGAGCTACCAGGGAAGCCCAGTCTTAGAGCTGGGAAGGGTTTGAAAATCCTCCCATGTCACCAGAGCCACCTTCTCCTTTATGGACACACTCTGAGAAGCAGTCTGGTCTCTGATGATTGTCAGGGATGGGGCCTTGTTATTTCACAGAGAAATTATTTAGAAAGAGGTATTATTTTCCTTTTGCTGCTGTGACAAATTAGTGAAAACTTGGAAGTTAAAACGACAGCAATGCGGGCTTTCTTAGCTCTTTCTTGCTGTTACTGTTCAGTCGCTCAGTCGTGTCCGACTCTTTGCAACCCCTGAACTGCAGCACGCCAGGCCTCCCTGTCCATCACCAACTCCTGGAGCTTGCTCAAATTCATGTCCCTTGAGTCAGTGATGCCATCCATCCATCTCATCCTCTGCCATCCCCTTCTCCTTCCTTCAATCTTCCCCAGCATCAGGGTCTTTTCCAATGAGCCAGTTCTTCACATCAGGTGGCCAAAGTATTGGAGCTTCAGCTTCAGCATCAGTCAGTCCAATGAATATTCAGGATTGATTTTCTTTAGGATTTGCTGGTTTGATCTTTCAGTTCTGGAGGCTAGAGATCCAAACTGTTTCACGAGGTTGTGCTCTCCCTGGGGCTACAAGGAGAATCTGTTTCCTTGCCTTTTCCAGCATTTAGACCTGTGTCCCTTGGTTCCTTGGCTGGTGGTCCCTTCCTCCATCTTTGAAGCCAGCAGTGCAGCATCTTGCTTTCATCATCACGGTGCCTTCTCTTCTGTGTCAAAGCTCCCTCTGTCTTCTGTAACACTCGTGAAGGCATTTAGGAGTCATCTAGGTGATCCAGGATAATGTCCCATCTCAAGATCCTTAAACCCATCAACAAAGTCCCTTGTGCCATGTGAAAGTCACTCAGTCGTGTCCGACTCTTTGTGACCCCATGGACTATACAGTCCATGGAATTCTCCAGGCCAGAATACCAGAATGGGTAGACTTTCCCTTCTCCAGGGGATCTTCCTAACCCATGGATCGAACCCAGGTCTCCCGCATTGCAGCTGAGCCACAGGGGAAGCCTAAGAATACTGGAGTGGGTAGCATGTCCCTTCTCCAGCATATCTTCTTGAACCAGGAATCCAACCAAGGTCTCTTGCATTGCAGGTGGATTCTTTACCAACTGAGCTATTAGGAAAGCCCCAATGTGCCATGTAAGGTAACCTATTCAGGGGTCCAAGCCCATACTTCCAGGAAGGACATTATTCAGCCCATGACACGCCTTAAGGTAGAAGGCTGGTACCAGGCCACTGTACTGGTCATCAGCCAGCCTGGAGGACAGGCTCCGTTAGTTGTGGTCAGGGTCATTAAATCAGGACACAAGCCAATTTGGCACCCTGTGCGTTGGGAGGCTACTCCATGGGGTGTGGTAGACTCTCTTGCAAGGACTCCCAGAATATTTTCCTGGAGACATTTCCATCTTTGAAGATAGTTTGGGATTAAAGGAATGAAGGTCAAATGACAAGGGCCGAGCTAGTTAGGGTTGAGCCATGGTCACCCACTCCGTTAAAGGAGGCAAACCACAGTCGAGCAGAGGGAGACTTGAAAACTCCCGAAGGGGCACCATCCCCAAGACTAACAGCTCCTTCCTTCTGAGCTTGTGCAATACTTTGCTTATGGGAAGTGAGGTCACCCATTCCTCTGTCCCTTTTGCTAGAGCACAGCAGGGTGGATGCAATCTGCAAAGTGTTTGTGGAGGTTGGGCTGAGCTCATTTTCATCTTCCAACCCAGCAGGGATTTTTTCCCCCTTTAAAAAAAAAAAAAAGCATGCTTTTAAAGAAATGGCCTCTAGAACAGTCCCAGTGAACTTAAATCCTAACAAACACATCATTAAACGTATATGACTTCCTTCCAGAACATTCCATCCAGATGCAGAGGATAGTTAAGGCATTTATTTTCAGACCACCCTCATATTGTCCACCCCCCTCCCCCCACAAACCCCTCATTTGACGAAATGGCCTCCAGGCCAAAAAAAAAAAAAAAGTCATAAAGATCTAAGTTGATGATTCTCTTTTTTCTTTTCTCAATTAAATGAGGCTAAATAGGCAATCCCAGGTGGCTCAGTGGTAAAAAAAAAAAAAAAAAAAAAAATCCGCCTGTCAATGCTCGAGACATAAGGAGGTCCAGGTTCGAATCCTGGGTCAGGAAGATCCCCTGGAGGACGGCATAGCAAACCACTCCAGTATTCTTGCCTGGAGAATCCCATGGCCAGAGAAGCCTGGCAGGCTAGAGTCCTTAGGTCGCAGAGTCGGACATGACTGAGCAACCGAGCAGGCAATAGGTGGTTTCAGAAAACAATCGAAGACATTTTGTCATTTTCTCTATTTTGTAAGTACCGAGAAGTTGTCACCACTTCTTCCGGGTCTGTGAGTCCAGCTGATTGCTGAGTTTGAGCAAACTCCAGGAGATGCTGAAGGGCAGGGAAGCCTGGAGTCCTGCAGTCCATGGGTCACAAAGAGTCCGACACCACTTAGTGTCTGAACTACAGCAGTGATGTATTACAGTGAGCATAAGATGAGGCTCGAGGTCTGCGGGAAGCCCAGTCTTCCACCGTCTTGGGGCCAGTTGGTTCTAATCTGTTTATGTCATGTCCTCAAAGGCTGAGTCATCCTTTCAAGGCCTGTGCCCTGCCCCCCTCTCTCCTGTCTCAGCTGTGTGTATTCAGAGTTTCTTTCCATTCATCCATGGTTTGAATATTGCTAAGTGTCCCCAGGAATGAATTTTGAGCATCCCCTGCAATCGTACAACTCAAACTAGAGATGAACACACAGACAGTGGGGATACCAGCCAGGAGGGTCATAAGGGTGGAGCTTGTCCTGTGGTTTAAGTGGGACAACCTCCCAAACCCCGCAGCGTGGTGCCAGGCAGGTACAAGGTTAATGCAGCAGAAATACTCATTTTTCTCCTTTTACTAAGGGGCTTCCTTGGTGGCTCAGTTGGTAAAGAATCAGCCTGCAATGCTGGAGACCTAGGTTCAATCCCTGGGTCAAGAAGATCCCCTGGAGGAGGGGATAGCTACCACTTCAGTATTCTTGCCTGGAGAATCCCATGGACAGAAGGGCCTGGCGGGCTACAGTCCATAGGGTCCCAAAGAGTCCAACAAGACTTAGCAACTAAACCACCAACCAACCTAACTGAATGGGAGCTTTTTTGTGTTTGAAGTAAGCAGCTTTGAATTGTAGTCATACAGTGATACTCCATGAACTATAAAGCAGGAAAAACTTACCCTCCACCCTTCTAGGTGTGATAGCTGGGGCTCTGAAATCAACCCAAAGCAGTCAGACTGAGAGCAGAAAAGGTGTTTAATATTTATTTTTATTATTATATGCATGAGAGCATCACGGTGGGGGTAGGGGCTAATACTAAATAAACTGATGCAATGTGAGTGCTTACATACCATCTCAATAGAAGAAGCCGGGGAAGACGTGGTTCAGAGACCAGCAGAGGACTCGGGAAAGGTGAAGGCACCCTGAGAGGTGCAGATGGGAGAGGGGAGAGTCACTGAGGATGTCTGTCGAGGCGTGTGCCGACTCCTGGTCTCCACCCTGGATAAGGGTGGATCTTCCCTGCTCATAGCGCTCCTGGAGGGGATATAGAACAATTGAGTTCTTTTTGGAGAATCTATCTTTAGGCAGACGCGGAGAATTCAGAGGGGGTCTCTTCCTGTGGTGACTGTTTTTCCAGTGGTTGCAGTTCAAAGTCATCAGTATGATCTGTTCAGATCAGTTCAGTTGCTGAGTCCTGTCCGATTCTTTGCGACCCCATGGACTGCAGCACACCAGGCCTCCCTGTCCTTCACCATTTCCTGGAGCTTGTTCAAACTCCATCGAGTCAGTGATGCCATCCAACCATCTCATCCTCTGTCATCCCCTTCTCCTCCTGCCTTCAATCTTTCCCAGCATCAGGGTCTTTTCCAATGAGTCAGCTCTTTGCATCAGGTGGCCAAAGTATTGGAGTTTCAGCTTCAACATCAGTCCTTCCAATGAACATTCATGATCTCCTTTAGAATGGACTGGTTGGATCTCCTTGCAGCCCAAGGGACTCTCCAGAGTCTTCTCCAACACCACAGTTCAAAAGCATCATACAGTGGCATGTTTTGGGGTGGCACGTTCTGAACTCTTTCAAAACTGTATTTCTTTTCCTCTTGTGGAAACCTCTGAGCTGCTGTTTGTGTCCTCTTGTTTGTGAGTGCTTGGTCACTTCATGTCTGACTCTTTGTGACCCCCAAGGACTGCAGCCCACCAGGCTCCTCTGTCCATAGGATTCTCCAGGCAAGAATACTGGATGGAGTGGATTGCCATGCCCTCTTCCAGGGGATCTTCCCTACCCAGGGATGGAACCCACGTTTCCTTCCTTGAGGGCAGATTCTTTACCACTGAGCCACCTGGAAGCCCCATGTCCTCTTTCTCAGTTCAGTTCAGTTCAGTCGTTCAGTTGTGTCCAACTCTTTGTGACCCCATGGACCACAGGCCTCCCTGTCCATCACCAACTCCCAGAGTTACTCAAACTCGTGTCCATTGAGTCGGCAATGCCATCCAACCATCTCATCCTCTGTCGTCCCCTTCTCCTCCCACCTGCAATCTTTCCCAGCATGTCCTCTCTCTATAGAATTATAATGCCCTGTCTCAAAGATTAGCCCACAAACTCTGCTCAGGACACAGTGGCTTTGGCTTATGTTTATCACTGATGGTTATGAAACTGACAGCCCTCCCTTCCCGTCTGTCCCCAGGCCAGGCTGGGGCCAGAGAGGGACCATTCGGGAAGGATCACTTAGAGAAAACCAGTTCCTGATACTTCGCCCTCTGTCTCTCTCTCTCTCCCTCAATCCCTCTCCAATCTCAGCTTCATAGAAACCGGCTGTCAGCCTCTCTACATTGGACACGCATGGATAGATCTACAGCATGTGTGGTATTATAATGAACCCCAGTGAGCTCCCCACGGATCATGAGGTTCAGAGTAGTAAAAAGAACTCACATCCACTGACATGTCCTTCCCCCTTTAGAGGAGCATAAATCCTGAGAGCCGTGGGTGTTTTTTGCCTTAAAAACACATGCACGGCCTCAGTTTAAGCTGGGGGAGCGCGGGAGGCGGCCGGGACAGGTATTTTCTCGCCGGCTGCTTTGTAGCTGCAGCTTCCTGGTTGTCCAGCCTCGGGCTGGACCCTTGGGTCTCCTTGCCGGCTCTCTGATGGGGGCCCTTCAATTCCGTGGCCCCCCAGCTGAGCGCCTTCCCAATCTCCAGGTGGCTGCGCTAAGGCGCCAGAGGAGGTGCCGGAGGACGCGGCCCGCGTGGCGGAGGAGCTGTAGCTGCTGCACGGTGCCGGCATCTGTAAGTGGTTCAACGTGCGCATGGGGTTCGGCTTCCTGTCCATGACCGCCCGTGCAGGGGTCGCACTCGACCCCCTGGTGGATGTCTTTGTGCACCAGAGTAAGCTGCACATGGAGGGCTTCCGGAGCCTGAAGGAGGGGGAGGCCGTGGAGTTCACCTTTTTCACCATTACTATTCAACATAGTTTTGGAAGTTTTGGCCACAGCAATCAGAGCAGAAAAAGAAATAAAAGGAATCCAAATTGGAAAAGAAGAAGTAAAACTCTCACTATTTGCAGATGACATGATCCTCTACATAGAAAACCCTAAAGACTCCACCAGAAAATTACTAGAACTAATCAATGACTATAGTAAAGTTGCAGGATATAAAATCAACACACAGAAATCCCTTGCATTCGTATACACTAATAATGAGAAAACAGAAAGAGAAATTAAGGAAACAATTCCATTCACCATTGCAAAGGAAAGAATAAAATACTTAGGAATATATCTACCTAAAGAAACTAAAGACCTATATATAGAAAACTATAAAACACTGGTGAAAGAAATCAAAGAGGACACTAATAGATGGAGAAATATACCATGTTCATGGATTGGAAGAATCAATATAGTGAAAATGAGTATACTACCCAAAGCAATCTATAGATTCAATGCAATCCCTATCAAGCTACCAACAGTATTCTTCACAGAGCTAGAACAAATAATTTCACAATTTGTCTGGAAATACAAAAAACCTCGAATAGCCAAAGCGATCTTGAGAAAGAAGAATAGAACTGGAGGAAATCAACCTACCTGACTTCAGGCTCTACTACAAAGCCACAGTTATCAAGACAGTATGGTACTGGCACAAAGACAGAAATACAGATCAATGGAACAAAATAGAAAGCCCAGAGACAAATCCATGCACATATGGACACCTTATCTTTGACAAAGGAGGCAAGAATATACAATGGATTAAAGACAATCTCTTTAACAAGTGGTGCTGGAAAAACTGGTCAACCCCTTGTAAAAGAATAAAACTAGAACACTTTCTAACACCATACACAAAAATAAACTCAAAATGGATTAAAGATCTAAACATAAGACCAGAAACTATAAAACTCCTAGAGGAGAACATAGGCAAAACACTCTCTGACATACATCACAGCAGGATCCTCTATGACCCACCTCCCAGAATATCGGAAATAAAAGCAAAAATAAACAAATGGGACCTAATTAACCTTAAAAGCTTCTGCACATCAAAGGAAACTATCAGCAAGGTGAAAAGACAGCCTTCAGAATGGGAGAAAATAATAGCAAATGAAGCAACTGACAAACAACTAATCTCAAAAATATACAAGCAACTCCTCCAGCTCAACTCCAGAAAAATAAATGACCCAATCAAAAAATGGGCCAAAGAACTAAATAGACATTTCTCCAAAGAAGACATACAGATGGCTAACAAACACATGAAAAGATGCTCAACATCACTCATTATCAGAGAAATGCAAATCAAGACCACTATGAGGTACCATTTCACACCAGTCAGAATGGCTGCGATCCAAAAGTCTACAAATAATAAATGTTGGAGAGGGTGTGGAGGAAAGGGAACCCTCTTACACTGTTGGTAGGAATGCAAACTAGTACAGCCACTATGGAGAACAGTGTGGAGATTCCTTAAAAAACTGGAAATAGAACCGCCTTATGATCCAGCAATCCCACTGCTGGGCATACACACTGAGGAAACCAGAAGGGAAAGAGACACGTGTATCCCAATGTTCATCGAAGCACTGTTTATAATAGCCAGGACGTGGAAGCAACCTAGATGTCCATCAGCAGATGAATGGATAAGAAAGCTGTGGTACATATACACAATGGAGTATTACTCAGCCATTAAAAAGAATACATTTGAATCAGTTGTAATGAGGTGGATGAAACTGGAGCCTATTATACAGAGTGAAGTAAGCCAGAAGGAAAAACACCAATACAGTATACTAACGCATATATATGGAATTTAGAAAGATGATAACAATAACCCTGTGTACGAGACAGCAAAAGTGACGCTGATGTATGGAACAGTCTTATGGACTCTGTGGGAGAGGGAGAGGGTGGGAAGATTTGGGAGAATGGCATTGAAACATGTAAAATATCATGTATGAAACGAGATGCCAGTCCAGGTTCAATGCACGATACTGGATGCTTGGGGCTAGTGCACTGGGACGACCCAGAGGGATGGTATGGGGAGGGAGGAGGGAGGAGGGTTCAGGATGGGGAGCACATGTATACCTGTGATGGATTCATTTTGATATTTGGCAAAACTAATACAATTATGTAAAGTTTAAAAATAAAATAAAATTAAAAAAAAAAACACATGCACACACATAATTGTATTATACACTCATATTCCTGAAAACATACTTTCTAGTTTTAGTTGTTCTTCACTTTGACCAAAGGTTGTCAAGTTGAACGGAGTTTTCTGGGATTCACATTTTTCACTCAACGTTTTAAGTTGCCCAGATATACTCCTCTGGTGGTGGGTTGTGGTTAACTCTTTCTCACCATTCTATCACATCCTGTTATATGATTCTGCCACAATTTGTTCATCTACTGTCTGGCTGGTGGGCAGTGGGTTATTTCTAGGTTTTTGCTATTCCTAACAGTGTTGACTCAAAAGATTCTTATGCACGTTTCTGATCAATTCAGGCAGGAGTTTCTTCTTGATATGTGCCTGGGGTGAATGTTCAACTGTAGGAGATGATGAGAAAATTTTTCAAAGGGTCTCTGCCCGTTCTGGTTTCCCAAAGAGCAATTTCTTAATCCTTTTACTGATGAAGAAAATAGGGATTGTGTGAATGGAGGTAGAGAAAAAATGCTTTTCCATGTGGAGGAAAAGAAACTGTGCCATTTTCTCACACTATCCACACCACTCCAAAGAGCTTAGAGTCTGAAATTCCAATAGCAAAGTTTGTACTAGAAAAGTGAGATGAATATTCTAACTTGGGGGTGGAAGGATTTCTTAAAACACAATAGGCATACACCATAAATTAAATCAAACCAGTAAATCCTAAAGGAAACCAACCCTGAATATTTATTGGAAGGACTGATGCTAAAACTGAAGTGCCAGTACTTTGGCCACCTAATGTGAAAAGCTGACTCATTGAAAAAGACCCGATGCTGGGAGATTGGGGGCAGGAGGAGAAGGGGACAACAGAGGATGAGATGGTTGGATGGCATCACCGACTCAATGGACGACTCTGAGCAAACTCTAGGAGAGAGTGAAGGATAGAGGAGCCTGAAGCGTTGCAGTCTGTAGGGTTGCAGAGTTGGACACAATTTAGTGACTGAACAACAACACAGAGACAGAGAGAGAGAGACCTCATCTTGCTCCTCTCAGCCTCCCAATGGCATGTGGACCTTCACCCCACCCTGGGGAGTCAGGCTCTGCACACACACTCACAGACATAAGCACGTACACACACACTCACTTTTATGCACTTCATATATTTTATCTCTTTGAACCCTCGTAACAACCCTTTATGGCACCCCACTCCAGTATTCTTGCCTGGAAAATCCCATGGACGGCGGAGCCTGGCAGGCTGCAGTCCATGGGGTCGAGAAGTGTCGGACACGACTGAGCGACTTCACTTTCACTTTTCACTTTCATGCATTGGAGAAGGAAATGGCAACCCACTCCAGTGTTCTTGCCTGGAGAATCCCAGGGACGGGGGAGCCTGGTGGGCTGCCATCTATGGGGTCGCACAGAATCGGACACAACTGAAGTGACTTAGCAGCAGCAGCAGCAACAACCCTTTAAAGTTGGTATTATTACCACCTCCCCGCATTGTACAGATGACTAAACTGAGGCTCTGGGGCTGAAGTTTTATCTGAGGCATCAGCTCAGGGTGGCAGAGCTGAGCTTCTAATATCCTTATCACCCACAGGACACTGCAGCTTTGCACATCAACCGCAAAAAGGGCAGGCAAGGACCCTCTTGGTGCCCACACAAACCCCAAGATTCACTTGGAATCACCACATCTTCTGCTTCAAAGGGAGGAGGTGGAAGATGGGAAGTCACCACGGTGTATAAATAGCCCTTAAGAGCCTCCCCAGTCTCCTAATTGCAAAGTGAAAAGTGCAGGAGGGAATGGGTTGCTGCTGGTGCCTTTGTCCCCAGTTGGGGAAGGTTCCCCTTTCTCCAGGGAGACTCTGATGCTTATTGGGGCTCATGTGAAATGGGCTCAAGCCCCTGAGCCCAGCCTCCTGTAACTCTCCTTTGGCTTCCTGGTGCAGTGTGCAACCTATACAACTGTAGCACATGGTAGCCCTGTGACAGAGGGGAGACCATCTCAGGTGCAGTGGGCGGGAGGTAGCTTTAACTCTGGGCTGGTTTTGTCAAACCTGCTGAGGCCATGCTTGGAGCAGAAGAGGCGCCAGGAGAGACACAAGCCAGCCTACTCCCAGCAGCAAATCTGTCCCAAGAGAAATGTGCCTTTTCCTAATGTCACCAACTTTACCGGAAGTGCTTCTCTCCATCTGTCTGTCTTTCTCTGTTATTACCTCTCTCCTTCTTCAGAAAAGAGATTCTATTTAAATTTGTTGCAACAAATAGATGCTCACATGGGTGGTGTATCAAAACCATGGAGGATGTTAGAGAAAGCGCTTCATTCAGAAGGCGAGCCTGAGCTAGGCCTGGGATTGGCCAGGGCACCGTTGCCAGGGCAACACAGCTGCAGCATCCAGCCTGCCTCCTCATCAGGCACCACCTTCATTTCTCCCGGCGACCTCGGGTTATTAAAGTGCCCTAGTTGACTCTGCTTTGGTGTTGGGGCTTCAGCACCATTCCAGGGACAAAGGCCAGCACCCTCTCTGTGCTTGCCTGTGCCACCTCGCAGAGGACAGCCTGTGAGTCACTTCTTACATTTGGGGCTGTAAGCAGTTTATATCCCAGTGGCACTCAGTGAGATGCTGAGGACACCGGTGCAGCCGCCTCCTTGGCCTCCCACAGGACATGAGGTTCCCCTTATCTCCTGAGACACATCATACGGTGTAAATACCGCTGTCTCTGAGAATACGATTCGTCCACTCTTAGATGTGTCTCTGCTATAGTGCTGTCACACCTGGGGTTCCAGGGCTGGGAGACCAAGACCAGGGCAGCCTAGCTCTATCTTCTGGACCCCAGAAGGAGGAGGGATGGAGTCCCGAGAAGGCGGGGAGGCACAGAGGAGAGGTCATGGACCAAGTCAGGAAGGTGCGGCTCCTTACCGGGACCCAAGGGCCTAAGTAGTAAAGGACATTTTTATTGTCATTGGCTTTTCCTCCCAACAGGCAGGCAGGCAGCCGCCATGGGCTGTGTGCTGTTCCCGCGACAATGACAACAGAAACCGCAGATTGTTGTTTTACCCAAAGTTACATTTACTGCCAACGCCTCCACACATCACTGCCCATCAGTGCTTCAGAGTGATCCTAGGAGTTAGTCCTGCCATGGGTCCCGTCATGATAGAGCATGTATGTGTGTGTGCTGTGATCAGGCGTGTCCGACTCTTTGTGACCCCATGGACCGAATTCTCCAGGCTGAAATACTGGAGTGGGTAGCCTCTCCCTTCTCCAGGGGATCTTCCCGACCCAGGAACCGAACCCAGGTCTCCCACATTGCAGGCGGATTCTTTACCAGCTGAGCCACAAGTTACATGTAAATGAGAAATGATGGTGTTGACTCGGACTTTCTAAGGGGAAAAAACATATATTTAAAGAATAAAACCTAAGTCATGGAGATGATAACACAAAAACTCACTACAGACCGCAAGAGTCATTACACTTGTTATTTAAATCTAATCCTGTTTTAATTAATTCTGCCAAAGCAAAGACACTGAAGAAGGATATGCTCCAACTTACATTCAGCACACGTGTACAATCAGGCTACTGGCTCTTTGATTGTTCACGTGGGGAAACAGGCAACAGAAAATTAAAAGGAGCTTGGCCAGATCTGCCCAAGGCCCTTTAGGAAACCCTCAGCGTAGCTCACCACCCTGCCCATTATTGCGAGGAAATGAACCATTGGAGTCTAAAAAGAAACTCACGTTTCCCTGACTTTGCTTATTTTTCATCCTTCAAAGAACAACTGTTGTGCACACACTCAACCAGCATCAGATTAAAGCACCAGAAACCACATCTAATCCTTCATCTTTACTTGGGTGGTGACTTAATAGCCACCTGACCTGACGAGCCCATGATTACAAGCAAGTCTGCCACTCAGCACTTACACCACCCTTGGTCGTCAGTTCTAAGAGCCACGTGATGACTGGTGAGTTCATCTGCACAGCCCATGGGGTGGGATGTGAGATCCTGCTTCAATCTGATAGTGGGAAAAAGCAGGACCACGGAGGCCCAGGCACGTGCCTCAGGCCCAGCACACTCATCAGTGGCAAGATCTAAATCTATCGCAATCCTGTGAAACTCCTTCTCCCAAGCACTCTCCACTTTGACTGTTCAATTAATGCTGTTGTTTAGTCGCTCAGTCGTGTCTGACTCTTTGCAACCTCATGGACTGTAACCCACCAGGCTCCTCTGTCCATGGAATTTTCCAGGCAGGAATACCGGACTGGGTTTCCATTCCCTTCTCCAAGGGCTCTTCCTGACCCAGGAAGAGAATCCATGACTTGAACCCTTGTCTTCTGCATAGCAGGTGTACTGTTTACCACTGAGCCACCAGGGAAGCCCTTTAATCTATATTATGAATGTGTAATTTACAAACAAATGTATGTGTTTTGTTTGTATAGTTCAATGAGCTTTGGCAGATAGAAGCACATAATCAGCACCACAGTAAATGTATGAAATGGTCTGATAATCCCCCCAATTTTCTCATATGCCTTTGCAGTCTATCCCACTCCTGGCCCTAGGCAACCGCTGAATGGCTCTCTGACACTGCAAGCTTGGCTTTCCTTTTCTAGAACTTTAGATGAATGAGATCAAATATAAACTTCCTATAAATGGAAACCGGATGCAAGGTTTGCTGAGTGTTTACAGCGTACTGGGCTCCAGAGAGGTCAGGAGCATAATTACATCAGTGCTATCTGAAGGTGCTTCTCCCCTCTAAACGGTCCACCCCTCTGGATGGCTGCTGATGGGAGAGCCTTGTTAAAATGAAACAATGAGGCTCCGTGCTGAGCTCCACTCCGCTCAGTACTTGGCGCTCCCCACACCTATGTGCACCTGGCCTTTTTTCAGCCTGGTTGCTATGGAATGTTTGCTCCACGTCATCTTCACAGATGACACAGTGAGTCGCCCTCTGGTGCCCAGCGCAGCTCATGTCACCTTTTCTCATCGTCCCTTCTCAGCCCTCACCTTTCCCGGGCCTTGCAGTCCCCCCTCAACCTCTGCATCTTGCGGCCTGTCTCGGATGTCCAGCATCCCCTTCACTTGAACCATTTCCACCACTGGCTCCTCCACGGGCCCCGGCACTCTGCTCATTGTTGAAATTCCTTCCTTCCTCTTGACACGCCAGCATCTCCGTAACAGCAGAACACTGGCATCGGGATGTCCCAAGGCCAGCGTTTCCCAGTGGAAGTAAACAAAAAACTCTGGGTGCCTGAGGGGGCTGCCCAGGAAGAGAAGGATCTCAGGGAAGAACAGGACTTGCCTCCTGGTGTGGCCAAGTGTAGACTGAGCCTGGCTCTCCCATTTTCCTCTTCAGAAACCTAGGCTGAGACGGTGAGGGGAGCCCTGAACTCCTGGCCTTGCATAGAGCACAGGTGCTCAATAGATGTTCACTGTTGTGAACACACACCTTGTCATGGGGGAAAGCCAATGTCAAAAAAAAAAAAAAAGAGCTAAGCGAGGCACACCCAGCCAAGCCCTCCCCAGGGTTCACTTTATAAACGCCTCATCACATGAATAAAACCATGCCCTTTGTTTCAGAGATGCAATAGGCAGAATAATTGTAATCCCTGGAACTCGTGCATACGTCATGTTATGTGGCACAAGAGATGTGATTAAGGTTCACATTTTAAAATAAAGAGATTATCCTCGCTTATCTGGGTGAGCCCAGGCTAATTGCATGAGTCCTCAAAAGCAGAGAACTTTCTCCGACTGGAAGCAGAGGAGAGATGCAACAGACAGAGAGTCAGAGGTGCAAGAATGAGAAGGATTCATCCTGGTTTTCTTGTCTCTGAGATACAATGACCAGAGACAGGCCTCTAGGAGCTTGGGCAGCCTCCTGCTGGTGGATATGAGGAAACCGGACCTCAGTTCTACAACCACAAGGAAACAGGCTCTGTTCAGTTCAGTCACTCAGACGTGTCCAACTGTTTGTGACCCCATGGACTGCAGCACACCAGGCTTCCCTGTCCTTCACCATCTCCTGGAGCTTGTTCAAACTCAAGTCCATTGAGTCGGTGATGCCATCCAACCATCTCATCCACTGTTGTCCCCTTCTCCTCTTGCCTTCAATCTTTCCCAGCATCAGGGTCTTTTCAAATGAGTCAGCTCTTTGCATCAGGTGGCCAAAGTATTGGAGTTTCAGCTTCAACATCAGTCCTTCCGGTGAATATTTAGGACTGATTTATTTTAGGATGGACTGGTTGGATCTCCTTGCAGTCCAAGGGACTCTCAAAAGTCTTCTCCAACACCACAGTTCAAAAGCATCAATTCTTTGGCGTTCAGCTTTCTTTATAGTCCAACTCTCACATCCATACATAACCACTGGAAAAACCATAGCTTTTACTAGACAGACCTTTGTTAGGAAAGTAATGTCTCTGCCTTTTAATACGCTGTCTAGGTTGGTCATAACTTTTCTTCCAAGGAGAAAGCGTCTTTTAATTTCATGGCTGCAGTCACCATCTGCAGTGATTTTGGAGCCCCCCAAAATAAAGTGTCACTGTTTCCACTGTTTTCCCATCTATTTGTCATGAAGTGATGGGACCAGATGCCATGATCTTCGTTTTCTGAATGTTGAGTTTAAGTCAACTTTTTCACTCTCCACTTTCACTTTTATCAAGAGGCTCTTTAGTTCTTCTTCACTTTCTGCCATAAGGGTGGTGTCATCTGCATATCTGAGGTTATTGGTATTGCTCCCGGCAATCTTGATTCCAGCTTGTGCATCTTCCAGCCCAATGTTTCTCATGATGTACTCTGCATATAAGTTAAACAACCAGGGTGACAATATACAGCCTTGATGTACTCCTTTCCCTCTTTGGAACCAGTCTGTTGTTCCATGTCCAGTTCTAACTGTTGCTTCTTGAACTGCATACAGGTTTCTCAAGAGGCAGGTCAGGTGGTCTGGCTGCAGACCTGTATCCAATCAGTGCTGGTCCCATCCCTCCCTCTGCTGACCTCGCTGAGGCCCCCATCCATCACAGTGAAGTCCCACCCCTCCAGCACCATGAAGCCGGTTGCCTCTGGTCTCCACGTGCTCCTTCACCACCCTCTTTTCCAGCTGAGCAACCTCCTCCCTTTGCTGATAATCGCTCTGCACATCCCTTGCCCCTTCACCCTGAAAGCATTTGCCCAGCATTGCTTCCTCCTCCTTGAGGGCTTTGTTCAAGTGTCACTTCTCAGTAAGATCTGCCAGGCCCCCTCCCCCAAACACCTTTGTTTTATCTCTCTCTGCAGTTTAGTACATGTGTTTTCACTTGTTTTGTTTATCATCCGGCTTTTCTGTTAGACCAATTGTTCTCAGCGGGGGTTGATGTCCTCCCAGGGGCCGGTTGTCCCTGTCTGGAGACCATCTTGAATCTCATGAATGACCAAGGATGCTACAGACATCTAGCAGGTAGAGGCCAGGGGTGCTGCTAAACATTCTACGATGCACAGACAGCCCCATAAGAGAACTATTAGGTCCAAAGTGTCAATAAGGCTGACATGGAGAAGCCCTATCTAAAACTATGAATTTCATGAGGACAGCAATTTCCTAGTCATCACTGTGTCCCAGAGCCTAGGACACAGGCTGAAATGTGCTCCGTGGATGTTTTGGACTCAGTGAACATGTTGAGGATTGCTCCCTAAAGCACAGGAAATTCTTGCCCATCCATAACTGGCTGGTTGCTGGTCACCCATCAGTATTTCTTCCTTTCTCAACGTCAGAAAACTGGGAATCACTTTCAATTTTCCCTTTTCCTGCTTCTCCTCCACCCCTGGGGCCCACAGGGGCCCCCTCATCACTGCGCAAAGGCTCCTAGACTGATCCCTGGTCTCCATCCTTCCAACCTGAAGCTGCGGAGGTAGGTGGGATCCCAGGTTCCTAGGAAATGGAGCAAAGGAACCCAAGCTGACCTTTCCTCTCTCTTCCAAAAAGAGGCATCATCTCCTCTTCCTTCCTGGCTTACTTGTGTTTCACATTCAAGAATTCAGGAAGGGAGGTGGTTAGATGGAAGTCCCTCTCACAGTGGGAGACAGCATTAACATTTTGCTCCCTCAGCTTGGAGATGACCAGGGTCAGTGCAGCCTGCTTTACACCAGCTGCTTTAACTAAATAAGTGAATGAAGGAGCCACGGGGTCCTTGCAAACCAGACCACACTCACTGGGGAAGCCCGCTGAGCTGAAAACTGCAGGAAGGAAAAGAGAAGAGACTTAAGTGATGAATCTCAAACAGGGGCTTTCTCCCAGAACCTAATGGTCTGAAAAATCTTCCTAATTAGTCATTAATTGGTATGTTAGCAGCACCGTGTGCCAGGCATTAAGTGGGTAATTCCCATTATTTCTCGAGAGCAAAGTAATACATCTAATCACCCAGGCAGAGCATTCCTTTGCTTATGTAACCGTCGCAGCCAGCCCTCTGCCAGCTCTGCAGAAACAGTGCTCCTTTCTGTCTTTAAAGAAAACTCCGGAGTCTTCTGTTTCCCCAGCCCCACAGAGAAGCATTTCTATCATTTAGAGTTGGTCTTTGTTTCCCCGCTGTTGGGTCTACACTTTTTTGAGAATGGACTTTTCCTCTTAAAGGATATTTTATTAAGTCTCGGACTCCTGCTGGGGAACTTGGTGTTTCCAACCTCTTGGTCACTGAGGAGAACACGGCAGGTAATTTTAGCATTGCTAATTAACTCTGCTGAAGAAACTTATTTTAAATGAGTATGACTCAGTGCTTAGTCATAGCATTTTATTATACTGTCATTACCCCCCCAAAAAAATAAAACCTAGACTTTATTCTACACTAAAAAGAAATAATGAAGCCATCTGAAAGCTTGGTTGTTCTATATAGGTGAAATTTTCTGTATTTCTATATTTCTATCTGATGTTTTGTGTCCAAGGGAACCGTGGTCCATGGAGGGATAGAGCGTCCTGGAATCAGAAGGTTTGGGTCTGAGTCCTGGTTCATTCTCGTGCCTACACACTGCGTCTAGAGAGGGGTCCCTACCCTCCCAGGCTCAGCTGGGACCACAGAGATGGGGCCGCCTCTCCTCTGTGGACTGGGAGGGCGTGACCTCTCAGAAGGAGAAGCGAAGGGGAGCTGAGGTGGGGCAGGGGTGATGAGCAGGGTGCAGGAGCACACAGGTGGGGCCAGGGCACAGGGAAGAGGCTGAACCAGCCCTGTCTGCTGCAGCTGGGGGTCCCCCGTGGGAGGTAGGGCCAGAGTGTGGAGGCTGGGGGCACACTGTAATTACAGAGCAGCAAGACCTCTTCAGAGGGGCCAAGAGCACCCTCCTCCATCTCTCTCTCCTCCCAAGACTTTCAGAAACAGAGACGCTGGGATGGGGGAACAGATGTCCCAGGATCTTCAGGGGGAAAGCAGGACCCGAGTGAGCCTGGACCACCATGGAGATGTCTGCACTGTGCATTGTGTCTGCAGGGCCAACCAAGGACCTGGTTCATTAAGAGCCTGGGACTGCGAGGATGGGAGCATTCCAGGACCCTCCTGGACATAGTCCCTCCTCTGTTTTTGTGTTCTTCCTGCTCTTCTAACTTGAGATGTCACCTCCCCTTCTAAGAACCCCTAAGTCCCCTGCAGGCCAGGTTACACTGAGCATCAGTGCTCACCTTACAGCATCTCTGGGGTGCCTCAGACTGCGCCTCACACCTGACAGGCACGCCATGCATGTCAAGAGTTTCTCCTGAGTGATCCAAGAGATGGGCCTTTCCAGATTGCGACAAAGGTACACACGGGAGACCGAGGACCCGGGTCTGGGTGAGACCCCGCCCTTCCTAGCGTGTCTGCATCCTGGGCATCTTGCGGGTGGGCTGCCACTCTCCTCCGGGTAGTTCGCCTCCATTTTAGCCCCCAAAGTTTTAGATGTTAAAAATCTGCAAGTCAAAGAGTGGATGAGCATGTTCTATCTATCAGTTAGGATTTGCTGTGATTGGTGGTGTTCAGTTACTGAGTCATGTCTGACTCTTTTGTGACCCCAGGGACTGTAGCCCAACAGGCCCCTCTGCCCATGGGATTTCCCAGGCAAGAATACTGGAGTGGGTACCCATTCCCTTCTCCAGGGGATCTTCCTGACCCAGGGATCGAACCCACGCATCCTGCATTAGCAGGCAGATTACCACTGAGCCATCAGAGAAGCCCACTGCTAAAGTAACAGTGGTTTAAACAGAGTGAAAGGGGGCATCCCTCTCCTGAAAAGCCCGGTAGAAGCCATCTAGCTCAGCTCCCCCAAGCTCCATCATCCTTCCCCTTGGCCGCCCCTATGGTTAAGTCCTTGTGTCTCAGTCCAGGCAGTGCCCCAGTTACCGCATCTGTGTTCCAAGCATCAGGAAGGCTCCAGGTGGCTCAGCCATCAGCGCCCCAAGATATGACAACCAAAAATATCCCCACACCCCACCAAATGTCCTTTAGGTGCAAAATCACAAACACCCCTCATAGAGACCATTACCCTAAATCCAGTATCAACAATTTCTATACCTTTAGCTGAAGCACCCTGAAAGATGATGTTGAAGTGCTGTATTAATATGTCAACAAATAAGGAAAACTCAGCAGTGGCCACAGAACTGGAAAAGGCCAGTTTTTACTCCAACCCCAAAGAAAGGCAACGCCAAAAAATGCTCAAACTACTGTACATTTGTGCTTATTTCACATGCCAGCAAGGTAATGCTCAAAATACTTCAAGCTAGGCTTTAGCCGTATATGAACCGAGAACTTCCAGATGTACAAGCTGGCTTTAGAAAAGGCAGAAGAACCAGAGATCAATTTCTATGACAAACCTAGATAGTGTGTTAAAAAGCAAAGATATCCCTTTGCTGACAAAGGTCCATACAGTCAAAGCGCTGGTTTCTCCAGTAGTCATGTACGGATGAGAGAGTGGGACCAGGAAGAAGACTAAGTGCCATGGAATTGATGCTTTTGAACTGTGGTGTTGGAGAAGACTCTTGAGAGTCCCTTGGACAGAAAGGAGATCAAGTCAGTCAATCTTAAAGGAAATCAACCCTGAATATTCATTGGAAGGACTGATGTTGAAGCTGAAGCTCCAATATTTTGGCCTCCTAATGTGAAGAACTGACTCATTGGAAAAGACTCTGATCCTGGGAAAAATTGAAGGTGGAAGGAGAAGGGGATGACAGAGGATGAGATGGTTGGATAGCATCACTGACTCAATGGACAAGAATATGAGCAAACTCCAGGAGATAGTGGAGGACAGAAGAGCCTGGTGTGCTGCAGTCTATGGGGTCACAAAAAATCAGATATGACTTAGTGACCAAACAACCACAAAGCTGAAGCACCCAGGTTTATAAGACCCAGAAAGAGAGGCAGGGTGAGATCTCCTCCACCCATGACCAGGAGAGGTGTTACGGAAGAAAGCACATAGGATTTCAAATAAAGATCTGGGAAACTGGGAAGAGGGAGGCAGCCCTGATGACATCATCTGAGACCCTGGATCCAGTGGGACCTGAAGACCCCTCATTTTTAAAAAAAATTTTATTTGTTTTTGCTTAAGTTAGTCAGAACTCTCAATTTCTGTCACTTACACCCAAAGGAATCCTGATCATTTCAACAAATGTTTAGGTAATATCAATGCTATGAAGCCCTAGTATCTTTGGATCTAAATGATCTTATTTTTTTTAATGTCTATTGAGTAACATGCTTTCTAATCCAATATCTGCATTTCCTCAACATGAAAGCAAAGAACAGAACAAACGCAGACCTTATTTCTAACTGCAATCTTGAGACATACTTTGGCTTCTGGTGGGGCACATGTGCTTTCCAAGGTGGCGCTAGAGGTAAAGAACCTGCCTGCCAATGCAGGAGACATAGGAATCTGGGTTCGATCCCTTGGTTGGGAAGATCCCCTGGAGGAGGGCAAGGCAACCCACTCCAGTACTCTTGCCTGGAGAATCCCATGAACAGAGGAGCCTGGCCAGCTACAGTCCATGGTGTCGCAAAGAGTCGGACACAACTGAGGTGACTTAGCACGCACGGGGGAAATGCCCCATTGATGGGAGTGGCTGATGGGCACTGTGGAACATCTTTATCCAAGAGTCGGTGTCCTGTGCTTATTCTGAACCCCGTGGCAGGCCTTATCCACACCACAGATCAAGCAGAGGTTCAATTAATTTTCTCTGTTTCAGAGAAAGCAGCTAGATTATAACTCCCTGGACGACTTTTGTGTTTTCATCTCTTTGCAAGACTTGACTCAACTAACTGAAAGAACATAGGTAACAGGAATAAGATACGTGACACTGTTCTTTGATTTTTAATAATGTATCATTAACCAGGATTATCCATTCAAAGGAGAAGGCAACGGCACCCCACTCCAGTAAAGAGGCTTCCCAGGTAGCACAGCAGTAAATAACCCACCAGCAATGCAGGAGATGCCAGAGATGCGAGTTGGACCCCTGGGTCAGGAAAACCCCTTGGAGAAGGAAAAGGCAACCCACTCCAGTATTCCTGCTGGAATAACCCTATGGCTAAAGGAGCCTGGCAGGATACAGTCCATGGGGTCGCAAAGAGTTGGACATGACTGAGTGACCAGACAACAGCAATCCACTGAAAACTTTGCAAGGAGAAGACATTGTCCTTACAAGTTCTGCACAGTGTGGAATTATTTTTAATCTACAGAATAGTAGTACTATATGTATTATGAAAATTTTCTGAATACGGCACAGTTCACGTTAGAGCAATGAAAACCCAGTGCAAACAACCATAAGCTTAGAGACGACTGAAGAACAACTTTTACGTGTGCAATTTAAGTATCAGCAGTTTTTAATCAGCTCGGTTGTGTCCCAGAAATGCACCATGACTCAGAAGGTTATCCTGCTGGGGATCTCAAAAACCCTTGTTTCTACCTCTGGTTTTCTTTGATTCACTCAAGTACAATCTCAGTGCTGTCAGCCAGTGTTTTAACTTTTCTGTTTGTAGTAAAGTGTAGGGATGTTTTGTCTAGACACCAACTTGCATTTCTGGTCTGGATAACAATAGAAGTGGATTAGCCAAAGTCGAAACCTGGGTTAATGAAAAACTTCATTAGGAGGGGAAAAAAAAAATCTAAGCCCAGTAAGTTTCTATATGTTTACCATAAAAGTAACCTAGACTCCACCCTGGAGAGTATACATAGACAGACTGTTCACTGTGTATATTGACCTGGTTTTATGAAAAAGCTTTCGTAAACATATCCTATTAAACTGGAATGGCCACTTTCTTCCTCTTCTCAGCTAGCACAGGAAAGGACTGGAGCCCACGGAAGTATAGTTTTATTACGGGGGTGACTTATTGCCCAGTGGCCCTTGCCCTCTTGGTTTATGGGGCGGTCAGAGTTCATTGCTGGTGAGCATTGACTTCACACACTTATAAAGCGTGCTTTAAAGACTGTCCAGACACAGTGACTCATTAAACATCTCTATATGTAAGTCTGCTTGCCTACATTTTTGGATTTCCTGGGTCACGTTTGTTTAAGAAAAACCCAACTGAGCATCTTCAGGTCTGAAAGTCAAATTTCAACTCTGAATATGGAGGCTGAAAGCAGAAGATTTCATCAGAATTGAAACAGACCCAGTGTAACTCCAAAAAGTCTCTAAGAATCGCGTATGTTAGGGGAGATGGGACAGGTTTCCATGGAGCGATGCCTGTGTGGGTGGGACCGTGTTCGGTGCAGCGTCCTAAAGTCAGCTAAATTCTTCAAGGTTCGTTATTTCTGTCTCCTTTTTACCATGGAGGGCCGGTGGATCTGGATCCGGGAGACTTGCCTGGGAATGCAGTCAGGTGGCAGAACTTCAGGCCTTTGCACGGTCCTTACCATTAGCATGACAATCACCTGCTGGTCCTGGGACAGCCCAGGTTCTCATTCAGATGGGGGTGGGAGCAGGGCTGAGATTCTGAGGTCTCACAAGCCTGAAGACCCTGCTCGCCCTGCTGGGGCTGGGACCACGTTTTGAAGAAAAAAAAAAAAAACAATCTCACCTGTCCAGCTAATGCAGAGCTGGTCACGCCCTGTTTCAGGTCCGTTCACATCTTCTCACTTCCCGGGTCGTGCTAGTGGTAAAGCACTCACCTGCCAATGCAGCAGTTGTAGGGGACGCAGGTTTGATCCCTGGGTTGGGAAGATCCCCTGGAGGAGGGCATGGCAACCCACTCCAGTATTCTTGCCTGGAGAATCCCATGGACAGAGGAGCCTGGCGGGCTGCAGTCCATGGGGTCACAAAGAGTCGGAGAGGACTGAGCGCCCGAGCACACAGGCATAGTTGCTTTACAAGGTTGTGTTCGTTTCTACTGAACAGCAAAGTGAATCAGCCATGTACATACACATATCCCCTCCTAAACTGAATTTCCTTCCTGTTTAGGTCACTGCAGAGTGCTGAGTAGTGTTCTCTGTGCTTTATCACTGAGGCGAAGCTCACTTGGAAATCATTTTAAACAACTGGCATTGTTTAAGTGCAATTTAAATGCACTTTAAACAGTGGCATTGATCGCATTGGCATTGAGCTCTGAGAAGAACGTGCCCCCCACACCAAGTAGCCACTCCCCACCCCTCCCTCCCCACAGCCCCTGACAACCACCAACTTCCTCTCTGTTCCTTAGCATCTATATGTTCCAAATAAATTCAGTCATACACTATGCGGTCTTTTGTGTCTTTCTCTCTTTGCAGAATTCTCTTGAGGTTCACCCACACAGGAGTGTGCATCAGAAAACTTCATTTCTTTTTATATCTGAGTAATATTCCATTGATATGCAGATGACACCACCCTTATGGCAGAAAGTGAAGAGGAACTCAAAAGCCTCTTGATGAAAGGGAAAGAGGAGAGTGAAAAAGTTGGCTTAAAGCTCAACATTCAGAAAACGAAGATCATGGCATCTGGTCCCATCACTTCATGGCAAATAGATTGGGAAACAGTGGAAACAGTGTCAGACTTAATTTTTTTGGACTCCCAAATCACTGCAGATGGTGACTGCAGCCATGAAATTAAAAGACGCTTACTCTTTGGAAGGAAAGTTGTGACCAACCTAGATAGCATATTGAAAAGCAGAGACATTACTTTGCCAACAAAGGTCCATCTAGCAAGGCTATGGTTTTTCCAGTGGTCATGTATGGATGTGAGAGTTGGACTGTGAAGAAAGCTGAGCACCGAAGAATTGATGCTTTTGAACTGTGGTGTTGGAGAAGACTCTTGAGAGTCCCTTGGACTGCAAGGAGATCCAACCAGTCCATTCTAAAGGAGATCGGTTTTGAGTGTTCTTTGGAAGGAATGATGCTAAAGCTGAAGCTCCAGTACTTTGGCCACCTCATGCGAAGAGTTGACTCATTGGAAAAGATTCTGATGCTGGGAGGGATTGGGGGCAGGAAGAGAAGGGGACAACAGAGGATGAGATGGCTGGATGGCATCACCGACTCGACGGAAGTGAGTTTGAGTGAACTCCGGGAGTTGGAGACCTGGTGTGCTGCAGTTCATGGGGCTGCAGAGAGTCAGACACTACTGAGCAACTGAACTGCCTGAACTGAATATTCCATTACAGACCCAGGGATCAAACCCAGCGAGCCCCCGTCTCCTGCATCTCCTTCACTCACTGAAGGCAGAGTCTTCACTGCTGCGTCATCAGGGAAGCCCCCAATAGTCCATTCTGTGGGCTTGTTTACTCCTCTGGCCATTGATGGACATTTTGAGTTGTTTCCACCCTTGGCCACTGTGAATTACAGCTGCTGTGAACGCTCAGGTGTCAGTATTTCAGTTGCTGTTTTTAATCATTTGAAATGAAGGCAGACCTTGTTTTATTGTGCTTTGCAGAGACTGTGTGTTTTTACAAATTCAAGTTTGTGGCAACCCTGCGTTGAGCAAGTCTATGGGCACCAGTTTTCCAATAGCATTTGCTCACTTCATGTCTCTTTGCCACATTCTTGGCAATTTCTGCAAGATTTCAATTTTTTTCATGCTTATTTGTTGTAGTGATCTGTGTGATTTCTACGGGGTATGTTGACCACGCACCCTGTCACCAACCCTATAGGGGGCCATGTTGACCATGCACCCCGTCACCAACTCTATAAGGGGCCACGTTGACCGTGCACCCTGTCACCAACTCTATAAGGGGCCATGTCGACTATGCTCCCCATCACCAACCCTATAGGGGAGTAGGTCGACCGCACACCCCATCACCAATCCTGTGGGGGTCATGTCGACCATACACCCTGTCACCAACCCTATAGGGGGCCATGTTGACCATGCACCCCGTCACCAACCCCATAAGGGGGTATGTGGACCATGCACCCTGTCACCAACCCTATAGGGGGTCATGTCGACCATGCACCCCATCACCAACCCTATAGAGGGCCATGTTGACCATGCACCCCATCATCAACCACACTGGGACAGCAGCTTGGTTTCCCTCCCCTCTAAACCATGCTCTGTATCACCAGTTGGTGATGACACGGCAGCAAAACCCATGGATGTGCAGAGACATACAGATCATGTCTGCCCCATAGTGCCCCTTTTACCTATTAACCATGTGGATGGAGCCTTGGCCAGGAGGGCAGCCTGGAAGGAAATGCGCACTTAACCTCCCAGCTTTGAACAAGAAATGACCAGTGGAGGCCACAACCTCTATTAGTGAATCTGGGTCCCAGTTTCAAACTCAATCTTTTATGGAAATTGACATTGAGGATCTGCTTTAGGGTCTTTGGGGAAATGCCAACAGAACACACACATACTATTTTAAGTTCATTCCAGAGATTTCCATTCCTAATTAGGTCTTCTTTAGACTCACTGAAGGATCAGCAAACCTAAGAAAGGTCAGAAGAGTTCAATTTTTGAAAAGTGGAAAAATTAGAAAACCTAGCAGGAAGAAAAGGGGACGACAGAGGATAAGATGGCTGGATGACATCACCGACTCGATGGATGTGAGTCTCAGTGAACTCTGGGAGTTGGTGATGGACAGGGAGGCCTGGCATGCTGCAATTCATGGGGTCACAAAGAGTCAGACACGACTGAGCGACTGAACTGAACTGAACTGAACTGAAACTTTCCCCTCTTTCCTTTTTTTCACTTTCCCACATTTATAATAGATTTGGGGAATGGGGGAACCCTGCTTTCTGTCTCAAAACTTTTGGAGAAAGCAATGTCCCACTATCTTTCATGTTAAATAAAGAAGACAAATATATTGGTTACACAGAACCAATATTCCTTCCAAATATGAATAAAGAAAAGTTTCCATTCTTTTGGACATAAAAATAGATGACTGTGTTCAAAATACACACACTGAAACATTAATAATTAAAAATGTATGTCCCCAAGGCAGGAGGCCTTGGTGTGCTCTGACTGGAGAGTACTAATGTCACCGTGCGGACTTCCCTGCTGGCTCAGCAGTAAAGAACCCACCGTCAGTACAGGAGCTGCAAGAGACGCAGGTTCGATCCTGGGTTGGGAAATCCCCTGGAGGAGGGCATGGCAACCCACTCCAGTGTTCTGGCCTGGAGAATCCCATGGACAGAGGAGCCTGGTGCACTATAGTCCATGGGGTCGCAAGAGTCGGACACGACTGAAGCACAGAACAAGCATGCACGGTGTCATCTTGGCTGCTGAAACTCCAATTCCAGTTTAATGTTCCCAAGAGCCCCACAAGCAGGCACTGTGATCTCTGTTTAAGGGTGAGGAAACCAGTACTCAGGGAGAATCAAATCACCCATGTCAGCCTCACTTGTTAATATTCACTGGATCAGGCTAGAGGACTCAGGCCCTGCCTTTCCCATTGCATTTGAAAGGCGTTAATAAAACATGAAGGCCCTCGCAGAAGAATCTGCACAGTAACCCCCAGCTCTGCTGTGGCACCTCTGTCTGGCCTCCCCACATCCTCACCAGAGCCCTGGAGAAGCACAAGGCTCCTCAACCTACTCACCTGCGCAGTGAGCCCCCAGTTCCCAGTGACCAGGTACCTACAGATGTTGTATATGCAGGACTCCAATACGAGGACACCTGAGTGCTATCCAATCTCCTGCCAGTACCAGCTCACCCACTGGACGTGAAAGAGAGGAAAACTACTAAGCTACTCATTGGGTAAATAGTCATTGTTTATCTTCATGCTAAAAAAAAAAAAAATCCTTTGGTAGGAATAAAAGGAAGTCTGGAAAGATGGAGGAAAAGGGCCCTTGAGGGGACAATCTTCTGTTGGATTCTGCGTCTCAGCTTGTGTGAACAAGCTGCCCCCACTCTAGCCTCCGTATTCCTCTCTGTGAATGGGGGTCACGCTCCAACCTCACTGTTATATAAAAATTATGTTTGCCTGCGGTAGCCAAATGGTGGAAGCAAACCAAGTGTCCATCGACAGATGACTAGCCTAGGCAAAACAGGGTAGATGCAGAATTTAGCCTTAAAAAGGAAGGAAGTCCTAACATGGGCTCCAACAAGGAGACTTGAGGACACTGTGCTCAGTGAAATAAACCAGCCACAGAAAGACAAATACTGTGTGATTCCATTTCAGTGAAGGACCTGGAGTATCACATTCATAGGCTTAGAAAGTATAATGGTACCTGCCAGGGGCTGGGGAAGGAGGGAATGGGGTGTCAGTGTTTAAAGAACATGGATTTTCAGTTTCGTGAGATGAAGAAGTTCTGGATGTGAAAAGTGGTGATGGTTACATGACAGTGTGAAAGGAATTAATGCCATTGAAATGCACACTTAAAATGGTTAAGATGGGACAATTTACATTATATGTATTTTGCTTCAACTTAAAACTACTACTAGCATAGCATTATAAATCAACTATACTCTTTTAAAAATAAAAATGAAGAAAACTACTACTAACAGCAGGTAATAACGTTTGCCCTAATTCTGTCTTTGTTGCGAAGGAAAGAGGAAAAGCATGCTTCATACTGGACCCCAACTCATTGGGTCTGTTGATGTCAATCTTGACTCACATAGAGTCCACCCACTGGGCAGAGGGGCTGTTGTTGTTCAGTCACTAAGTCATGTCTAACTCTTGGCAGCCCCATGGACTGCAGAATTCCAGGCTTCCCTGTCCTTCACCATCTCTCAGAGTTTGCTCAAATTTATGTCCCTTGAGTTGGTAATGCCATCCAACCATCTCATCCTCTGTCTCCCCCATCTCCTCCTGCCTTCAATCTTTCCCAGCATCAGGGTCTTTTCCAATGAGTCGGCTCTTCACAGCAGGTGGCCAAAGTATTGCAGCTTCAACTTCAGCATCAGTCCTTTCAATGAATAGTCAGACTTTGATTTCCTTTAGGACTGACTGACTGGATCTCCTTGCAGTCCAAACTATGACAAACCTAGACAGTGTATTAAAAAGCAGAGACATCACTTTGCCAACAAAGGTCCGTATAATCAAAGCTATGGTTTTTCCAGTAGTCATGTATGAATGTTGGACCATAAAGAAGACTGAACACTGAAGAACTGATGCTTTCAAACTGTGGTGCTGGAGAAGACTCCAGAGTCCCTTTGATGGGGCAGAGGGGAAGCAGGATTAAAACCCTCAATGCCCAGTGCCCACCCTAACCAATCAGATTGAATCCTTTAGGCTGTGTCCTAGGCGTCAGGTTTTCCTAGAGGCTCTACTGTGTGCTCAGCTGCATGGCACCAAACTAGATGAGAGATCAACCCAACCAGCAGCTGTGGGCCTAAGGCTCAGGCACCACCCTGCCGTGAAACAGTAGGTTCCCTGGGACCCATATGCGTATAAGCACCCCGAATTACATCTTCTATTTAATTCAACCCAAGACACATTTCTTGCCTCCAAACAGCGCTGGCCTCTTGGCACAGGACGCCGTCCCCAGGAGGGCCCACTCTTGTTCTGATGCTCAGTCACTATCTTGAAATGCTGAATCCTTTTTGAGTGTGGAGTCTCCCCTTTTCCTTTTGCTCTGGGTCCTGCTCACTGTGTCCAGTTTCTGCCTGCAAGGCCAGATCCTATTCTAGGTCCAGAGAAGACAGAGCTGAAAGGTGGGGTGTCTGTGAGCAGAGAGGCCAGTTTCTGCAGGAGGCGAGGCCAGACCTGCCAGGGCCTCCTGTCCACTGCCAGCGACTGACCCTGTGAGCCAGGAAGCCAGGCACAGAGGACCCTGTGGTGGAGGTAAGAAAGCGACCCTGGCCGTGGAATCATCCTGCACAAGCTTCTGACTAATGATAAGGTAAAGAAGTCACCTGCCAATGTGGGAGATGCGAGTTCAAGCCCTGGGCCTGGAGGATCCTCTGGAGAAGGAAATGGCAACCCACTCCAGTATTCTTGCCTGGAGAATCCCATGGACAGAGGAGCCTGGGGGGCAATAGTCCATGGGGTCGGACAGGACTTAGCTACTAAACAGCAACAACAGGGAAGGAGAAGTGTTGGTGGCTCAGTCGTTTCCATCTCTTTGCAACACCATGGACTGTATCCCGCCAGGCTCCTCTGCCCACGGGATTTCCCAGGCAGGAATACTGGAGTGGGTTGCCATTCCTTTCTCTAGGGGATCTTGCTGACCCAGGCATGGAATCTGAACCTCCTGCACTGCAGGCAGATTCTTTGCCGTCTCAGCCAACAGGGAAGTCCAACAACAGGGGACAGTGACGCCGACCATGCTGCTCACTGGGCTGCGGAACACAGCCACAGAGCAGGTGTTCCAGGAGCCGAGGCTCCCAGAGCTCTGAGCTCCGGATGTAGGGGCTGCGGAACACGGCCACAGAGCAGGTGTTCCAGGAGCCGAGGCTCCCAGAGCTCTGAGCTCCGGATGTAGGCCTGTGCTAGCTCTGCTTCCATGTTCCCTGGTTGTCCAGCAGCTGGAGCCCCCCAGTTCCCAGTCCCCCAGAGTCCCCCAGTTCCTACAGCTTCCAGACTAAGACGTGCCCAGAAAGTCAACTAGCAGTAGCCACCATGCACCAAAGGCCTCCTTCACGCCAGGACGGTGCTCAGTGATTTACATAAATTCTTGCAATTAATTCCCATCATAGCTCCATGAGTTGGCAATGAATGGACCCATTTTATAGAAACAGGATCAGAGAAGTTAAGGAACTTTCTTCTGGTCATGCAGCCAGTCAGCAGGTGGTCAAATGTGAACTCGAGTCTTTGGCTTTGGAGTCTGTAAGTTTGCCTTCCACTATACTACACTCTTCAGATGAACCATAAACAATGGCCATGTAGTCACATGCAAGAGCCAACTCACTAGAATAGACTCTGACGCTGGGAAAGATTCAAGGCAGGAGGAGAAGGGGGCGACAGAGGATGAGATGGTTGGATGGCATCACCGACTCTATGGACGTGAGTTTGAGCAAACTCTGGGAGTTGATGATGGACAGGGAGGCCTGGCATGCTGTAGTCCATGGGGTCACAAAAAGTTGGACATGCCTGAGCGACTGAACAACAGCAACACAGGCTATCAATGTCCTAAGGCAGCTTGTGATCCAACACAAACTGAGCCTGTCCACAGGTGTTGTAGGAGGTCAGTGAGCCCACAAATAAATCTAGAACATTCCCCTCCCTGCAGATCCTTGTGCTGGGCACACAGCTCTCTTAAGGAGAGAAATGAGGAGAAAAAAGAAGAAAAGAAGGGCAGCTCTGTAAGAGCAGTATGTGCGGATGTGAATGAAAGCTCCTGTCTTTTTCCCCCAGTCTAGCCAGCTTGCTTTACAAGGCAGGTGGCTGGTTTGTTAGAAGCCCCTTTTTAAAACAAAGGTGAGCTTGGACATCTGCTCCCCAGCTCATTCAACTGAGCGGGGCTATCACTTTTACAGCCACACCATAGACAATGACGCTTTTCTCAGAAGTCAGTCTGGGGGCAGGGTCAACTGAAAATGTGTAATCTCAAATAGGCCATAAACATTCTGTTCTGGAGATTCTTAAATGAAGGCTCTACACCTGCCGGAGAGCCCTGGTGTCAGCCCTGGGCCTGCAGCTGGCTGTATGGACCAGCCATCCCTGGATTTCCCCGGGAAAATCCCACTCTCGACTTTGCCACCAGCTTCTTCCTTCTTCTCGGTGGAAACCTACTGCCTCCCTCAACGAGTGCCTGGAAAATTACGCCGTCCGTGCCACACGCAGGGCTGGAATAGCGCACAACCCAGGGTGACCTCACATGATCCAGCCTTTCATCATTAAAAAAAAAAAAAAAAAAAAGCCTGTGGGCGAAGAGGGAGGAAGAATCAATCGTGAGGCCGGGAGGCCCATGATGACTCATTTCAGAGAGAAATGACAAGGCCGTTTCTGAACGGACGGGTTGCCGGGTCACTGGCCAGTGCCACCACTTGATGCGTTCCCGCAGGCTCAGCTTCATTCATTCAGCCCACATGGCCGAGCGCTCACGGAGCCCCTGGGTGCTCGGTGGGCACTGGGGCAGCAGCAGTAGCACAAGAAACGGTGCCCCAACACTCGCTCTTCCCGAGAGCTTCCACTCGGTGGGGCTCGGAGGGGCAGCTGTTAGGAAATCTCCATCGCGTGGGGATGAGTCACACCATCACCAAAACTGAGAGGGTCGTTCCTGGTGGTCCCGTAGTTGGGAGTCCATTCTCCCACTGCAGGGGGCACAGGTTCAGTCCCTGTGCCAGGGAATAAGATCCCACAGGCCCTGTGGCACACCCAGCAATTTAAAAACAAATAAGAGAATTACGAGAAAGAACACTGGGGAGAAGGGGCTGGTGGAGGGGCTGCAATGACAATTCGGGACAGCCTCAGGGGAAGTTGGCAAGGTGCTGCAGAGGGAGCCGTGAGGTTTTCTGGGAAGAGTGGTCCCTCCAGGCAGAGGATGCTGAGCAAACAGGCCTGCTAGTCCGTACAGCCGGCTGCGGTGGCGAAGCTGACGGGGGTCCACAGAGAGCTGGCTGGTCTCCGCGAGGGATGCGGGAGCCACTGATTTGCTCAAAGGGCTCATGTTTTAGCGGGTTCACTCTGGCTGCTGGCAGAGCTGGCTGAGGAGGCGGGCAGCTAGGGAGAGGAGGGTAAGGAAAGTGTTGCAGGGATGCAATGCTGAATAAGGGAAGCGAGTATGGGCTGATGGGTAGGACTGGGGATGTGACGGGCAGAGAGACAGTCACGACTCCTCCAGACTGCATTCCGCTCCCTTACTGCCTGGACGGCATCCCAACCTGGGGGCCTCAGCAGGAAGTTCTGCCCAGGGCCTCCCGGAGGTGGCAGAGTCCCCATCTATGTCTGTGGCCAGTGGTGACAGGCACCCGGAGCTGTGGCAACATCCTTCCCGGCAGCATCAAGATTAGGTCATGGCCCTCTGTTTACTAACAGGAAAGGACACTCGGATGGAGGATTCATATAGATGGAAATGAGAGCCCTGAGTTGCACGCTTGCCTCTGCCCGTGAGGCTGCCCTGAGCTGCTGGCCCCAGGAGAAGAGCCAGGTACAGACCACAACTTGTAACTCGATTCTTGTTTGCTCTGAAGACCAGCCTTTGAAAAAAAAAAAAAAAAGATCATAATTAGAAGTAAGTAAGTAAATAATAAGTTACAAGGTCTTCAGGGGTTTATTGTGCAGGGCTTATCAAAATAAAATAGAGGATAGAACAGTTCACGTGAGAAAAACTTTCCTCCTCATTCCCAGACTTCCAGGCTGGCAAGTATTTGTTTTAAAAAAGCATTGCATTGATTGCCTGACATGAAGGAGCAATTAAGCTCAAACCTCAACGGCAAGCCAATCCAAAGCAAACATCCCAGCAGGTGCTGCCCGATTTAACCCGGTGGGTGATGATTAATCTGGGTTTCACACCTATACCTTGAATAGAAGGCAACTGATTTCAGTGAACAGAACGCAATTCCATGTCGCGTTCCTGAAGATGCTGCCCTTCCACACTGGAGATCTTTTGGACGTGATATCAGAATAAGTGTGAGAGATTTGTCTGATAAAACCTAGTAAAATACCTAGGATGCTCTGAATTGCTGTGTGTAGAGGGTAGTGGCGGTAACCACAGCCAGGCAGCCGGAGCGGCTGGAGAGAATGTGAAAGTGCTGGTCGCTCAGTTGCATCTGACTCCTTCAGACCCCATGGACTGCAGCCCACCAGGCTCCTCTGTCTATGAAATTCTCCAGTCAAGAATACTGGAGTGGGTAGCCATTCCCTTCTCCAAAGGATCTTCCCAACCCAGGAATTCAAGTCAGGTCTCGTGTATTGCAGGTGGATTCTTTACCATCTGAGCCACCAGGCTGGAGTGAATGGTGACCCCCAAAAGTTATCTCTACATCCTAACCCTCAGACCTGTAAATGTGAACTTATTTGGGAAAAGGAGCTTTGCCAGATGTGATTAAGTTCAAGATATCAAAATGGGATCATCCTAGATTTAGGGTGGGCCTGGAATCCAACAACAGATACCCTCATAAGAGACGGAAGACGCAGATGGAGACAGAAACTGGAGTGATGTGGCCACAAGCCAGGGGATGCCTGGAGCCACTAGTAGCCCCAGGAGCAAGAAAGGATTCCCCCCAAGGGCCTTCTGAGCAGGCATCACACTGCTGATACTTTGATATCAGACGCTCGCCTCGGAAACTGCAAAAGCATCAATTTCTGTTGTTTTAAGCCACCTGATGCTGGGAAAGATTGAAGGCAGGAGGAGAAGGGGACGACAGAGGATGAGATGGTTGGATGGCATCACCAACTCAATGGAGATGAGTTTGAGTAAACTCCGGGAGTTGGTAATGGACAGGGAGGCTTGGCATGCTGTGGTCCATGAGGTCGCAGAATCGGACACGACTGAGCAACTGAATTGAGCTGAACTGAAGTCACCTAGTCTGTAATCCTTTGTCACAGCAGCCCTCAGAAATGGATACAGTTTCCAAAAGGAAACACAGTCCTTCCGGTCCTTTGACTTTGGACTTATGAGGCCCTGAGCAGGACACCAGCTGAGTCACGCTGAGTCTGAAGTCTCCTTGCAGAGCTGGAAGGTAACACGTGGGTGTTTTTTCAGCCGCTAACCTTGTGGTCATTTGTCTTGTTGCAGTAGCAAAGAGACACTCACATGGTTGGATGTTACATGAGCGGCCAGCAGGACATTGCCCCCCCCGCCAGAGGGTCAGGGCTGAACAGGTGGCTTCAGGCTGAGACAAGGGCAGCAGAGAATGTCACACAAGGAGTTTCAGGGACCCGAGGACACTGAACGCAGAATTTCCGGCCTCTGTTTCCATTTATAACCACAATCCCAGGACAGGAGATGTCATGGAGGGTTCTGAAGCGCAGAGACTAGAGGATCACAGGTCTGGGGTGTGATGGCAGTCTTGACAGGTGCTGAAGGCAGGCGTGTCCCCAGAGACTCTGCAAACCCTCTCACCCGCCCAGAGGTCGGAGGCACTTGAGCCACGGCATTTTACATGGTATTCACCACGACTGATGGCTCCTGACGTCGCCCCAACAGTTGTGGGGAGAAGCAACGGCAGCAATGACGCGTTCCTGTGGGATCCCGCGTCTCTGGAGACTTCCCAGATGAATGTAACGCAGGATGCTGGCTTTTCAATTTCTCAGCAGCAACTAATCCCCCAAGAAAAGCATCTTGCTCCAGATTCTTTCCAAATGAAATTCAAGTCTGCCTGAACGCCTGTTCCAAAACATGTTATTCAGACTCCAGTGGCATTAAGCGCACTGGCAGCTCTCAAAATACTCTGGTAGCTGGCTGGAGCTACGTGTTTCATGGGCCAATATCCCACTAATCCATAGTATTTACACAGGACCTAAACCAGCTCTGAGAGCCTCCCCAGCGCCAGATCCTCGGATCACCGAGGGACCCCGTCTCCCCCAGGCAGTGAGGGCTTCTCAATATTATAAACATGCCAGGTTTTTTAAAAAATTTATTTTTATTGAAGTATATAGTGCTGTGTCAGTTTCTACTCTACAGTAAGGTGACTCATAAAAAGTTACACATATATATATATACACATAATATATAAAGTTTTTTAATATAAAAATAAAGTTTTATATGTTATGTGTATATATATATATATATATATATATATATATATATATATATATACACACTTTTTCACATTCTTTCCCATTTTGGTTTATCTCAGGATATTTAGTATAGCTCCCTGTGTTATATAATAGGACCTTGCTGTTTAACCATTCTCTATATAATAGTTTGCATCTGCAAATCCCAAACTCCATGTTGGATTTTTTAAAAAAAATGTTTGAGTACCCTCTTTTCCTAGAACAATTGAAGGCAAAAGGAGAAGGGGGCGGAGGTGGATGAGATGGTTGGAGAGATCCTGCTGCAGTCCATGGGACTGCAAAGAGTCGGACACGACGGAGGGACTGAACGGCAACAAACAGATGGGAAGATTGTGAAATCTTCATTCTGTGGCTCCAGCCACACACAGCGAGGCCTTCTCGGTGGCGGTTACACTCAGATATCAGCAGCGTTATGCTCTCCCAGGGAACGTGTCCAAGGGAGAGGTCAGGTCCAAGCTGAGCCTTTCCCCTGCTCTGACTTAAGAAGTTGTTCCATCATCTCTGACAGCCCCCGCTCACCCTCCTTTCCTAGGTCTCCATCCATCTGCATGTGGAGAAGGCAGGTTGAAGTTTGGCTGAAATCACAGCCCCTGAGACCTAAGGGCCTGGCGAGTATTTGTGTGCTGAGAACAGTCAGAGTGAGCGTTTTCAGCGGGAGCAAAAGAGAGTTTGCAAGCCAAAGAGAAATTAACTTGGGTGTGTTATTGACAGCAGCTAGTCTAACACCTGCTACGGCTTCTGTAGTGATGTTCTGTTTGTCCAGAGAAAAAGTGACAACAAATTAAGTTAGCCATGTGACTGATACTTCTCCGACTGTCTCTGGTTGGAGAGCCTGCTGTGGACTTGAGCCCCCCGCCCCACCCCGCCTCCCACACCAAACTCTTCTCCTCTGCCAGTGTGACTGGTGCTGGTACGAGACATACAGGCCCCTGGAATACCCCTTAGGTTCATTTTGGGATTTCTTGGAGGGGTTTAGTTGTAGGCTCTTTCTTCTCTCCACCTTGACTCGTTTTCCTAACGCAACTGTAACAGATGACTACAGATGTCGCGGCTTAAAACAAGCCAATTTACTAACTTTTCCTTCTGGATTCCAGAAGCTCAACAATGTTGGGGCAGTCCGAGGGCAGACTGGAAAAGAATTTCCGGACACAGAGCATTTCAGAAGGGAGTGGGTTTATTAAGAGCAAAGAGCAGAGATAATGAGGGCGCTGTGAGCACACAGACCAGGGAGAGCTGACCCCTTCCACGGGTTAGTAGCGTATTTTTATAGCTTCAAGACTTCCTGCTGGAAGGGTGGCCTTCGGTGATCGGTTAGGGTGAGCACCGGGGAGGGTGTTTTTGCATACTATGGGGTCAGGGAGCTGGCTGGTGACGATTGGGGGCTTTTGGGGTGATGACTACAAGGGGGCTCCGTCAGCTTCAGAGATGACCTTGGTTCTGGGTGCTGTTTCTGTGGCCTTGGGGCAGAACTCTATAAGCAATATGCTTAAGTGGGCTAAAACCGAGGTGTTGGCGAGATCTTGTTCCTTCTCAAGGCTTTAGGGCTGAGTCCTTCTCTTCACCTTCTTCGGCTTCTAGAAGCCACAGAATTCCTAGCTGGTGCCCCTTCCTGCATCTTCAAAGTCAGCAGCAAGACCAAGGCTTCCATCGTCACGTCACCTTCTGTTCACTCTTGCCCGGCTGCCTCTGTCACAGGCACCCCCGTCAGCACCTTGGGCCCCGACAGGTAATCCAGAATCGTCTCCTCCTCGCCACATCTTTAACTTACTCACGTCTGCAGTTTCTTTTGCCAAGAAAGGTGACACAGCCCTTGGGACTGAGAATCCTTGTCCCTCGGGCCAGCCGGGACCCCAGCCACAGCACACAGGCCACGCACGCCAGAGGAGGGACCCCAGCCACAGCACACAGGCCACGCACGCCAGAGGAGGGACCCCAGCCACAGCACACAGGCCACGCACGCCAGAGGAGGGAAGGAGGGGCTGTGGCCCCCTGGCCTGGCATCCCAAGGTGATAGCATGTATGCTCCAGCCCTCCAGAACACACAAGCACACACGCACACACACACACACACACACACCACCACAGTAAATGTTCTTTCTCCCACCTGACTCAGAGTACCGATCTGGTGTTAAGAACATGTGGTCACTAGAAACCAAATGGGAAACCCCCTTACTCTGTGCAGTGAATGTCATCCCAGGAAACAAATGCCCACTGGAAAGCTCTAAGGTACCTGGCGATGCCAGCCGCCACATCCTCGTTCTCTAACCTACATCCATCCAGGCAGCTCTCATCAGAGCTTACTCTAACTCCATCCCCTCTCTCTGGCCACCACTCCTTCAGGCTCAAGTCACCATAGAAAAAGGAAAGTGAAAGTGAAGTCGCTCAGCTGTGTCCGACTCTTTGCCACCCCATGGACTATCCAGTCCATGGAATTCTCCAGGCCAGAATACTGGAGTGGGTAGCCTTCTCCAGGGGATCTTCCCAACCCAGGAATCTAACTGGGGTCTCCTGCATTGCAGACAGATTTTTTTACCAAGTGAGCTATGAGGGAAGCCCCCATCTCCCTTCCCAAGTCACCATAGTCTCTCCCCAGGACAATGGCAGGAGCCCCTCAAACCACCCTCCTGTGTCTGCATTGGCCCCCTACACCCCTGCTCCATGAAGCAGCCAGAGTGCATCCCCAGATGTGTATCCACTGTGTCATTTGTTGATTAGAAACTCCTGGAGGCTTCTCACCCCATCTACAGTGAAAGCCAGCAGTTTCAAGTGTTCTGAAGGCCCTGTGATGTGGCCAACCCCATCCCAGGCCGCCCCTCACTCCAGCCCTGCAGCCCCAAGGTTCCCCTTCCCCTCACATGACACTCACTCCTGCCCTAGACCTTGGGCCCCAGAGGTTCCCTCTGAGCTGAGTCTGCCTCCAATGGCCTCCCCCTACTCCCCGCTCATGCTAGAGTGTAGACCCTCCTCATCTCCAGTCCATCCCACTTTGAGGGTCTTTTTCCTCCAGAACCCTGTCCCCCAAAGTCACATGGGGAAGTCCTGAGCCCCAGACCCCCAGAATGAGACTCTGTTTGGGAACAATGACCCTGCAGATGTAATCAGCTAAGATGAGGTCGTTAGGGTGGGTCCTAATCCGACATGCCAAGCATCCTTACAAAGAGGGGAACTGGGACACCGACGCCAGAGTGCAGGCAGAGAACGTCAGGTGAAGATGAAGGCAGAGGTGGGGCGAGGCCGGCAGACCACCGGAAGCTGCGGGGACAAACCCCCTGGAGGACCCAGCCACTGGCATCTGGGCCTCCGGCACCCAGCCCCACCCCTGGTCATGAGGCAACACGTCTCTGCTGTTCGAGCCACCCCATGTGTGTTGGGTTGTCACAGTGGCCCTAGGACCCGATGCGCTGGAGAAGCCAGCCACCACCAGGGCTGGGACTCCTGCCTTTGCAGGAGATTGTAGGGAGTGGGGAGCTGGCACTGTCCCAGACACAGTGATGGCATCGCAGGAGGGGGATTCTGCCAGCCTCCAAGGCTTCTCTGGGGGAGCAGGAGCTGGACCCAGCCATGGTGGCATCCAGGGGCATTTCTAGGAACTTCCCTATTCCTGGATTCCCCCTCCCACGTCTTCCTGAGCCAGGCTCCCATCACCTGCTGCTGGTCCTCATTTTCCTGACAGTGGCAAGGGGTGCAGCTCCCAGCAGGCCATCTGACAGCCCAGGCCTCCAAAGGCTTCAGGAAGCACCTGATGCCCTGCCTTAAATCTTGTTCTGCTTCACGTGGCCAGAATGTCTGCCTTCCTGGGGCTGAACCGACCCACAGCATCCACTCAGACTGCACCACCTCCCTCCTCCTTGAAGACCTGGCCCACTGTCTTCTCGATGCTTGCTGAGTCTCCTCCTGAATGCTGGGCACACCAGCCTTGTCTGCCTCAGAGCCCCTCAGCCCCATGCCTGGCCCAGGACTTGGTACCTGCAGAGCACTCAGGGAAGAAGCAGTGAGGGTAGCAGAGAATGTCACCCTAGAAGGCCTCTCTTTGGCAGAAGGATTATTTTGAACTGGTTATTTCTGAGAAACTTCAGGCAGAAGGAAAACTGAAA
Source organism: Bos mutus (assembly GCF_027580195.1). NCBI lineage: Eukaryota > Metazoa > Chordata > Mammalia > Artiodactyla > Bovidae > Bos > Bos mutus. The sequence goes on along the minus strand of NC_091617.1, from coordinate 149,386,027 downwards.
ACAGAGCACAAGTTGTCCTTTTGTAAAGAAAATTTAAATTTATAGAGGAAATCTCCATTGATAAAAGTGTCTCTCTCTTTGTCTGGAAGAGAAAGCTTATTCTTCACAAGAAACTCTTGTCAGTTGGATTTAACCCGACTTAAATCTGCAGAACAACCTACCCATTCATGACACTTTTCCGTCACCTCCTTTAACCTGCCTCCCTCCCCCCAAGGGCATCTGTCTTTGTCTTCGGCCGAAGATGCTATTGGAGGTGATGGATTGGTCCATCCCGGGAGTCTATTCGTGTTCCCTGGTCTCTCCCACGTACACAGGAGGTATACATCTCAGTACAATTCTGTTCCTTTTCCTCTTGTTAACCTCTTCCTGTGCAGCCAGCCTTAGGCAGGAACTCAGAAAGGTAGAGGGAAAATTACGGTTGGGGAGGAAGGAATTTCTAAGTTCAGCTTCTCCTTTAAGAAACTTCCCAAGATATTTTTGGAGCACTTGAAATACTCGAAAATAAAGGCTACAGAGGCTATAGGTTAAATAAATTATGTTTAAGAAGACACTGCAACAACCTGAAGGTAGAGTTGCCGTACGGCACTCCCACCGCCGGGCAACATCCGGGCAACATCGTTATTCGAAAAAGTACGCGCACCCCTGCGCCCACAGCAGCACGATTTACAACGGCCAATCTGTGGAGGCCACCTAGATGCCCACTGACACACGGACTCAGGAATGGACAAAGAAGCGGTGGTACATACGCATAATGAAATTACTGGGCCACAAAATAGAATGAAATACCATTTGCAGCAACATGAAAGGACCTAGAAATGATCACACTAAGTGAGGCAAGTCAGAGACAAATATCAAAGGTACTGCCTATATGTAGAATCCAAGGGGTGATACAAATGAACTTATTTACGAAACAGAAATAGAATCACGGACATAGAGAACAAACGTGTGGTTGCCTCCAGGCGTGTGGGGTTGGGACTGATGGAGAGAGAGTTTGGAGTTAACAGATGCAAACGGGCATGTATAGAATGGGTAATCAACAAGCTCCTACTATATTCAGTGCCCTGGGATAAATCATAATGGAAAATAATAGGAAAAGAATGCATATATATGTATAACCGAATCACTTCACTGTGCAGCAGAAATTAACACAACATTGTAAATCAACTATACTTCGTAAAATAAACAGATAAATAAAGACAAAGACCCAGCTGCTCTCTTTCCTCATCTGCCTTAAAATGGTCATGTTTTGCATTTCAATTAAGAAACAGACAGCTCCAGAATACTGAGAGAGTTTGCTTCTCTTGAAAAAGTCAGAGAAAAAGCTGAGGTTCTTTAAGAGTCTGTGGGTCAAACGTAGAAACTCAACATCTTGACACCCGGGTTGCTGAAATCCTGACTGTGGTCATTTTCAACACCTTCACACACACCCCGCTTTGTCTAGCTCCTCCCCTCTGGCAAACGAGACATTTCAATTGGAATGCTATGGCTTTTATGAAGAACATAATTGGTGACTTCTAAGGGATAGTTTCACTCTACTCCAGGCTGAGCAAACTATGGCCCACCTGTTTTTGTAAATAAAAGTTTTATTAGAACGCAGCCACATCCATTTATTGACACAGTGTCCGTGACTGTCTTCCAGAGGTGAGCAGTTGGGACAAAGTCACTGCGGTCACAAAGCTTAAAATATTTACTCTCTGGCCCTTTAGAAAATGTTTGTGTATTCTTGCTCTCAATGCACCAGACTGGCCAAATGGCCTCTGGCCCCGTCTGTGGTGTCTGGACGTGGAGGTGGCCAGCTGGGCTCACGGGTGTCCCATCTCCCCTCCTTGCTAGGCAGATGGAAGCCCGCCCTTCCCCGTCTGTGTGACCCGTTCTGGCCCATGAAACGCAAACAGAAGTGATGTATGTGTCACTTCCAGGCTGGGACAGTGACAAGCCTGGAGGAATTCTTCATCCTTCCTTCCCTTGTCTTGCCACTACCGAAATTCCAGAGAGTGAGCCGGGGGCCCTGAGTGGTAATTCAAAGCAGAGCCCCTACCACTGTTGTCCTAAGATGAGTTTGCAATGAGAAAGAAATAAACTTGTATGTACCATGCTGCTGAAATTTTTAGGACTATTTGTTACAGCAGCATAACCCTAGGTTGTCCTGACAGTTGTAAAGGGTCTTTGGGGGAAATAATTTATTTGCACTTTTCAACACTTAAAAGGGTACCCAAAATCTCAAACGGGCATTTATTTATGAACTTGCCCATAGAACAACAACTAAGATCAGCAGTCTTTTTTTCCAGCAAAAGGGCAGTTCATTAGCCCCTCTAAAAATATTAAAGACTCCCTGAGACTCTGGCCTTGCCTGCAGGCCCCTGGACTGATAGGAGTGCATATGTGTATGTGTGTATGTGTTCAGTCGCTCAGTCATGTCCGACTCTTTGGGACCCCGTGGGCTGTAGCCCTCCAGGCGCCTCTGTCCATGGAATTTCCCAGGCAAGAATCTGGGATGGGTTGCCATTTCCTTCTCCAGGGGATCTTCCCGACCGAGGGACTGAACCCGTGGCTCCTGTGTCTCCTGCATGGGCAGGACGATTCTTTACCACTGAGCCGCCTGGGAAGCCCAAGAGCATGTACGTGGACACCTCTAACGTCGAGGTCTAGCACTAACAAGAACCGTGTAGGCAGAACATTTTAAACCTGCCAGGCACCACAGCAGCGGCTTTCCTACCATTATCCTATTTAGTCTGAAAATACCCTCTGAGGAGGGGACTCCCCTGATCCCCATTTTATGGATGAAGAACTTGAGGCTGAGAGAGGGTTAGTGACTGCTTCAAGGTCACCGCGGGCTGTTGAACGACAAGACTTGGATTTAAACTCGGGCTCCTGTCACAGAGTCAGAGAGAAAGCAGGACGTACAGGAGGTAAGGGACACGACTTCACACCGTCTCCTTGCAAGGGGGGCAGGTTGAGAGGCACAGAGAGGGCCCGTATGGGGGACCCCCTCCCAGGCTCCAGGAGGAAAGTGGAAGGGGCCGGCTCCCCCTGGACCCCCAAGAAGACCTGGGGACGTGCCCATTAGGTCCCGTTTTGCTTTCCACTGGCAACTTCAAGGCTACCCTCTTGGGGAAAAAAAGTAAGAAATAATATTATCTGATTGAGTTGATTTTCCTAAACTTTTACAAACGTGGATAAAAGCTTCTCACTCCTTTTATTGATCCGAAACATCTAAGTAGGGGTTTGCCAACTGGATGTGCAAACCTAACCTTTTCTTCCAACCTGGTTCTATCCGCAAACCTCTCTTTGGGGGGAATCCTGGAACCTACACTGCAGCCCAGGGCAGGAGGAAAAGGGGGTGACAGAGGAGGAGATGGCTGGATGGCATCATGAACTCAATGGGCATGAGTTTGAGCAAACTCATGGTAAAGGACAGGGAAGCCTGGCATTGCTGCAGTCCATGGGGTTGCAAAGAGTAGGACCCGGCTTAGAGACTGAATGATAATGCTGTTGCCCAGCCCACCTGTGAGCACATCTGAATTATGGAGCAGTTACTGGGGGGCAGAGCACCGTTGAGGGGTACAGCCCCCTAGTAATGAATGATCCCTGGCTCCTCCTAATTCCTGGCTCAAAAATCTCCCCGCTGGCATGTGGCATTACGACTACCACCTTTCCTAGGGTAGACACGTTGTTCATGTTTCAGTCCTTTTGTTTGGGTTCTGAGATTTCAGGGAGACACTCCGTGACATTATTGAATAAGCATGATGTTCCGTTACCTGATGGTCCTCAATAGAAGATCTTCACCCTGGGGAGAAGGAATCAAGGCCGCTGAGACATCTTTCCTTGTGAACTGGAATTGTGGCCCCTCCTCTCTCCCAAGGCGACCAGAGCAGGAATCCAGGGATGGTTCTGTGGCTCCTTATAGCCTTGTGGTCCAGATGCTGTCTCTTTAGGACCCACGGTTCTCAGCACGCTGGCTTGTGTTTTGTGATTATCGAAAACATCTATCTCAGAGACTTCTCTGGTGGTCCAGCGGTGATGAATCCATGCTTCCTCTATAGGGGGTTCGATCCCTAGTCGGGGAGCTAAGATTCCTGCCTGCTGTGCAGTGTGGCTGAAATAAAAGAAAGAAATAAAGATCTACCTGAGTCCTAGATAGGTCACGATCACAGTGCCCTAAAGCCTCCAGGCCCTGTGTCTGAAGCTGCATGGAAGTGCGAATGTTCTGGTCTGGAGCAGAGGGCATAGAGGCTAGGCACATTGCCCAGCATCCTATGATGCATGGGGCAGCCCCGACGACAAACAGTGAACTGGCCCAGAGTGTCAGCAGTGCCGAGGCTGAGAACCCCTGAGCGTGTTAATAAAGAAACGAGAGCCACGATGATGCTGGTGTTCCACACTCTTGGGAGAGCCAACCTCCAGCTTCCAGCCCGCTGTAGTTGCCTAGGCGAAGCGAGCCAGCAATCTGAGCCTCCCCATAAAACCAGCCCTCTAATTGTTGTGGTTAGCAGGCTCCAACCTCAGGCTGAGCAGGAGAGGGGGCAGCGCCCTAGAAACCAATCGGGGCCACCTCCGCAGGGAGTGAGGAGGCAGGACAGGGAGATTACAGCCAACTTCAGCCCAGCGTTCCCGCTGGGTTTCCAGAGAACACAACCTCCCAGGCCACCCATAAGCGTGACGTCATGTTCCGGAGAAAACAAGTGAGGCTGAGCTGGTGGTTTAAATATACTCAGTCATCCACCAAAATCGTAAGCCCACGGTTACTTTATTCCAATAAAAACCAGGTGACGAATCTCTACGTTTACTATGCACAGTGACTACCCCTGTCGGTTGATGAACACGCTGGGGTGTGGGGAGGGCCAGTGATTCGTGGGAGGTGGTACACCCACCAGTGACAGCTCTGGGCAGCCCAGTGTCCACCTCCTGGACCATCGGCCACTCCACACACCTACTTCAAAGCTAAGGAGAGGGAGGATAGCACCTACTCATCTAGATCAAACCCTTTCCTTCTCGGGAGGCCAGGTGAAGCGCGTATTTGACCCAACACAGAAGGGGCTTCATGTGGGGTCAGCCTTGACTTTGTCTCGGATAAATGGGAATGGGGGGACAAAGTCTTAGAACAGCCCTTAACAAACAGGCTGTGTCCAACCTGGAGCTTCCTGCTTAGGGACAGTGATGGATAAAGGGTCAGTTCAGTTCAGTTCAGTCGCTCAGTTTTGTCTGACTCTTTGCGACCCCATGAATCGCAGCACGCCAGGCCTCCCTGTCCATCACCAACTCCTGGAGTTCACTCAGACTCACGTCCATCGAGTCAGTGATGCCATCCAGCCATCACATCCTCTGTCGTCCCCTTCTCCTCCTGCCCCCAATCCCTCCCAGCATCAGAGTCTTTTCCAATGAGTCAACTCTTCACATGAGGTGGCCAAAGTACTGGAGTTTGAGCTTTAGCATCATTCCTTCCAAAGAAATCCCAGGGCTGATCTCCTTCAGAATGGACTGGTTGGATCTCCTTGCAGTCCAAGGGACTCTCAAGAGTCTTCTCCAACACCACAGTTCAAAAGCATCAATTCTTCGGGGCTCAGCTTTCTTTGCAGTCCAACTCTCACATCCATACATGACCACTGGAAAAACCATAGCCTTGACTAGACGGACCTTTGTTGGCAAAGTAATGTCTCTGCTTTTCAATATGCTATCTAGGCTGGTCGTAACTTTTCTTCCAAGGAGTAAGCGTCTTTTAATTTCATGGTTGAAGTGACCATCTGCAGTGATTTTGGAGCCCCAAAAAATAAAGTCTGGAGGTGGGGATGGAGTCTGAGGAGGCAAGACCCACATCCCCCTCAAGGGGATGAGCTGGCCTCCCTCTGGACTCAAGACTCACCACCCTCTCCTCTCACACCTTAACCTCCACCCGGCAACCAGCCTACACCCCTTGATGGCCCCAGTCCCCATCCTCCTGAGACCGCCTCTATTGGTGGGCAGTTCTCATCAGGGCTGAGAGTCAGGGATGTGCTTGCTAGCCTGGTGACAAGTGCTGGATGGTGGAAGGAAGGAAGGAAGGAGGAGCTGGCCTAGCATCCTTCTGTTCAAACAATAAAAAGCCGTTGTTTTCGTCAGGCTCCGGTTACCAAGCCCCCTTTCCTGCCCTCCACTCCAGGAAACCAGACTTCAGTCGGCTCCTGACCTCACCCAAAGGCCAGGCAAGCAGTCCTTCTGTATGTTGTTGCTGTTCATGCCAACGTGGGCACTGGGGTCACTGGACAGGGACCTAGAGAGAAATCAGTGGTTTAGAAGAAGCTACTTCTGGCCAGTCTCAGGCAGCCTGTGAGGACAGAGCAGGGCAGGGTGTCCTGCTGCGGACAGTGAGCACAGCTGCTCCCCCGAGCTGGAAACACATGCCTGCTCTCAGTTTCCCCTCAGCCGGGCCCCGCACCAGGGTCCGTTCCTTTCACTTGGTGCCTGGGAGCCCTTGGCTTTTTCATCATAGTTGTTTTAAATTCCTGCTCTGATGATTCCAACATCTCTGCCATATGTAAGTCAGGACCTGATGCTTGTTTGGTCTCTACCAACTCCCATTTGTCTCTAAAAAACAGGGATAGATATCACTTTGTGGACTAACAAAGGTCCACATAGTCAAAGCTATGGTTTTTCCAGTAGTGAGAGTCCCTTGGACTGCAAGGAGATCCAGCCAGTCCATCCTAAAGGAGATCAACCCTGAATATTGGAAGGACTGATGCTGAAGCTGAAGCTCCAGTACTTGGGCCACCTGATGCAAAGAGCTGACTCACTGGAAAAGACCCTGATGCTGGGAAAGATTGAGGGCAGGAGGAGAAGAGGGCAGCAGAGGATGAGATGGTTGGATGGCATTATCAGCTCAATGAATTTGAGCAAGCTCCAAGAGATAGTGGAGGATAGGGAAGGCTGGCATGCTGCAGTCCATGGGGTTGCCAAGAGCCGGACATGACTCAGTGATTGAACAGCAAATGTCTCATAATTTCTGATTAAAAGCCAGACATCTTGTACTAGGTAAAAGGATCCAATACTCGTGCCAGAGAGGTTTTTGCTCATGCATTTCTGCTTCCAGATTCTTTGTATCTGGTTGTTAATTTTCCATTTTTTTTGAGTGTTTTTCTTGTTGTATGGCTGGAGGGTGACTTCCAAGCGCATAGCTTGCCAGACAAGAAACCAGAAGTCTAACCTTTGCTTTCACTTCCAACATACCTTCTGATATCTACTATGGCACTGCCTCTGAGCCTTGGGTGATGCTGTGAACTCCAGGTGGAATCCTCTCCCCTCTCTTCCCTTAATTTCTCCATTTCCAACAGCTTTTAGGTCTGGTTAAAGGCACATTCCTCTAGTAAAGGATTCCCTGATTCCCCAGCTGGAACTTTCAACAGCCCTGCTCCATCTCATCTCAGCACAACAGATGCTCTGCTCCATGGAGTAATGCTGCTCACTGAGGACTGTCTCTCTTATGAGATTAAATGATTCTGGAGAACAGAGAATGTGGGCCTGGTCATCCTGCTATCCCTGAGAGTGGAAGCTTAATAAATATTGATCTGACCAGTAAATGTGACTTTAAATTCCCATCTTAGTGCCAACCCATGTCATACTCATTTCCAAAACTGTATTATCATAAAGTTATAGAATATACCACTTGACACCAGTCAGAGCAGCTATCATTAAAGCCTATAAATAACAAGTACTGGAGAGGGTGTGGAGAGAAGGGAACCCTCCTACGCCACTGGTGGGAATGTAAATTGGTACAGCCACTGTGAAAAACAGTATGATGGTGCCTCATGAGACTGAAAAAAAAAAAAAAGAGCATTGTCATATGATCCAGCAACCTCACTTCTGGGCATATATCTGAGCAAAACTAAAATTCAAAAAGATCCATGCACCCCAGTGTTCATAGCAGCATGATTTACAATAGCCGAGATGTGGAAGCAACCTAAACACCCCTGACAGATGATTGGATGCAGAAGATGTGGTGCAGATATAACAGAAAATTACCCACGCATAAAAGAGAACAACACAATGCCATTTGCAGCAACATGGGTGGGCCTAGAGACTACCATACTCAGCGAAGGGAGTCAGAAAGAGAAATGCCATATGGTGTCATACGTGGAATCTAAAATACGACAGAAATGAACTTAATTATAATACAGACTCACAGACGCAGAGAACACACTTGTGGGGGAGGGGGGGATGAGTGGGGAGTTTGGGATTAGCAGATGCAAGCTATTAAATATTGGATGGAGAATCAACAAGGTCTTTCTGTGTAGCACAGGAAACTATATTCAATTTTGTTGTTGTTGTTCAGTTATTTGATATCCTAAATAAACCCTAATGGGAAAGAAACAAATAATATAAATTAAAATTAAGGTCATTGGAGTATCTTTTGGGGAAGCAGCTGCCTCTGTTTGGCAAAGCATCTTGATCCAGCTGCTTGGGGTAGAAGTTGTGAAGGTGGGGACATGGGTTAGTGTAAAAGGAGCAGGGAAATTGCAGCCCTGGGGGCTGTCTTAGGAAATCAGGGGTAAGAAAGCGCAAAGAAAGGCTTTTTCAAGCAAGGAAGGGGAGATGGTGTGGGGAGCAGAAAACCACGGGAGGAAGTGAGCTACCGCTGAGCAAACGGCCCCGGGGAACTGTTTTGGGCACAGACATAGTTCTTCCCAAAGTCATAGGTGTCAATGGACCTTAAGGTCTCCAGTTCCCCAAGCCACCGGCAAAAGCACGCAATGCTTTGCTGAGTGTATTTGTAGCAGAAAGCCCTGGAACTCTGTGTCTGGCCACCCAGAATATGTGTCCACCACAGTGAGGAAGGGGGATGGCAGAAGAAGCTGATGAGACGGTCTCTAAAGGGAAGCAACTCAGCTGAAGCAGAAGCTTGGAGAAATTGGACTTTCCATGACCTGTAGACTGGGTTTGGTGCAGCCTGAGAGTTTCAGTGGCCAAGTGACCACAGTTGGCATTTTTGGCAAAGAACTCCACCCCCGCCTGGACCAAGAATGAACAGATGCCTTGCAGAGAGTATCCGAGGGTGTGGGCTCTTCATGAGCAAGGGGCAGGCCTGGCTTCAGGATGGAGCATGGAGGAAATACCACCCACAGCACAGAAGAGTCAGGTGGAGGAAAGAGCCCTTTGTGGGTCTGTTTTATTCTGCTGAATTTTGCGAAGCAGGCACAACAATGACTTCATGTGACCCAGTGGAGAGGACTGGGAGGGATTTGCAACTACTGTCTGTCAGCCAAGAACAAGACAGCTATTCGAGTTGGGGGCAAAGATACTCAAGCCACTGGGCTCATCAGACCTGAGTGGGTCTGCTCAGGGGACCCTGGGTGACTTGCCATCTCTGAGAGGCAGAGCCTGAGCTCAGGGCTAACCCAAGAATGAGCACTTCCCTAGGATGCTTGGCCTGGATACAAAGACTGTCTTTCTCTCTCATCTTTCTCTCTGGAGCCCAGGTTCTGAGGAGCCTGCATCCTCACATTCCATCTGTGACTCTTCTAGCCAGGCTCCCTCCAGCAATCTCATTGTCCAGAGCACAGAGGAAATCCAGGACAATCCCCAAACACATCATATGCATTCGTTAGCTGCCGGGAGACATCCCCAGATGATGCGTGGAAAGTCTGCAAAAGCAAAACAAATCCAGCCCCAAAAAACCCGCCACAAGAGGCCAAGGCACTGAAGTCAGCTGTAATACAATGTGAGTGACTTTGCTTGGGAAAACAAAGAACCATATAATGCAAGGCTTTTAAAGAAAGTTATTGAATGCTCTCAAGCAGTTTCAACAACAGAGCCTGGAGGATTAAAAGCTGTAACCGTACCTGCAGGTGTATATCAAGTTCAGACATCCGATTCCAGTTACCAGGCCCTGGCAAGGCGGGCAGGCTCGGTACGAGACATAACCTTTCTGTTTATTGCTGCTTTCAAAGTCCATGTAATTCACTGCTGGGCTAGGGTTTCATGTTTAGGTTGTCTGTCTGTCTTTGTTCTTAAGAAAACAACCAATCCATCACAGCAGGCCAAATATTCTTAAGAATCGTGAAATCATAGAATGTCAACCCCAAGAGGCAGCTCAGAAACCTAGATGCCAGTCACTCCAGTTTTCAGACAAGGCAACTGGGGAGGTCAATGGCCTCTTGAGCTAGGAGAGGAAAATGTCTAAAGCAGGGATGGGCTAACTCTCAGCAAAGAAGCAGATTCCAGAGCCTAGGTGACATGATGTCTCCCAACTTCACATCACCTGGATTCAGCAATAATAAAACCTACTCCTTGTATGATTTTTTTTCCAGAGTTCTCTAATATAATTTCTTGATGTTCAAAGTATGTATTTACATGCATGCATTATGGTGTCCATTTTATAGAGTAGAAAACTAAAACCTAGAGAAATTCAGTGATTTGCCCAATGTCTCAAGACTTGGGGCTTATGTTGAAGTTAATGGTATCTTTTATCTGTCTTGAGAGTTGAAAGGTCACTAGTGTGAACCATGACTGCCCCAGGCAAACCAGGGGACCAGGTCATCCCACCTGTGACATCAGAAAGTGCCAGTTCCATTGGGCCACGTTGCCCCCCGTCTCACCGTCCACTGTGTGTGCACACGTGCTAAGTCACATCAGTCGTGTCCGGCTCTTTGCGACCCCATGGACTGTAGCCCCAGGCTCCTCTGTCCATGGGATTCTCCAGGCAAGAATACTGGAGTGGGTTGCCATTTCCTCCTCCAGGGCATCTTCCCAGCCCAGGGGTGGAATCCGCATCTCTTTGAGTCTCCTGCATTGGCAGGCGGGTTCTTTACCATTAGCACCACCTGAGAAGTACATCATCCATTGCACTGGGCTTTATATTTTTCAAAAGATTGTTAGGGTTCCCTGGAGCTAAGTGAGTTAATTAGTGTAGGCATGTGGGTCTTTTATGCAAAAGGAAAGAAAGCGTCCAGAACTGGCCTTTTTGAGGCCACGTGGACTGTATGTAGATTGGTGAGGACTGGGCCCCAGGAGCAAAGCGGCTGTCTCCCACTCCTGCTCTGGGATCTTCTTCCCCACATGCATTTTCTCCACCCATGAAAGTGTGGGAGTAAGGATGTATGAATAGCCTGGCAACTTATGAGACCAAAAATAGTTTTGTTTTGTTTTTTAAGAAACAGAGAACAGTGGTTGGGGAGGGAAGAGACATCTCCTTGGGGTGAGACCTCCAGACGAATTCTAAGAAGGCCAGCCTGTGGGTGGGGGCTCTGGGACACCAGGCCCACCCTCTGAACCCCAGGACAGGGGTGGGGAGGGTCACAAGGGTCCTGATTCCCCATAGTCCATGGCACCCACGGCCGATTGTCCCCTCAAAAGAAAGTGTCAGTCTGGTTATGTTGGCTTTGAGGCCAAATCACATCCTGGGTGGACGGAAGCCCTGGATCAGGTGACCCATCTGAGTCACCTGGAAGATGAGGCCCCGGATCTAGGAACTAGAGTCTGGTTTTAACCAGATCTCAGGTGGTCCCAATGAGTAGCCTGGTAGGAACCCAGGGTTTAAAGAAGATTCAACTGGTATTACAATACAGTAAAAATAACTTCTAAGATCTCCCTTTTATTTCAAATGAGATAGTGAATGGAAAAGCACTGAATCCATTTAAAAATAAATAACATAAGTATTATTTTTCAAAGCAGTTTTAGGGTATTTGGGTAAAGCATGAATTTGAATAGCAGAAGGACCCAAGCTGAGATCAAGCTCAGAAGGACCTAGCTCACGCTGACCCTAAAGAGCTGTGGGATCTTGGGCAAATCATTCAATCTGCTCCAATCTTGGCCATCGCATTTATGGATGATGCTGGTGATGCTGGTGATGGTGATGATGGTGGTGATGGTGATGATGGTGATGGTGATGATGATCATAGTATTGGTGATGCTGGTGATGGTGACGATAGTAATGGTGATGTGGGTGATGGGTGATGGTAATGATGGTGACGGTGATGATGGTGTTGGTGATGCTGGTGATGGTGATGATTATTCCTCCCAAAGAAATCCCAGGACTGATCTCCTTCAGAATGGACTGGTTGGATCTCCTTGCAGTCCAAGGGACTCTCAAGAGTCTTCTCCAACACCACAGTTCAAAAACATCAATTCTTCGGCGCTCAGCCTTCTTCACAGTCCAACTCTCACATCCATACGTGACCACTGGAAAAACCATAGCCTTGACTAGACAGACCTTTGTTGGCAAAGTAATGTCTCTGCTTTTGAATATGCTATCTAGTTGGACATAACTTTCCTTCCAAGGAGTAAGTGTCTTTTAATTTCATGGCTGCAGTCACAATCTTCAGTGATTTTGGAGCCCAAAAAATAAAGTCTGACACTGTTTCCACTGTTTCCCCATCTATTTCCCATGAAGTTGTGGGACCAGATGCCATGATCTTAGTTTTCTGAACGTTGAGCTTTAAGCCAACTTTTTCACTCTCTTCTTTCACTTTCATCAAGAGGCTCTTTAGTTCTTCTTCACTTTATGCCATAAGGATGGTGTCATCTGCATATCTGATATTTCTCCCGGCAATCTTGATTCCAGCTTGTGCTTCATCCAGTCCAGCGTTTCTCATGATGTACTCTGCATATAAGTTAAATAAGCAGGGTGACAATATACATCCTTGACATACTCCTTTTCCTATTTGGAACCAGTCTGTTGTTCCATGTCCAGTTCTAACTGTTGCTTCCTAATCTCCATACAGGTTTCTCAAGAGGCAGGTCAGGGGGTCTGGTATTCCCATCTCTTTCAGAATTTTCCACAGTTTATTGTGATCCACACAGTCAAAGGTTTTTGGAATAGTCAACAAAGCAGAAATAGGTGTTTTCTGGAACTCTCCTGCTTTTGTGATGATCCAGTGGATGTTGGCAGTTTGATCTCTGGTTCCTCTGCCTTTTCTAAAACAAGCTTGAACATCTGGAAGTTCACAGCTCATGTATTGCTGAAGCCTGGCTTGGAGAATTTTGAGCATTACTTTACTAGCGTGTGAGATGAGTGCAATTGTGCAGTAATTTGGCGTTGCTTTTCTTTGGGATTGGAATGAAAACTGACTTTTTCCAGTCCTGTGGCCACTGCTGAGTTTTCTAAAACAACTTAGAGACCACAAATCATGAAACTATCCCTACCATAGGGAAGAGCATAATTAGACTTATATCATAAAAAAATTACTTTACTAACATGTGAAATGAGTGCAGTTATGCAGTAGTTTGAGCATTCTTTGGCATTGCCTTTCTTTGGGATTGGAATGAAAACTGACCTTTTCCAGTCCTGTGGCCACTGCTGAGTTTTCCAAATTTCCTGGCACACTGAGTGCAGCACTTTCACAGCATCATCTGGTCAAGGGTCATCAGAGCTGCAAGGCCAAGCAGGGGCTTGCAATAGGATGTCAGCTGCAGGGGAGTGTCCACATGTGCCTGAAGCCATCACAGAGCCACAGGACACATGCTGGTGATGGTGATGTGGGTGATGGTGATCATGGTGATGGTGATGAGGGTGTTGGTGATGCTGCTGATGGTGTTGGTGATGATGGTGTTGGTGATGCAGGTGATGGTGATGCTGGTGATGGCGATGAGGGTGATGGTGATGGTGTTCATGGTGATGATGATCATGGTGATGGTGATGCTGGTGATGATGGTGATGAGGGTGTTGGTGATGCTGGTGATGGGGTTGGTGATGCAGGTGATGGTGATGCTGGTGATGGCGATGAGGGTGATGGTGATGGTGTTCATGGTGATGATGATCATGGTGATGGTGATGCTGATGATGGTGATGAGGGTGTAGGTGATGCTGGTGATGGTGTTGGTGATGCAGGTGATGGTGATGCTGGTGATGGCGATGAGGGTGATGGTGATGGTGTTCATGGTGATGATGATCATGGTGATGGTGATGCTGATGATGGTGATGAGGGTGTTGGTGATGCTGGTGATGGTGTTGGTGATGCAGGTGATGGTGATGCTGGTGATGGCGATGAGGGTGATGGTGATGGTGTTCATGGTGATGATGATCATGGTGTTGGTGATGCTGGTGATGATAGTGATGGTGATGCTGATGATGGTGATGATGGTCGTGACTGATTAAGCACTGCAGGGCTATTGTAAGAGTCAGTTATAACATAGATAAATCATCTGGTGTATTGGGAGCATTTTAAAAATCGTAGCTTTTAGAAATACTGTTTTGTTGTCATTATCCTTGGTAATCTGGGCAGTTCACGCTGTGAAGTGCAGGACTTTATTTCTCTCACAGTGTCACTATGGTTGCCGGCCAGTTTGAGCTGACATGTTTGACCGCATTTGCCACATGCTCTGTGCCCAGCCCAGCTGTCTGCAGCAGCATCTTGCTGCCCTGTGTCCAAGGCAATTGAAGGAGCACAGGGTAGTCCTTCTGCTATCTCCAGGTTAGGTTCAGACCCAGGCCCTCCAGGGGAGGTGAGGGAGATTGGTGAAATCTTTTCCTACAAATCAAATAAGAGGATTACCATGGCAACCAAAACCTAAAACAAGGTGAGCATCTGAAGGGCTCAGTAGGAGTTTATAGGTGGGGTTCGGAAAGTCTGATGGAGGTGGAGGTATCTCAGCTAGACTTTATGAACAGGTGAGATTCAGGCAGGAAGGGGTGTCTGGAAGTGATCTCTGGGCAAGGGAACAGCAGAATCAGAGCTCAGAGGACCATCAGGTGGCCCTGAGTCTGGGCTGTCAGGAGAGTTCCCAGCCTGCTCAGTGGTGTGCCCACTCTTGGGAGAAAGGAGAGGAAGAGAGGGTGCAGAGGGCATGAGACCAGCCCTGCCTAGGCTGCTCAGCCTCCCCAGCAGAGGGGTCTGACAATCCAGCTCCTAAACCCCTGGGAAGGGCTGACCCTAGACCAGCAGAGCCGCCCACTTCTGAGTTTGCTCAATGGTGCATCGAACTCTGTCCTTACTGATTCTCTTCTTTCCTTATCCCACCTGCATTCAGACTGAAGGATGCTCCAACGGCCATGACTCTGACTTTATGATTCAACTACAACCAGCACCGACTCTGTGACTATGCAGAGGCATTTACATCAAGAGTCACCAGAGTTAGGCTAGAGGGTACCAGGAGCAACAGAGGCACCAAACAGGCTGGCCCAGGCGAGAAGCCACGAGGAGATAGAATGACATCTCAGCTGTGGTCCTTCTGGTGCTCTGCAGGGCGTTAAGT
Organism: Bos mutus; assembly: GCF_027580195.1. Taxonomy (NCBI): domain Eukaryota; kingdom Metazoa; phylum Chordata; class Mammalia; order Artiodactyla; family Bovidae; genus Bos; species Bos mutus. The sequence goes on along the minus strand of NC_091617.1, from coordinate 149,370,868 downwards.
TGGGACTGATCACAAATGGGGGATGGTTTTTGGGACAACAGTCCAGAGCTTTCCGTACTTCTTCCCAGACACATCCCACCTTGGTTTAGCCCTCAGGCCAGGCAAGGGTGGGGAGTCTCCTTAGGTAACCCAGCTTCTGCAGCCGGAGTTGTACCTCGTACCACTGAACTGGGACTCACACTGATACCTGAGGGGCTTTGGCATTGAACACATAGTTTGGCCATCAGAAACCCTGCATTCCAAGACTACAAACTTCAAATAAACTGATGACTCTATTTGCAGGGAAGCAATGGAGACGCAGAGAACAGAATTGTGGACACAGGGCGGGAAGGACACATTGGGAGGCTGGAGGCTGGCATTGAGACACATACACAACCATATATAAAGTACACAGCTGGAGGAATTTGCTGTGTGACTCCACTCAGACTGGGGCTCTGTGACAACCTAGAGGGGTGGGACAGGGTTGGGGCTGGGAGGGAGGGTCAAGAGGGAGCGGACATAGGCATACCTCTGGCTGATTCATGTTGATGTATGGCAGAAACCAACACGATATTGCAAGGCAATTATTCTTCAATGAAAAATACATGAATTTTAAGAAAAGACAATGAACTTCAAGAGTCATGATAAATGTTGAGTTGTCCTTTCTCTGCAAGACAACGGGTGTCTTGGCTGAAGAGATGGGAAAGATAAATGGAAGGGAAAACAAAGCAATCAGTGTTTGGGGCCTGATCCCTTCCCTGGAATGCAGGCTTCCTGAGGGCAGGCCCAGGGGCCGGCCTTGCTCACCACTGGGTCCCCCATGCCTGGCACTCAGAAGTGCTCAGTGAATTGTGATTTAATGAATGAAGTGAAGGTGATGCCTCTGATCCAAGTGAAGGCAAGCATTGGCTGGAGCTTGAAGCAGCTACTAGCAGCAGAAGCACTGACTTTATAGCTGGCCCTTTGTGCTTCTTCCAGCCCCAAATATACCTCTAGGTTGCTGGGGACCAGCCCCGGCTGATCCAGGGTATTCGAAGGAGAGACGGCGTAGGCGAGGATCAGGATACAATAGCTTCAATTAGATATTAATTAAAGATATAAAGAGTAATAGAATAAGGATAGCTCAGTAGGAAAATTCAGTGGAGAAAAGAGGCTGAGTAGCTTGGTTTACGCGGGAGACCAATAAAACTTCAAGACAAGAAGTTTGCACCACTTACGTAGGCCGCAGGCGTCCTTCCATTCTCCCGAAGGAGAGGAGACACTGAGGCCTCCCCGGTCGGATCTTAGAAGCCCAGGCATAATTAGTAAGCATGGTGGGTTCCAGCGCCCAGATGGAGACTCAGCCAGAGTGAGAGAGAGAGAGCGACATGGGGAGACCAGTATTTAGAAACTGATCCCAATTCTTTATTTTCCAGAGTCTGTTTTTATACACTGAGATGTTATACAAAAGTCACGTGGGGACAGCAGTCCTGACTTTTATTAAAGTCAGGTGCTTCACACAAATGTATACAGAGGTCTTAGGGGTGTTACATCATCTTCTGGCCAGGGGGGCCTGCTGACAATTTACGACCCTCTCCTTGTGACAGTGGTCAGTCAATCAGGACACTTATTTCTCCAGGGCTGATTATTCTCAAAACAGACGCCACCCAAGTAAAGTTACATTCCTACAGGGTGAGGGTGTAGTGGGTTTTAGCTAAGGAAAGAATTTACTTAGCCTAAGGTCTAACGTGATTAATATCAAAGGTTAATACTTATTTCTTCTATATATTCATTAATGTGTGTAAGGGCAGGGGATGTGGAGACTTAGCAACAAACATTGGCTCAACAAATGAAAAACCCTTCACCAACACAATTTCTAATTAGCCCATTATATTTATACTAATAGTTTTCTAACTTCTCTAAAGAACCTGTTTTTAGAGGGTTTAAAGCATCTTGTGCCTCTCACGGTTGGGAGGCTGTGAGCAATCACATGTGGCCGGACGAGCCTGTCAGGCAGGCTAGAGAACCTTCAGAGGAGTTTGTAGGTTAAAACACTCTTATCATGCCCAGGAATTATTATTAACTGGAGCTCTAGGTTAACTCCTTCTCCGAAAGAGGTGGTGGGGGACAGCCCCCCGTAAAGTCAGAGATGTAGGTGAGAGCACAAAGTAGTAAAGTAGGCAGGCTCTGGTTATGGGGGTAGATGCTCGAGGAGTTCCAGGGGGACTCCTGAGGCTCGATCCCGCCTTTGCGTATGTCGAGCCTCCTTCCTCATGACCTTTGTCACGGGCGGAGTACCTCACTCTGGCCCCCAACACTAGGTGGAACATTTCTCGGGCTTCCCTGGAAGCTTACCTGGTAAAGAATCTGCCTGCAATGTAGGAGACCTGGGTTCAATCCCTGGGTCGGGAAGATCCCCTGGAGAAGGGAATGGCTATCCACTCCAGTCCGGACAGAGGCTGTTTTTCCATAAAGCATCATGTTGGCATTTGGGGTCAAAAGGCCGGGTCAGCTACTGTGACCCCTGTCAGATGATTTCACATGGAGGGCCCTGGGCCCCAGGATCCACACTGGGGTTCTTCCATCTGGGCTGCCCCTGGGGAACTCATGAGAAAGCAGGTTCCTGGGCCAGGAATCTGCATTCTTTCTAGATCCTCAGGTGAATCTAGTAGACACCAGCATGTGGGATCCAGCCTTGACTTCATCAAGCCGCTTGGCCACTCATCCCTGGGGGTGCCCCCTGGGGGCCATGGCACTTGAGGGGGACACAGTCATCTTTCCCAGGACCACCTTGTCTCTCTGTTAACCTCTTAGTGATGGAAGCATCTCAGCTAACGGCAAACCCACTCTTCCCCAAACCAGGTAAACCAGGGAGAGGACACAGACAAAAGACTATTTATGCAACTAATGGTGACTTTTCTTAGGAAAAAAAAAAACACATTTATTTATGTCGACAATAAACAGAGCTGACCCCACAGCTTCCAGCACAGTGAGTGAGCAGTTTTACAAGCTCTTGAAATAAATATAAGTAGTGTGATGGGGTAATTATCTTTTCAAAATTGCAGTTTATGGCCTGAAAGGTCAGCCTCCACTGAGGCCATCCCCACAGCTCTATCCACCCACCACCCCAGGGGCTGCCAAACAGTGGGCTCATATGATCCCAAAGCGACCTTTGCAACCAGCTCCCACTAACTGTGGCTCTGTCCTTAACCTTGGCCCTTGGCCATTAGAGAGAAATGTTCTACTCCCTGAAGGGAGTCTTCTTAGACTATAAGGCAGCTTGTCCCTCCACCTCCCCATCATCATCCCCAGCTCCTCAGCAAACCTGGTGAACATTTCTTTGCAGGTGCCTGAATTCCTGAAGACTTGCAAGAAGGCTAGAAAGACAAGAATCAAGAATCAGAAGAATCTAGAATCAGACCCCAAATCCAGTCCTGCTAGTTCCTGATGGGCTAAGAAGGATCCCTCTGTAAATGCACAGACCCAAGGAGATCTGTCAGGGGCTGTTCTTCCTGCTGAGTGCCTGGCATGGATGGGAGGGGGTGCACAGGCCTTTACCCAGGGCTTGAAGGGACACCTCTGCCCATGTGTCTGGGGGTTTAGGTGATGGTGGTACTGAGAACTTAGCCTCTGTGCGCCAGTGCCAAATTGAATCCAGGAGACAGAGTTTGGGGTGTAGGAGAGAAGAAGAGGTTTATTGCTTTGCCAGGCAAAGGAGGACACAGCTCTTGCCTCTCAAAAACCGTGTCCCACCCAGGAGGATTTGGTGAGGAGTTTTATAGCAAGGGTTCAAGGGCGGGGTTGCTGATAAGACCAGGGTGTATGCAGAGTCTGCACTCCTTTAGTCTGGTCTCAGGTGGTCTCTTGAGTTTCTCTGGCTCCTTTAATTTCTCTGAAATGAAGAATGATAACTTGATTTGTTGGGAGTTGCTTGTCTGGAGAATTCCATGGACAGTGGAGCCTTGCGGGCTTACAGTCCATAGGGTCACAAAGAGTTGGACACGACTGAGCAACTAACAATGGCACCCCACTCCAGTACTCTTGCCTGGAAAATCCCATGGATGGAGGAGCCTGGTAGGCTGCAGTCCATGGGATCGCTAAGAGTTGGACACGACTGAGCGACTTCACTTTCACTTTTCACTTTCATGCGTTGGAGAAGGAAATGGCAAACCACTCCAGTGTTCTTGCCTGGAGAATCCCAGGGACGGGGGAGCCTGGTGGGCTGTCATCTCTGGGGTCGCACAGAGTCGGACATGACTGAAGTGACTTAGCAGCAGCAGCAGCAGAGCAGCTAACAGTTTCACTTCACTTCACTTAGTTCTATAAAGAGCTCAAAGATACTGCAAACTCTGGACATTTGTGGAAGAAACCCCATCTACCTTCTTACCCTAGTCATTATGATGGAGTGAATATAACTGACTCTTGTTTTTTTGAACTGCTGCCCGGAGGTCATAGGTCCACAATGACCCCACTGAACCCAGAGGTGGAGCTACACTTAACCACTCACCTAGCATTACTCAGAATGTGGCTGAACTTTTTAAAATCTCTCTTCCACTGTCTGCTGCCTCTCATTTGCTTCTTACTCCACAAAATTACATGTTGAAAGAAATGTCCAGTTAACTGAGGATTCTGGTTAGTTGTCAGGGCATCGATCCAGGTATTATTATAAAATAAATATAAACACAGGCCCAGAGCAGTACCATCCTGCGGAGCTTTCTGTTCTGATGGAAATACTCCATGTCGTGTCATCCAATATGGCAGCTACTTCCCACCATTACCGTGGAAGAACTGCATCTTAGATTTTATTAAAATTTCGTTACATTCAAATAGTCACACGTCGTAAGTGACTAGCGTCCTGGATGGCCTTGTGGGGCAGCTGGTGAGAACCCCTGGAATGAAGCTTTTTGGATTCACTCCAGGACTGATTTGCAGATGTGGACAAGTTAATTTAACCTCTCTGAGCCTCCATTTGCTCATCTGTAAAATGGGAATACAGCAACCATGTGGTTGTGAGAGAAGGCATGCAAGCTCCAGGCTCTGCGTTGGGCACAGGGCAAGTTCTTCAGAAAGCTGGGCTCCCTGGATCTGCGGCAGCCCAGCCTGCTGGGGTGCAATCTGGAGAGTTTTGGCTTCTCCGTTTTCCTGCTTTCCACACTCTGTCACTCCTGTAGACAATTAGTGACTCAGGTGCTTTAGTGAGTTGAATTGTGTCTTCATCAAGGAGGCAGGGCTTCCCTTGGTGGCTCAGAGGGTAAAGAACCTGCCTGCAATGTGGGAGACCCACGTTTGATCCCTGAGTCAGGAAACCCCCCCAGAGAAGGAAATGGCAACCCGCTTCAGTATTCTTGCCTGGAGAATTCCATGGACAGAGAAGCCTGGCGGGCTCCAGTGCATGGGGCCCCAGAGAGTGAGACATGACTGAGTGACTTTCATCATTTCATCATCATAAAGGATGCAGAGGGAGGAGGCCACGTGAAGATGGAGCAAAGATGGGAGAGAGGTGACCACGTGCCAAGGAACACCTGGAGCCATCAGAAGCTGGAAGAGGCAGGAAGCGTCCTCTCCTGGGTCTTCGGCGAGCTCGGCCCTGCTGACACCTTGATCTGGGGCTTCTGGCCTCTAGAACAACCTCTCTGCTGTTTTGGGTCCCTTTGTTGCAGCAGCCACAGGAAATAAGTACAGGTGCAGCAGGCTGCCTTGCTGGAAACCAGGCTTCGTTATTTGGTGTCTTATTTCTGTGGGAGAACTCTTTCGAAGAGAGCAGACCCATTATTTGGACACTGTTGTTGTTCAGTCGCTCAGTCGTATCTGACTCTTTGCCACCCCATGGACTGCAGCACACCAGGCCTCCTAGTCCATCACCAACTCCCAGAGCTTACTCCAACTCATGTTCATTGAGTCGGTGATGCCATCCAACCATCTCATTCTCTGTTGTCCCCTTCTCCTCTCGCCTTCAATCTTTCCCAGCATCAGGATCTTTCCCAATGAGTCAGCTCTTCACATCAGGTGACAAAAGTGTTGGAGTTTCAGCTTCAGCATCAGTCCTTCCAATGAACACCCAGGACTGATCTCCTTTAGGATGGACTGGTTGGATCTCCTTGCAGTCCAAAGGACCCTCAAGTGTCTTCTCCAACACCACAGTTTAAAACCATCAATTCTTCTACACTCAGCTTTCTTTATAGTCCAACTCTCATATCCATACATGATTACTGGAAAAACCATAGCCTTGACTAGACGGACCTTTGTTGACAAAGTAATGTCTCTGCTTTTTAATATGCTGTCTAGGTTGGTCATAACTTTTTTCCAAGGAGTAGTAAGCCTTGAAAGTAAGTATATATGGACTTAGGCCTATATGAAAAGAACAAACTCCTTCCCATTTGGCTTGACTCCTTGGATGGGTCGGGGGGTGGGTAAATCTCTAGACTCATCATGAGGATCCAGTTCAACTCGGAGACCTTGGGGAAGATAAACCAGGACTCAGAAATGGCGGGAGGTCAAGGGTCATCAGCGCTGCAAGGCCAAGCAGGGGCTTGCAACAGGATGTCAGCTGCAGGGGAGTGTCCACGTGTGCCTGAAGCCACTACCATGGAGCCACAGGACACAGGACCTCACCTGGTTAGAAGTCCCACTGTCTGTAAACATGGATGGGAAGAGATTCAGTCTCTATTTTCACTGACCTCCTGCAGAATGTTGTAGTTCCTTCCATTAGGAGCACAGACAACAAAGCCCACAGGGTCCCTCATCCCTGTGACCACTGAACCCAGAGGTACGTTCATACTGCATTACCACCGTTGCAAGAATCTTAAATCCCTTCCACGCTCATCTCTACTCTGACATTCTGGTAGCTACACTGTGGTGTATAAAGGAGACGACTGATGAGAACCGACTGTAGAGCTCAGGGAACTCTGCTCAGTACTCTGTGGTGACCTGAATGGGAAGGAAACCCAAGGCAGAGGGGCTGTCTGAATACGTATAGCTGAGTCACTTTCCTGTACGGCAGAAACTAACACAGCCTTCTAAAGCAATATACTCCAATAAACACGGAGAGGAGAGAGGTGGGAGGGCAGTACAAGAGGGAGGGGACGTATGGATACCTGTGGCCGATTCATGTTGATATATGGCAAAACCCATCACAATACTGTAATTATCCTCTAATTAAAAATAAAACATATTTTAAAAAACAAAGTGAAGGAGGGCCAAAAAAAAATTACATATTAGGGGTGATCTTTGGGCTCTAGGTAGAATTATGTTCTTTCTATTATTATTGCAATTATAATTAATATATTCTTATATTGATGATTTATGTTCACATGAATTATATATATATAATTGTAGAATTTTCACCACACCATGCTTCTATTCTACTTCCTTATTATTATTTTAATTAGAAGTATATTTTATAGTTTAAAAAATTTTTAATAAAGAAATAAAAACAGAAATTATGGTAGCTCTTGGACAGACTACTCAGTCTTGTTTTTAATATATTAATAAAGAAGTACTTGGATTACCATTTCACAGATCTGGTTTTTTGTACTATTTTGTGAACTCTGCTTCAGCATAATGGTTTCCTAGGTAATCCTATGTAATTAAGTCTTTATTCTGAGAAGGCGTCCCAGGCTTCTCCAGCTGCCGAAGGAGTCTCAGCACAAAGAGGTTAAGAATGCCAGATTTAGCCATGAGAAACCTACGCAGGTGCTGTCATATCTCTGTCAACGTGAGCTCTGTGCAGCTGGAATTTTTTAAGATGCATTGTCGGGCGAAGAAGACAGGTGATCTTCTTGCTCACTAACCAGAAGCAAAGAGACGTCTCCCCGTCTTTGTAGACCAGCACAGTTGATAAACAGCCAGTAATCTCAACCAGGCTGCACCAGTGTCAGTCGCTCAGTCGTGTCCAGCTCTTTGCCGCCTCATAGACTGTAGCCCACCAGGATCCTCTGTCCATGGGGTTCTCCAGGCAAGAACACTGGAGTGGTTAGCCATGCCCTTCTCCAGGGGATCTTCCCGACTCAGGGATTGAACCAGGGCCTCCTGCATTGCAGGCAGATACTTTACCATCTGAGCCACTAGGGAAGCCCAGGTCAGCCCCAGTCCACCGCCTAAAGGGAACAGGCCTACTCATTACCATGAACCCCTGTATTGCGATACAGCCTCATTTCCAGGAATCAGACAGTAAAAACGATATATTTGTGTGGTTTGGCATTTGGAACTTTGCTCTGACTTTGCTGGTGACTGCCAACATCTGCAAATTATTATGTGCTTAAAAAAAAAATACAAACTGCCATCGCAAGCTGCACCCACTGTCTCTGGCTGGGCTGAACCTCCTGCAGGCCCAAGGGGCAAGTTCGGGGCCAGGAGGCGGCTGGGTCAGGACCCCAGGTTCCTAGGAAGCCCGTGGAGACATCTGGAGGCACAGCTTGACGCACCCTATGTGCTGGAGTCTCGGTTCCCAGATCCTGGTAGGCTGATCATTCACTCATCCATTAGACAGAAGGGAAAAAAAAACAATCTGTGACTGCCTCAAATAAAAACTACTTAGTGTAAAAATCCCCGGGACAGAGGAGCCTGGAGGGCTACAGTCCATGGGGTCACAAAGAGTCAGACAGGTCTGAACAGGCACCAACGCATTCACGTCAATGTCGAGAGTCATTTGGTCCCTTGGACTCATTTTAGCTGCAGGATACCAGTACCCGTGGGCACAGTATGAGGAGTGGTGGCTTATTCCCAGGTGTGGGCTCAGAGGCTCTGCCACTCAGGGACGAGGGTTCACACAGTTTGATCGGGGCCCAGACTTGGTGCCTCGCCCGGGGAACACACCCCTCACTAGTCCGAGCTGGCTGGCTCTTGTGGTGGACTCAGAACAACAGAGCAGATGTTTGCGTGGAAAGGAGACCATGCCCGACATCTGATCAGTGGTGGGGAGGTGTGTGTGTCCACAGATAGCGCGGGAGTTCCCGGGGGCAGGGCGGGTAATTAGGTGGCTGCGTCACAAGTAATCTAATTACGGGGGAAATGGGATAAAACTCTGAGTGATAAGCGGAGTGACTGCTTCAGGTGGCTTGGCAATTTTTGCTATGAATTAATAGGAAGAAAATTATCTCCTTAACTTTCGTAAATGTCATAAAGTGTATTTAAGAAGAGCACTGTGGACTCAGGTCACGTTGGAGTGGACAAAAAAGCATTGTGTGGACGTGGAGGAGGGTGGGGTGGCCCATGGGGTACAGTGAAATTTGAGGACTCTGAGAAGACACCAAGAAAAGGTTTTGGTGGAATCAGGTACACATGGCAAAGCAGTTATCACTGTGAACCCATTTACGGTAGATTTAGATGGATTATCAGACCATCAACTACTTATTGCCAAATTCAGACTTCAATTGAAGAAAGTAGGGAAAACCACTAGACCATTCAGGTATGACCTAAATCCAATCCCTTATGATTATACAGTGGAAGTGAGAAATAGATTTAAGGGCCTAGATCTGATAGATAGAGTGCCTGATGAACTATGGAATGAGGTTCATGACATTGTACAGGAGAGAGGGATCAAGACCATTCCCATAGAAAAGAAATGCAAAAAAGCAAAATGTCTGTCTGGGGAGGCCTTACAAATAGCTGTGAAAAGAAGAGAAGTGAAAAGCAAAGGAGAAAAGGAAAGATATAAACATCTGAATGCAGAGTTCCAAAGAATAGCAAGAAGAGATAAGAAAGCCTTCTTCAGTGATCAATGCAAAGAAATAGAGGAAAACAACAGAATGGGAAAGACTAGGGATCTCTTCAAGAAAATCAGAGATACCAAAGGAACATTTCATGCAAAGATGAGCTCGATAAAGGACAGAAATGGTATGGACCTAACAGAAGCAGAAGATATTAAGAAGAGATGGCAAGAATACACAGAAGAACTGTACAAAAAAGATCTTCATGACCCAGATAATCACGATGGTGTGATCACTCACCTAGAGCCAGACATCCTGGAATGTGAAGTCAAGTGGGCCTTAGAAAGCATCACTACGAACAAAGCTAGTGGAGGTGATGGAATTCCAGTTGAGCTTTTTCAAATCCTGAAAGATGATGCTGTGAAAGTGCTGCACTCAATATGCCAGTACATTTGGAAAACTCAGCAGTGGTCACAGGACTGGAAAAGGTCAGTTTTCATTCCAATCCCAAAGAAAGGCAATGCCAAAGAATGCTCAAACTACCACACAATTGCACTCAGCTCACACGCTAGTAAAGTAATGCTCAAAATTCTCCAAGCCAGGCTTCAGCAATACGTGAGCCGTGAACTTCCTGATGTTCAAGTTGGTTTTAGAAAAGGCAGAGGAACCAGAGATCAAATTGCCAACATTTGCTGGATCATAGACAAAGCAAGAGAGTTCCAGAAAAACATCTATTTCTGCTTTATTGACTATGCCAAAGCCTTTGACTGTGTGGATCACAATAAACTGTGGAAAATTCTTCAAGAGATGGGAATACCAGACCACCTGATCTGCCTCTTGAGAAATTTGTATGCAGGTCAAGAAGCAAAAGTTAGAACTGGACATGGAACAACAGACTGGTTCCAAACAGGAAAAGGAGTTCGTCAAGGCTGTATATTGTCACCCTGTTTATTTAACTTATATGCAGAGAAACGCTAGACTGGAAGAAACACAAGCTGGAATCAAGATTGCTGGGAGAAATATCAATAACCTCAGATATGCAGATGACACCACCCTTATGGCAGAAAGTGAAGAGGAACTAAAAAGCCTCTTGATGAAAGTGAAAGTGGAGAGTGAAAAAGTTGGCTTAAAGCTCAACATTCAGAAAACAAAGATCATGGCATCCGGTCCCACAACTTCACGGGAAATAGATGGGGAAACAGTGGAAACAGTGTCATACTTTATTTTTCTGGGCTCCAAAATCACTGCAGATGGTGACTGCGGCCATGAAATTAAAAGACGCTTACTCCTTGGAAGGAAAGTTAATGACCAACCTAGATAGCATGTTCAAAAGCAGAGACATTACTTTGCCAACAATGGTCCATCTAGTCAAGGCTATGGTTTTTTCCTGTGGTCATGTATGGATGTGAGAGTTGGACTGTGAAGAAGGCTGAGCACCGAAGAATTGATGTTTTTGAACTGTGGTGTTGGAGAAGACTCTTGAGAGTCCCTTGGACTGCAAGGAGATCCCACCAGTCCATTCTGAAGGAGATCAGCCCTGGGATTTCTTTGGAATGAATGATGCTAAAGCTGAAACTCCAGTACTTTGGCCACCTCATGTGATGAGTTGACTCATTGGAAAAGACTCTGATGCTGGGAGGGATTGGGGGCAGGAGGAGAAGGGGACGACAGAGGATGAGATGGCTGGATGGCATCACTGACTCGTTGGATGTGAGTCTGAGTGAACTCTGGGAGTTGGTGATGGACAGGGAGGCCTGGCGTGCTGCGATTCATGGGGTCGCAAAGAGTCGGACACGACTGAGTGACTGATCTGATCTGATCTAGATGGATTATATAAATTATGAGGATGGGGAACTCTCCTGCTGGTGGGAATGTAGACTGAGGTTGCCACTATGGAAAAGAGTATGGAAGTTACTTTAAAAACTAAATACAGAGCTACCATTTGGTCTATCAGTTCTACTCCTGGGCTTATACTGAGAGAAAAAGATGGTCAGAAAGGATACACGAACCCCAATATTCCTTGCAGCACTGTTCACAATAACCAAGACGTGGAAGTAACCTAAATGTCCATTGACAGAGGAGTGGATAAAGATGTGATACATATACACTATGGAATACCGCTCAGTCATTAAAAACCATGAAGTAATGCCATTCACAGCAACATAGATGAACCTAGCTGCTGCTGCTAAGTCGCTTCAGTCATGTCCAACTCCGTGTGACCCCATAGATGGCAGCCCACCAGGCTCCTCCATCCCTGGGATTCTCCAGGCAAGGATACTGGAGTGGGTTGCCATTTCCTTCTCCAATATGAGCCTAGAGATTATCATATTGAGTTAAGTAAGTCACACAGAGAAAGAAACATATTCTAGGATATCGCTTATATGTCGATATAAGCTAAAAAATGATACAAACACACTTATTCACAAAACAGAAACAGACTTAGCAAATCTATGGTCACTAGAAGGGAAGGGTAGGGGAAGCAATAATTAGGGAGTTTGGGATCAATAGGTACACACTGCTATATTTAAAATAGATAACCAACAAGGACCTATTGTATAACACAGAGAACCTGCTCAGTATTATGTAACAAACTAGATGGGGAAAGAATTTGAGAAAGAATAGATATATGTATGAAAAGTGAAAGTGAAGTCGCTCAGTCGTGTCCGACTCTTTGCAATCCCATGGACTGTAGCCTACCAGGATTCTCCATCCAAGGGATTTTCCAGGCAAGAGTACTGGAGTGGGTTGCCATTTCCCTCTCCAGGGGGTCCTTCCAACCCAGGGATTGAACCCGGGTCTCCCACATTGTAGGCAGATGCTTTACCATCTGAGTCACCAGGGAAGTCTCCTGTATATATACAACTAAAGATACATGTATATATAGAAGTAAATTGCTTTGCTGTATACGTGAAACTATCACACCATTGTTAATCAACTATATTCCAATATAAAATAAAAAGTTAAAGAAAAACAAAATGACGAGGATGGAAGGCAAAGCAGTGATTCCAGGAAGACTTCCTGGAAGAGGCGAGCTCTTAAAAGAGATGATGTGCACAGTTGAGGGACAAATGTGTGGGCAAGAATGGGCACGAAAGCCAAGAAAAGGGTAGAAGCAGAACTGAAGAACCCAGAACCCCATGGCTGAAACCTCAACACAAGGAACCCGACTCAAGGATGAGTATCCTTCAGAGATGATGGGTGGGGAGGGTAGAGGATGTTTATCCCTGGCTGTAAGCAAAGTTCTGAGAGATCTCCCCCACAACCTTAATTGTAACCCATGTCAAAACAACCAAGCTGTCCATTAATGTTACCCAGAGTCCGCATGACACCAAATTCATAGATACCTGTATACCTGGGACATCTAAGGCTGGTGTCACCTAAGAGTTCCACCTAGTGAGAAATGAATAAACACTTCTGTCTAATTTTAGAACTTTGGCCTCAAACTCATCCCCACTTTTTGTTTGTGGATGAGCTGAATGAAGTAGAGTTGAATGATGGGAGACTGCATTATCATAAGTAATGGAGAATATATCTGTTTTTTTTTATTTGAGTGCACATTAGATCACATTCAAATCACTTTATATTTTCAGAATATACAGCCACTGATGGCGTTTGGAGGTGGAACAGACACATGTCACCCTTGAGCAGAAGCATATGAGAAAGACACATTTCTTAAGAGGGTGGAGGCTCTTCTCACCTAGATATTACACTGACATGGGCCTCTCGAGTCTCCTGATCTACTTACCTTGCTGACAGCATCGCAAGCAATTATTTTAATGTGAGACTTCAAAATGCCAATCAAGATTACTCGAGTATGACCTCTACCAGGGAAGGCATTATATACAGACTGCAGTCAGTAGATAATGTCACATAGTTTTATCTACACACGCTGACACACACGTAAGCTAGGAACATCTGAAATGCATTTCTGCTGTCATCAAGCCTGTGGCAGGCATGGGAAATAGCTCCCCTCCCCCAGAAGACGCCAGGTACTCCTCTTACATTTGTGTCTAGATCTGCAAATCCCAGTAGACCATCTCTGTTTTGTATATCCACTCCACTAGTCAAGTGAGGTCAAGCGGACCTTAGGAAGCATCACTATGAACAAAGCTAGTGGAGGCAATGGAATTCCAGTTGAGTTATTTCAAATCCTGAAAGATGATGCTGCTAAGGTGCTGCACTCAGTATGCCAGCAAATTTGGAAAACTCAGCAGTGGTCACAGGACTGGAAATGGTCAGTTTTCATTCCAATCGCAAGGAAAGGCAATGCCAAAGTATGCTCAAACTTCTGCACAATTGCGCTCATCTCACGTGGCTTGTAGACACATCACCTCATCTCTGCCGCTGTCATCACGGGCATCTCCCTGTGTGTCTGGGTCACTGCTGCTCTTCTTATGTGGACCCTGGTCCCCTTGGACAAGGACCCATCCTAGGCCACTATGAGTGACCTCATCTTAACTAGTTATATCTGCAAAGATCCCATTTCTGAACCAAGACGCATTATAAGGTACCAAGGCTTAGGACTCCAACGTACCTTTTTTTGGGGGAAAATACAACCCATAGGGGCCACGTGAATGGATGGTCCTCAGTAACCATTTACAGAGACCCACTTCCTACTGTTTCTAAAGGATGCACTGATCTGAGGTTGAAAATTTAGGAGACCCCTGAGCTGCCGAGGTACTCTGCCACAAGTCATTGCCTCAGCTGCTTGATACTAGAAGATGGCTGTCTTTTGTCCTTTACTGTCCTGTGACAAAGGGTGGCATTCTTGTTCCCAATACACGTATGCTAGGGCTTTTGGCAGAAAAAGAATAATTCTTGGCTGAGTTTGTTTGAATCTCCCTGAAGAAGGGCCATCAAATTTAGCAAAACAAACAAAAAAAAATTGTTAAGTTTGAATTTCAGATAAACAATGAATTATTTTTTAGTATAAGTTTATTCCAAGCAATTCTTAAAACATGTGTGCATACTCATTCGTGTATGACTCTTTGTGATCCCATGACTGTAGCCCACCAGGTTCCTCTGTCCGTGGAATTTCCCAGGCAGGGATACTGGAGTGGGTTGCCATTTCCTCCTCCATGGGATCTTCTTGACCCAGGGATCAAAGCTGAATCTTTTGCATCATCAGGTGGATTCTTTACTAGTGAGCCACCTGGGAAGCCCTATATTCGGAGCACATTTATACTAAGAAAATAATGAAATTTCAAGGTGACTGGGTGCCCTGTATTTATGCCATCACCACCCCGCCACGAGACAATCAGTGATCTGGGTCAGGCGATCATTCCCACCCAGTCCTCTCTCCTCCTTCCAACTTCTCTGCAGCCTGGGGGCAGGGCTGCTACAAGATGTGAGGAGTGACAAAGGGAACCACGTGGAATTTAAAATGTGTAGCAAGGAGTCCCCAGAGTAAGTAGCTCACGTGGGCATTTCCAGTTTCACATAAGATCGTTTCAGAATAATGCACGTGATGGTTTCCAAAGTTGAGTTTCATTTCCAAATTGTCCTGACAACTCTCCAAGGACTCGCCAGGATAATCCTCCTCCTCAAGCCCTTTCTTCCCATCCAAACCTGATTGGAACGATGGTCTTGGCTTGGGGGTGGGGGGGCTTTCTCCTCTCCTGCCCCAACAGTCAAGGCAGCTGGAGCTGGATTCCCAGCAGCAGTGTGAATCAGGAGCCGGCCCGAGAAGAAGCAGCTCTCCTTTTTGCCCCTCACCCCTCCCTACCATCCCCAGTCTCTCCACCTTCACAGTCTCTGCTGATGGGTCCTCTGGACACATTCGGGGTTCCCTATCAAGCAGCAATCAGGAGAGCCTGAGCTCCAATCCTGACAGGTGGGCTTTGGATCACTAATCCCCCCTACAAGATTTCTGCCCCAATCCTGCCTCATCTTAAAAATGAGAATAGAAACATCGCTTTAAAATCAGGCTTTTTTAGCCATTCAGTTCAGTTCAGTTCAGTTCAGTTGCTCAGTCATGTCCCACTCTTTGAGACCCCATGAATCGCAGCACGCCAGGCCTCCCTGTCCATCACCAACTCCCAGAGTTCACTCAGACTCACGTCCATCAAGTCAGTGATACCATCCAGCCATCTCATCCTCTGTCGTCCCTTTCTCCTCCTGCCCCCAATCCCTCCCAGCATCAGAGTCTTTTCCAATGAGTCAACTCTTCGCATGAGGTGCCCAAAGTACTGGAGTTTCAGCTTTAGCATCATTCCTTCCAAAGAAATCCCACAGAAAGCATATAATTTTCGAAGACCGCTGGCCTAGAATCTGATTGCTAATTTCCAGGGTAGCTGACTCAATGGACATGAATCTGAGCAAACTCTGGGAGATAGTGAAAGACAGGGAGGCCTGTCGTGCTGCAGTCCATGGGGTCGAAAAGAGTCGGACATCACGGAGCGACTGAACAACAGAAAACAACTGCATCTATTCCTGATTTTCCTGTCCATCTGTCCCTCTGCAGGCCACACCTACCCGCTGCTCCACAGCTCTCTCTCTCTGTTCAGAGAACTAAGCACGAGCTATCCTGGAAAGGTGTTGATTGGCAGGCAGCTTTTTGTTCCCATTGGAGCATCACTGGTAGCTGGGAGGCCAACAGCTCCCCCTTACTCACCCCTGGTCATAGGGAAGCTTTGCATCACCTCTGACTTTTTGCAGGAATGTCCCAAAGCACAGAGAAAACTGTCGGTGCCCAGACCATGGATGGACTTCCCAGATGGCTCAGTAGTAAAGAATCCGCCTGCCCACGCAGGAGTCGTGGGTTTGATCCCTGGGTCAGGAAAATCCCCAGGAAAAGGGAATGGCTACCCAGTCCAGTATTCTTGCCTGGACACGGACAGAGGAGCCTGGTGGGCTACGGTCCATGGGGTCGCAAGGAGTCAGACACGACTGAGCGACTGAACAATACCAAAGACCATGGATGCAGAACAGGTACAGTCTAGGGTCCAAATCTGTATTTGGGTGGAAGAGGTGGTGGGGGGAGGGGTGGGTGAGCACTCAGAGGAAGGTAGACAGGTAGACAGGTAGAAGGTAGAGACAGGTAGGCAGCAATACACACTGCTCACGCAGTCCACCAGGTGAGTGAGCCTGTCTTGCTCTGTCGAATAGATATCCTCAGAGACGGGAAACAGTGTCCTCTGGTTGGTTGCCTGGAGCTAGGCTAAGCCTGGAAGCAGAGGCCTGGGTCTCCACCCCCAGCAGAACTGGAGGGTCGTTATCTGAGCTCCTTGCTGTGACCCCCTGCCACCTTTTCTAGCCATCACTTTCCTCTCAAGGTTACTGGTCCCTCTAACAAAAACAGCAACAACCAAAAACGTGATTAAGGTGATAAGTAAGAAGTGAAAGATTTTTCTTTCTCAACTGGAAAATTCATGTCATCATCTCTGCCCATGAGCCTGGACAGGAAAGGCTATTGGATTGCTGAGTAGTTATCTCTTTTAACAGAATCCCATGGCGGTCTCTGTGCTCTGGGTGCTAGGCTGGTATCAGACTGGTGATGATGGGAAAGCAAAACGGCCAGATAATAACCATAAGACTAGTGTCTGCAGAGGATTTGTTTGTTCACATCAGGGTTACATGCCTGTTCATGTCCAGGTCCAAAAAAATTCCCACACCAAGGCTCAGAGGGAAGGGGCATTGGCAGGACCCAGGTGGCTGTCCATCCAGCCCAGAATGTTGTATTATTATTTACTGTTCTCAGCTGCACTGGGTCTTTGATGTGGCACTCGGGCCTCTCTTGTTGTAGCACGTGGGGCTCTAGAGCCCCTGGGCTCAGCAGTTGAGCCAGCTTACTTGCTTCTTGGCACATGGGATCTTACTTCCCTGACCATGGATCGAACTTGAGTCCCTTGCATTGGAAGGGGGATTCTTAACCACTGGACCTCCGGGGAAGTTCCCCTCCTGAACTTCCTGATCCAGGCTGTGGGAGTCTGGCCCTTTCTGGGGAGGATTTCTATGGAACAAAAATGCACAAGGGTGGGATGATTTGGGAGAATGGCATTGAAATACGTATAATATCATATGTGAAACGAGTTGCCAGTCCAGGTTTGATGCATGATACTGGATGCTTGGGGCTGGTGCACTGGGACAACCCAGAGGGATGGTATGGGGAGAGAGGAGGGAGGAGGGTTCAGGATGGGGAACACATGCATACCTGTGGCGGATTCATTTTGATATTTGGCAAAACCAATACAATATTGTAAAGTTTAAAAATAAAATAAAATTTAAAAAAATGCACAGAGACTCATTGCTGGGTCATCTGCCCTCTTTGCATTTTCTAAGACGTCTTTGCATCAGGCTGTACCCAGAAGGACATTTTATGCTGATTATTCTTCTTGACTTCTTTCCTCCAAATCCACTGCTTTGAACTGCTGTTGCATTGACCTTTCCTGAACCATTGGAGAAAGATCCCTTTGGTGAGAGCTCTGCCAGTGAGAGATATGGAGCTGGAAATAAGGAGCTGGGTCCTTGGTCTTTGCAAGAACAGCCACAGAGGAAGAACATGACCCACATATCTCCTGGGGTCCCCTGGAAATAGAGGGGCTCTGTCTGCAAAAAAACTTCCCAAAAGACTGGTGGGAAAAGCACTGTGGAAACTGAACTCACTAAGCCAGTCTTCATTTGCTTAGTCATGCCCTGGCAAGAATACTAGAATGGGTTGCCATTGCCTTTTCCAGGGGATCTTTCCGACCCCCACGGCTCAGAGAGTAAAGCATCCGCCTGAAATGCAGGAGACACAGGAGATGCAGGTTCAAAGATCCCCTGGAGGAGGGCATAGCCACCCGCTCCAGTATTCTTGCCTGGAAAATCTCAGGAAGAGAGGAGCCTGGAGAGCTACAGCTCATAGGGTGACGAAGGGTCAGGCAGGACTGCAGGACTAAGCGGAAGCCCATCCTAGCTGTCCGTGCACCAGACCTCGTCAGAGTGAGAGCGGTCTTCCCGGGAGGGGTGGCCTGTCTGACGCGTTCCACCAGTGTTCTTCACCCAGCAGCCAGTCAATGCCCCGACGGACTGATGCAGGGGTCTTCAGAGGACCCCACCCCATTCCCACCTCCCCCCACGGAAAGCTCCTTGCCGATGTGTGAGAATGCGTGCCAGCACAAGCGTGTGTGCACGCACATGTTTGTGCATGCGTGTGTGTGTTTAACGAAAAGTGGCCTGAAGAGTTGGTCACAGTCTTCAGGAATCAAATGCAGCTTTGAGCCTCTCACTGCGGAGCCAGCCCGCGTCGAGGGGAGGCCTGGAGGGAGCAGAACACGAAGGCTGGAAAGCCGCCCACTCGAACCCCGGCACGGCCCGAGGCAGGAGCACACGGGCATTTCATGTCTCCGTGTTTGTTTTGTCTTCCACCAAGAATGTAGACGCAGAAGGGGAAAGAATCTGAGACCAGAAAGTCTGATTATTACCTGAAAAAGAGGGTCAGTGGGACTGACTAAAGCCATTGAAATGCTTTGAAGATTAATAGGCCCGTATAAACATTAATTTGTTATGAGGTTTCTCAGAGGACATTAAACAGAGCGCAGAAGGCTTGCATATAAAACTCCGCATGGAGTCCTCGGCTATAATTAACGTCTGCAGGGTTTACTTGACGCCATTTCCAGCACGGGGGAGGGCGTGATGAGGAGGTACACCAGCCCTCTTTCTTTGAGGTGAGAAAGTGGAATTGGGGGTTTCTAAGTCCTTCTAAAACCGTCACTGCCTGGGAAGCAAGAACCCCAGTGAGGAGTTAGTGCCAGTCCCCAGAAGGGGGGTTGAGCAGAGCCCCTTCTGGAGAACTTAGGGCCCTCGAGGGGACAGAGGAAGAAAACACTGGCAAGGAGGAAATTTTGCCATTTGCGGCAACAGGGGTGGATTTGGGGGGCATTATGCTAAATGAAATGTCAGTTAAAGACAAGCACTATACAATATCACTTATATGTGGAATCTGAAAAATACAACATACGTGAACAATACAAAAAAAAGAAGCAGACTCAGTTGTAGAGAACAAACGCGTGGTTACCAGTGGGGAGAGGGAAACAGGGCAATACAGGGGTGCATGCATGCTCAGACTCTCTGTCATTTGACTCTTTGCAACCCCATGGACTACAGCCTGCCAGGCTGCTTTGTCCATGGGATTTCCCAGACAAGAGTACTGGAGCGGGTTGCCATTTCCTCCTCCAGGGGATCTTCTCCATCCAGGGACTTAACCCCATCTCCTGAATCTCCTGTGTTGACAGGTATATTCTTTTCCACTGAGCCACCTGGAGAAAAAAGGGGTTACTATGGGATTTTATGATATCATGTGTGTGAAACGTTTGAAAATTGTAAAGCTCTACAGAACGTAAAGAATCTTTCCACCAGTAAAAAAGAATAATAAATAAACTTGTTTACCATCAACAGCAGCAGGCTTGCTTGCTCCCATCTGCTTTAATGAGGACGAAACTCAAGATGTCTCAGTAACCACAGTCCTTTCAAAGGGACTCATCATCTGGGAAATCCTACCCCCCCTTGCAGTCAGGGTGCTTCTTGCAGGAACACACCTCACACTGACGGAAAGCATCTGAGCTCGAAAATCTTCTCGGGGAAATAAAAAGTAAACCCATGAGTGGAATCTTACGTGAGCCTCAGTTTCAGCACCCAGTAGGCAGCACAGCCTAACTATGGTCAGAGGGGCTCCAGGAGCCAGAAGGGACAGCCTTCGCAGCATCTCCTCACGTCTCCTGGACGCTGGCCCAGAGTGTGGCCATGGAGGCAGCTCGGCCTTGAAACCAGTTGGGAGCAAGGGGAAAAGGTGATGGACAGGGTAGCGGCTGTTAGGAGGTTTTAGGTGACATGCACCTACTCTCCGGAGGTGTGCAAACGCTGCATGAATGATGGAGACAGTGTGTGCCTTGTGTGTGTGTGCTCAGTCGCCCACCGGTGACGGAGCCCACATCTCCTGCGTTGGCAGGCGGAGTCTATACCCCTGCGCCACCGCGGAAGCCCTAGTGTGTCCCTTAATTACTGCTGTGCTGCATAGTGCCCCCTGCAGTGAATTTATATGCGGGGGCCTTAAACCCCAGCAACCTCAGACGTGACTATATTTGGAGGTTGGGTCTCTACAGCAGTGACTAAAGCAAAATGAGGCCCTAGGCCAGGTCCTAACCCAGTCTGACTGGTGTCCTCGTAAGAAGAGGAAATCTGGACACCGACAGACACAGTGGAGGGGCTTGAACACAGAGGGAAAAACCATGTAAGGAACAGGAGAAGGCGGCCGCCCGCAAGTCAGGGCGAGAGGCCTCAGGAGACGCCAGCTCCATCAGCACCTGGACATTCAGCCTCCCAAGTTATGAGCAAACAGATTCTAGTGAAGTCACTCATCCCAGGTATTTGAAGATGGCAGCCCCAGCTGACTAATACAGCTACCATGAGAGAATCAGAGGCAACAGGCTCCCCCTGGGCCGGATGCCTTGGCCCCAAATTGCCCCCTTAGGGTCCTGGAGGTCCTGCCCCAACCCCCAGTTCCCAAGCACAGCTCAAGCTCACAGCTCCATGGTTCCAGGAGTCCAGTGGGCAGAACAAGGCAGTGAGGAGGGCCCTCACCTAGGGCATCACCTCCTCCAGGCAGCCTTCCCTGACTGCTGCTTCTTCCCCTGGGTTGGGAATCCTGCCTCCATCTTCCAGCCTCTCAAACAACCCCAGAGTCCCACATCATGCAACACTTCTGGCGCCATGTGGTCCTTCTGATTCCCCCAGTCCAGCCCCAGGAAGGCCCAGTCCTGTGCCTTTTTCTAATCCCTGCATCTCAGCACCTCACTCAGCACCTGGCATTGAGTGCCCAGGACTCTTTACTCCCACAGCTACCAACTGACCATCACATGTAGACCCTGGGGAGACAGCAGTGTGACACAGACAGGCCATATGTCCCTACAGAGCTGACATGTGAGGGGAGAAGGAGGCTGACCCATGTGGTCCAGCCTGAGATATCAGGGAAGGCGTGAGGCTCCCAGGAGCACAGGATCAGGCCCCTGAACTGTTTAGGAGGCCAAGGGTGAGACCCCCAGGGACGTCCCCCACGGAAGCCAAAACTGCCGTAGGATTAGAACATGGCAAGGCTGGGGAAGGGAAGGGTGTATCAGCAAAAGGGAACAGCATGTGTGATGGCCCAGAGGGGAGTGAGTGCAGTGCCAGCAGCTGGGAGACGTTCAGGCTGGCTGCTGGGCAAAGCTCCGGGAGCTGGAGACTGGAGACGCAGCCTGGATGGGCCTGGAGAGGTCAGTAAGGCAAGACTTGGGGCACCTTTGTCAGCCAAGGTCGGGGCTGGGAGAAGCTACTGAGAAGGGAATGGACATGCGGGAGCAGCCCCTAAGTGATTTCTGACCCCGGTCCATGGCATTCTTCCCTGAAGAACATCCATGGAGACAAAGGATCGACTTTCCCAGGTTCTCCATCATCACTGGATGAGGCTCCAGCAGCACACAGCCTAGCAAAGCCCCCCTGTGGGGCTCTTCGCAGAGGTGGGGGTCCCGAGGCAGGGCCCACAGGCTGATGCTGACCCTCGGTGCTTGTGGTCAGGCCAGGAAGGGCAGGAGCTTATCCGACCCAGGGTACAAAGCCCTGTCCCCTCCTCTCTGGGGCCTCTTTCTAGCCCCTTCTCTCCACCTCCCTGAAATAAGAGGCTCAGATGGGAACATTAATCATGTCAGCAGTCAGACACCAGCTCTGTGCTCTGAATGAAAGAAGCGCTAGGGGCCTGGGGCACTGGATGAAAAGAGGCCAATCTGATCTCTGCTCTGGGAGGACTCTGGCCTGCAGCCCTTGGGGACGAAGACAAGCTTCTGCCCAAGTGACAAGTAACAGCACAATCTGGTTCCCAGTATGAACAATCTAGTTGGCTTTCTGGAAAGAAAAATATCACATTGATAGATTGCGCTTGTCTGCAAAGAACAGCCAGTCAGAGCGGATAAGTCATTCCAGAGTCAGGCAGAGCAGGGACAAGGAGACCAGAAGATTTCCAAACAAAAGAAGGAAAAGGCCAGGATAAGGTTTGGGACATTCCGCTATAAAATAGAGGAAGCAATTGTTTCCAAACTGCTCTTGAGCCTGCATTTCCCCAGTGTTGTAAGAACTCGAGTCTGTTCCCACCTTCCACAATCTGTGACTGTGATCAGGGGCAGAGACACAGTCTAAAGATTTTTGTGTTGGCTAATGTCATCTCACCTACAGTTTCATCAATAGCAACATATTTTGCAGACATTTTGACATAAAAACACAATGGTTGGCTTTAGGAATTTTTTTAACCAAGTGATGTAAAAATATTGAAATAACATGCTAAGGATTATTTAGAATTCTTCCAGGATGCTAAAGAGAGGAAGGGAAATTTTTCTATAATAAAATTATTCCACAAAGACACAGGTTAAACCCCTGGTTCAGGAAGATCCCCTGGAAGAGGGCACAGAAACCCAGTCCACTATTCTTTCCTGGAGAATTCCATGGACAGAGGAGCCTGGCGGGCTATAGTTTATAGGGTTGCAAAGAGTTAGACATGACCGAGGGGACTTAGCATGCACACATTATACAAAAGAGTTAAATACTTTGGCAAAATTACTATGATGGTGTGTATGTGGCAGAAAGTGAAGAGGAACTAAAGAGCCTCTTAATGAAGGTGAAAGAGAAGAGTGAAAAAGCTGGCTTGAAACTCAACATTCAAAACACTAAGATCATAGCATGTATCACTTCACAGCAAATAGAAGGGGGAAAAGTGGAAGCAGTGACAAATTTTATTTTCTTGGGCTCTAAAATCACTGTGGAATGTGACTGCTCCCATGAAATTTAAAGACGCTTGCTCCTTGAAAGGAAAGCTGAGACAAACTGAGACAGCAAATTAAACAGCAGAGATTTTACTTTGCCAACAAAGATCCATCTAGTCAACACTGTGATTTTTCTAGTGGTCATGTATGGATGTAAGAGCTGGACTGTAAAGAAGGCTGAGCACCTAAGAATTGATACTTTTGAATTGTGGTGTTGGAGAAGACTCTTGAGAGTCCCTTGGACTGCAAGGAGATCAAACAAGTCATCCAATAGGAAATCAACCCTGAGTATTCATTGGAAGGACTGATGCTGAAGCTGAAACTCCAATACTTTGACCACCTGATGCAAAAAGCAGACTCATTGGAAAAACTCTGATGCTGGGAAAGATTGAGGGCAGAAGGAGAAGGGGGTGACAGAGGATGAGACCATTGGATGGCATCATCAACTCGGTGAACATAAGTTTGAGCAAAATCGAGGAGACAGTGGAGGACAGAGGAGCCTGGTGTGCTGCGGTTCATGGTGTTGCAGAGTCGGACATGACTTAGTGACTGAACAACAACAACAAATTTTGCATGTAGTGAGAGGGTGAACTACCTGTTGCTTGACTGAATTGGTGGATCAGTCAATCAAGGCACTCAACAAATATTTGTTCACTGGTTAAGTGAATGAAAGAATGAATTCAAGGGCCAGGAATTGCATAACCAAACTCACATAATAAGGAACCCTCATAATAAGCAGCAGCAGTTGCACAATGTCTTGTTGACACCCTAAATTCTGAAACGCAGATCATTCTACACTCTCTTCTCTTTATTTCCTTTTCTGAGTTCCCAAGAAGTAAGACAAGACATTGTTGAAAGCAAATAACCCCTGGCAGCCTGCCTTTGCATACATTCTTCTTCTTTGCTTTTCTCTCTGAGTTTTGGTTCTCGGCCTCTGCTCGTCCCCAGATCGTGTCCAGACAGATACAGGCTCCAACTGCCCAGAAAGAGTCCACCGATCCAGCCGTCCACAGCATGCCCTGGACCGGGGCAGCCCTGCCTTCTCCAAAGAGCATTTCATTCTACTTTAATAACTGACTGTGCTAATGTAAGCGGCCTCACTCACACACACACAGACACATGCACAAGTAGGCACGAGCATGCACACACGTGAACGCCCTGCTTACACACACGCACACATCTGCACACATGGTCCCATTTGTAGTCCATGGTCCTCATCTCCGAGAGAGTATGAGCAGAGTCTGAGGACCTCCCCACGAGAGCCAACACTTACGCCTGAACCCTCAATATTTCTCCCTAATCCAGAGCCTTCCCACTCCCTGCGCAGGGCAGCCACCCACCCATTCTGAAGAAATGGGCTCCAATTTGTTGTCCCCATCCCCTGACCCTGGGTCAGTCCTAATTCTCCCTGTGATGAAGTGTCGGCATGTGGAAGACAGTCTACAGGAGTGCAGGTCCTGTCCTGAGACCCGGAGGGCTGTAGCTCAGATGAGCAAAAGATCCCCAGGAGGCGTCCGAGGAAACGTGTATTTGCACAGAGAGAACTTGCATGCTGGATGACTCGGGGGGTTCTTTCTTCTTCCAGAAAAAAAAAAATCCCAGATGACTTATTCATCGCAAGGGCCAAATGCCAATATCCTGGCGATTGATAGGACTAGATCAGCCACGTGAAGAGGAAGGAAATCTGTTAGCCTTTATACGCGTGTTCCCTCTGTCCTTGCCTCCGTCTCCCTGTCTGTGTCTCACTGTCTCCGTCTCCCTCTCACACCGCTGCGTGTCTGATTCACTCACACACCAGCCTCCTCCCACCTCCTGGTGCCTCCCTTGGACCAGCCCAGCCACAGCTGACACTACGAAGTGATGAGGTGTGAACACTTAGAACACCGCCCCTCACCAGCTACCGTAGCCCAGCCTCCAGCTCCCAGAGGGCATGGAGAGTCTTCCCCACGCGGCTGAGCACAAGGCTGTGATGAGAGGACTGGGCCGGGGGTGGTCGGGTCAGATGGCCAGCAGAGACTTGGGAGAGGCCGTGGTTGGCATGGCTCTGGAGCCCCTGGCTCCAGACACCCTTGGGTTGCCATGTCACTTATCAGAGGGGGACTAGAGGAGATGCTGGTCTACAGACGCCAAGACCAATGAATGCAGTTCAGGGCCTTTGGGGCTAAGAGGATTAGAAAGGAAACCAGCAAAGACGATTAAAAAGGAGAGACGTGGAAAAACTTTCATTCAACAAACATTTGTCCCAACAGAGCCCTTTCTCTTTTTTTAATTTAAATTTATTGATCTTTAATCAGAGGATCGTTGCCTTATAGTATAGTGTTGGTTTCTGCCATATATCAACATGAATCAGCCACTTTCTTTATATCAGGTCACCCTGGGGCTTCTGCATTGGACAAAAGAGACAGAAACAACACCTTTATGGAGGTGACACAGGGAGGAAGGTGGCTTTGGGACAAAGGACAAGATAAATAAATAAATACCATAATAAAAATACCATACTGTATCTCACATGGTAATAAAGGCTACAGAGAAAAATCAAGCAAGGAAAGGGGGAAAGGTGTTGAGAGCACTTGTAAAGTTAGGCATCATCTTAGCTCAGGCTGCCGTAGCAAAGTTCCACAGTCCAGGCTGATTCAAAAACAGAACTTCATTGTTTCAGTTCCAGAGGCTGGAAATCCAACAAGGTGGAGGCAGCGCCGGTGCCTTCGGAGGCCTCTTGGCTCCTAGATGGTCGTCTTCTCCTCGCATCCTCACACGGGCATCCCCCTGTGTGTGTCTGAGTCCTAATCTCTTCTGATAAGGACGCCAGTCAGATGGGCTCAGGGCCCACCCCAGTGACCTCATTTCACCTTATCTCTTTAAAGACCTGATCTTCACTTCAGGTCACATCCTGAGGTGCTGACGGTTAGGAGTTCACTGTATGGATTTGCGGGGACGGAATTCAGCCCGTACCACGCAGGGCGGTGGCTGGATGCTCCTGCTCCCCACTGTGGACTCACTCTCCACGTTCGTCCTCTCTGCACTTTGCCCCAGGACCCTGGGGAGTGAAACGCATCAGTGTCCCCACCAGCCAGCTTCTGTGAGCTCACAGGGAGGAGGGTGTTGAGGTATTCATTAGCACCCCCCACTCCCCTCCCTGCTGGTTGCTTCCAAGATGCGCTTCCTTGCGCTCCCTCTCCAGGCCCTGTCCATGATAAAACTGCTTCCTCACTTTTATCCTCCAGACCAAGAGTCAGCAGGGGCTCCCCGCTACTGCTGGCCCTGAGGGATTTCACCACCCTGCCCCCAGATTGGTAAGTTGGTGCCCCTATTAAATTCTCCTCTAATTACCCCACTCCAGGGGGCTGTGCTACCAAACCAGCGGGTCGGGGCAGGCTTCCCTGAGAGTCAGAGGACTAAAAAAAGAAATCAAGAGAAAATGGTGTCCCAGAAGCCGAGAGAATTTCAAGGAGCAGCTGTGATCTATGGTGAGAGCTCCAGAGAGTAAGAACCTGGCAAGAGGCGGTGGTTAAGGAAGATCCAGGTCCCAGTGGCCCTAGTGGTAAAGAATACACCTGCCAACACAGGAGACGTCGGAGACGATGGTTCGATCCCTGGGGCGGGAAGATCCCCTGGAGGAGAGCTTGACAACCCACTCCAGTATTCTTGCCTGGAGAATCCCCATGGACAGAGGAGCCTGGCGGGCTACAGTCCATGGGGTCGCAAAGAGTCGGACACAATTGCATTGACTGAGCAAAGCACAGCCCAGGTCTCCGCAGGCAGCGGTTGGGGCAGTGGAGAAAGGATGTTCAGCAAAGCCAATGAGACTCTTGGTTCAGAAAAAGGGGAATGAAGGGACTTCCTGGCAGTCCAGTGTTTAAGACTCCATGCTTCTAATGCAGGGGGCTGGGTTTGATCCCTGGTCAGGGAATTAGATCCCACACACCACGTGGTGTAGCCACCCCCATGAAAAAAAAAAGGAAAAAGAGAAGTGAATTCCATAGTACAAACACACACCAAAAGCCTTCTCTATCCTTGGATCCGCACAAACTGAATGAGTATCCGTTGCCTTGGAGCCCTCGGCCACCCCAGCTCTGCACGCAGCATACATACGTGTGTGGGCGTTGCACGCGTGTGTGCCTGCACACAAGCAAATGAATGAGCTGGCCTTAGGGCCCACACTGCAGAGGTTAATCTTTTAGCAAAGATATATATCTCCCACTTCAAGTCGAACAATAAATATTACTCTAGCTTTGAAGATAAAGCCTTGTTTATTCAAGCTACACCTCTCAGAAGACGTGTTTGTACTACCGCTGAACTCACGATACGATCTCTGGATGTTTGCTGCTGACGTGGTGAGAGATCTCCTTTTTCAAATGTCCTTTCTTTCTTGGCAGACTTTTTTCTTTCAGGGAAGCTTTTAAATAAATTTTTTTAATTTTTAAATTAATTTTTATTGGAGTGTAGTTGATTTATAAACACTGTGTTAGCTTTTGCGGCACAGCAAAGTGAAACAGGAATACACAGACACATATCTGCTCTTCCTTCAGATTCTTTGCCCATATAGGTCATGACGGAGTGTTGAGGAGAGTTCCCTGTGCTTTATTAATTGTCTATTTTATATATATAGATAGTAGTGTGCATATGCTAATTCCAAACTCTCAGTTTATCCCTCTCCACCCATTCCGCCTTTGGTAACCGTAAGTTTGGTTTCTACGTCTGTGGGTCTATTTCTAGAGTCCTGGGGCATGCGGTCTAGCAGCCCGAGTCACACGGGCTGGCCAGGAGGACCACCCCCCTGATGTCAGGCACCTGGGGGTGTTGGTGGGAGGCACCAGGGCATGTCCTGGGGCAGTGGAGATGCAGGTCTTCTGGGGGCCCCTGGGGCCCCTCTGGAAACACCCTGAGTCCCCAGGGGCTGGCTTGGAGAAGGTGACCGGAATACACTCCTGGGAGGAAATCAGGGTGACGGGGCAGATCTGATGAGATGAATTTTGGTGCTCCCTGTCAAACGCTGCCGCCCGGCGGGAGAGCAACATGGTCACCACGAGGGGCTGTGGCCATGTGTCAGAGAGCACAGTCACCCCTCTGTCCAGCGAGTGGGAGGCCCCGGGAGAGGAGCCTGTGATGTTGGGATGGGTTTGAGCTTGTTAGACACTCAACCATGATGTTGGGATACGTTTAGACACTCACTGCTCAGCACAGTGAGGCCAGGGTGGCACAGAGAGCTGGACGGCCAGCAGGGCTGTTTGTGTGTCTCTCCTGAGAGGGGTGTCCTCATCCATCTCAGCGTCAGAAACCCCCCACAGCCGCTGGCAGGGCAAATTTCTGGCCCCAGCCAGATGTCCTGAATCAGAGACCCTGGGACCGCCCAGACATTGGGGTTTCCCAAAGAACCCAAGCCCTCCAGGGGGTGTCGATGCCCCTCAGGCTGAGAACTACTATTCTATTGTCATCTGCTCCCTGTAGACTCTCATCCTTCCTTCTCCTATCTGGTCCTGCCCTGTGGCTGATGCCTCCCCCTGGTGCTCCTGGGGGCTTCCCTGCTCCAAATCTCTGAAAGCTGCTCAAGGCCTACAGCCCAGCAGAGAGTCTGGTCCCCTCGGCTGCCCGTGACATCTTCCCTCTGGTCTCTACTTGTTCTGGTCTCCTGTCTCCATGGGTCCAAAACCTCCTGTCCTCCAAGGCCTAGCCTCAGGTACTCGAAGCACACCTCCCCCTAGAAGACTTTGCAGCCCCCAAGACAAAAATCACCTTCTCCTCCTATATGCCCGTAAAGCAGGAATCATTCCCTGACTATGACTTCTTGTGAGCAACATGTAAAATTAGACAGGTGATGATAGATAGATACCAGGCTTTGAGCAAGGTAATGCTCTAAATCCTTCAAGTGAGGCTTCAACACTACGTGAACCAAGAAATTCCAGATGTTCAAGCTGGATTTAGAAAAGGCAGAGGAATCAGAGATCAAATTGCCAACATCCATTGAATCATAAAAAAAAAAAAAAAAAAAGGGAGTTCCAGAAAAACATCTACTTCTGCTTCATTGACTACCCTAAAGCATTTGACTGTGTGGATCACAATAAACTGTGGAAAATTCTTAAAGAGATGGGAATACCAGACCACCTTACCTGTCTCCTGAGAAATCCATATGCAGGTTAAGAAGCTATAGTTAGAAGCAGACATGGAACAACTGACTGGTTCAAAATCGGGAAAGGAGTACATCAAGGCTGTATATTGTTACCCTGCTTATTTAACTTATATGCAGGGACATCATGTGAAATGCCAGGGCTGGATGAATCACAAGCTGGAATCAAGATTGCCAGGAGAAATATGAACAACCTCAGATAGGTAGATGATATCACCCTAATGATAGAAAGCAAAGAGGAACTGAAGAGTCTCTCGATGAGGGTGAAAGAGGAGAGTGAAAAAGCTAGCTTGAAATTCAGCATTAAAAAAACTAAGATCATGGCATCTGGTCCCATCACTTCATGGCAAATAGAAGGAGAAAAAGTGGAAGCAGTGACAGATTTTATTTTCTTGGGCTTCAAAATCACTGCAGATAGTTACTGCAGCCATGAAATTAAAAGACACTTACTCCTTGGAAGAAAAACTGTGACACACCTAGACAGTGTATTAAAAAGCAGAGACATCACTTTGCCAACAAAGGTCCATAGAGTCAAAGCTATGGTTTTTCCTGTAGTCATATAACATTGATGTGAGAGTTGGACCATAAAGAGGGCTAAGTGCCAAGGAATTGATGCTTTTGAACTGTGGTGCTAGAGAAGACTCTTGAGAGTCCCTTGGGCTACAAGGAGATCAAACCAGTCAATCCTAAAGGAAATCAACCCTGACTCTTCATTGGAAGGACTGATGCTGAAGCTCAAGTACTTTGGCCAGCTGATGCAAGGAGCCAACTCTTTGGAAAAGAGCCTGATGCTGGAGAAGAAGGGGGCGGCTGAGGATGAGATAGTTGGACGGCATCACTGACTCAATGGATGTGAATTCGAGCAAACTTCAGGAGATGGTGAAGGACAGGGAAGCCTGGCATACTGCAGTCCATGGGGTTGCAAAGAGTGGGACATGAGTTAGTGACTGAACAAAAACACACTATCTTGTATTGCTATTTGAATGCATACTTTCGCAAATTAATCTTCCCC